>NC_143525.1:5177187-5492687 GCF_031878675.1 Megascapheus bottae | reverse complement strand
GATTAAAACTCCACATTGGACAATCATGAGCACTTATACAGCTATCTAAGCAATACCAGAGGCTTCAGCTCTCAATCATGCATCTAAGTTACTTCCAGACCTGATTTATGCCCTACTCAGGCCTTTCCATTGTACCAGGCTCATTTATTAAGATGTCTTGAAATAAAACTGTGTTCCCATAGACATGTGCAAGAGATTACACAGTTTTTCAGTATTAGGGTATATTTGGGATTAGGGTCTGATTTATAATAGTTATGTAGCATATACAAAATTCCTTGTTGGGGCATTTTACTTGACCTATGTCAAACATAGGCAGATACCTTGTGGAGCAGCTAACTGCTTAGAGCATAATGACAGGATGGACAGACAAATGAGGCATGGTTTCCAGTATCAGCCTCCAAATGAACATCTTAGAAGCAAGAAGCCCAGGGTGCCAGAGGCACCAGATATGAACTGACCTGCTCTTACTTTTGCATAACTCCAGGGTGAGTAGCAGTGGGAATTACTTATTTCACAAGTTCAGTGATTCCTCTAAAAGCATGATGCAGGTATTTCATGTAATAGTACAATTTTAATTAATATATAAACAATATTGCAAAAGATGTGAGGTATGGAAAGTCACACATGAAGGAGATATTCAATTTACCCCAACTTCTTTGCTCATTTTTCAATGACTGTCTTTTTGTTACTGAGTTCAACGAGTTCTATGATAGGGCTGGGAGTTTAGCCTAGTTGTAGAGTGCTTGCCTAGCATGTACGAAGACCTGGGTTGATTCCTTGGTACCACATACATAGAAAAAAAGCCAGAAATGGTGCTGTGGCTCAAGTGGTAGAGCTCTAGCCTTGAGAAAGTCCAAGGACAGTGTCTTTTTCTATGCATGTGGTACCAAGGAATCAAACCTTGATTTTTGTGCATGCTATCACTACTCTACCACTAGGTGAAACTCTCAGCCCCCTCCACCTTCATTCTTTTACAAGTAGCTGTCTCAGCCCATTTGTCTAAAAATTATTCTTTGCTCATTGATATGTATTGATATCTATTGCTAAAAATTATTTAAGAAATTAACCTACTGTATAAATGAGAGTTGCATGCATTACTAAAAGATGAAAGAAAAAAGTAAAAAAGAAGTCATCCTCCACAGAAACTAATGGGTTAAGCTGAATCTGAACCTTGAGGAACTAGGTCAATTGAACCATGACAGTCTTACCAAACTAATATAGATGTAGCATCATACTCTCTTCAGTTACAACACTGAAGCTGCAAAGGGCTCTTGACTAAAACCTGTTTATTGGAATTTGGCACAATGGGAAAATAGTCTAAAAAAACCAAACTGAAAACCTTTATTCTGGACACTAAAATTATTTGTCTACAATTATTTGGTGCATTTTAGAGGATTTTTTGGCTCGGATACAAAGCTATTGGTTCCCTGAATAATCATTCCAGGAGTGAGAGTTAGTTGGCTAAAGTAATTTTAGTTAATGGTAAAAAATGGAAGGTCTGTTCTGACTTGTCCTTATTTTCTTATATCCAGTATTTCAACGTGAGGGCTCTAGCTAGTCACGATAGACATATTCTAATGTGGATATGTCTTTAAATGCCAAATAACTTAGAAAATGAAACATGCTTCAAAATACCTGATGCCTTGCTGAGCAGAGCCAGTGAACTTCCATTTATAGAACAGCTACACCTAAACCTGTCCTATTCTGATTCTCAACAACGACCTCATCTGACATGTAAGGAAAGAGAAGCCCAGAGAGGAAATCATCTGCCAATGAGGCATAGCTGACTTACAGTCATATTTCATGACTCCTAGATGAGCTCTTCCCATCACACTGTATTTTCCTCCCTCATGTTTCTTTGTTCTCACATTCCTCACACCTGTGCTTTCAACTGCCAGCCGTAATTTGTTTAAGATGGAAATATTAACTGCTAATTATAATGCTATTGATATTTCCATGTCCCTCAACTACCACTGAAAATAGTAACAAAGAAATAAAACTTGCCAGGCACCGGTGGCTCACAGCCGTAATCCCAGCTACTTAGGTGGAGATCCGAGAAAAAGTCTCCGTGGGACTGCCCTACCGTTTGAGCTGGTTTTCTGGTGGTTAATTGGAGATAAGAGTCTCATGGTTTTTGTGCCTGGGCTGGCTTTGACCTGTGATCCTCAGATCTCAACCTCCCAAGTAGCTAGGATTACAGGCATGAGTCACCTGCACCTGGCTCCCTTGAGACTCATATCCCCAATTAACTGCTCAAAAACTGGAATTGGAGCTGTGTCTCAATTGGTAGAATACTAGTCTTGAACACAAAGAGGTTCAAGAACAATAGCATCCTGTGTTTAAGCCCCATAACAGAAAGAAAGAAAGAAAGAAAGAAAGAAAGAAAGAAAGAAAGAAAGAAAGAAAGAAAGAAAACTTGCAGTGCTGAAGCAGAAAATTCACCACTTCTGAAAAACAAAAAACGAAACAAAAATAAATCACTAGCTGGGACATAGCTGCCTCTTACTGTGAAATACTGCACCTTGAACGTTCCTTGGGATATGGAAGTTTCTCAGTATAGAGCCCTGTTATCCTCAGAGGCTCCCAGCAATCTTTTTTTAATTGCCATGAGATCTAATGACAATAAATGGTTCAAGAGAAACATCATGGAGAAAAAGAAAATCATGTGAACAATGTGTATCAGGTACATCTTGTACTTATATCAAGCTGCTTTGGCCCAGAAGAGTACCAAATGTTGAACAAGGTAATACACTGAAGCTACAGGTAGGTGACTGTGCAGAACAGGAAAGAGAACTTATGAATCTAATGCTGAAAATAATGAAATGCAGAAACCTCAGATGGCCTCAGCTCCATGCCTTACCCTCTTGTCCTTTAGAAATAAATCTTTAGCAGGTACTGGCCCATTCAAACGAAAATGATCCAAAAACAACCAATTGACAAGCAAATCTATTCACAACAACTTCAAAGGAAGGGGAAGAGGAAGAAAAGAATATAATAATAAGGATGAAAAACCTAATAGTCCCCAAATATCTTCCAGAGTAAAGAATTACTGGTAACCTAGTATCATTTGTTTATTTATTTATTTATTTATTTTATCGGTTGTGGGGCTTGAACTCTGGGCCTGGGTGCTGTCCCTCTTCAGCTCAAGGCTACTGCCCTACCCCTGGAGCCACAGTGCCACTTCCGGTTTTCTAGTGATTAATTGGAGATAAGAGTCTCATGGACTTTGGTGCCTTGGCTGGCTTTGAACAGTGATCTTGGGTCTCAGCCTTCTGAGTAGCTAGGATTACAGGTGTGAGCCACCATGCCCTGCTTAAATTTTTTTTAAATTTATTTTATTTTATTTTATTTTGCGCCAATCCTGAGGCTTGTACTCAGGGCTTGGGCACTGTCCGTGAGTTTATTTGGCTCAAGGCTAGCACTCTAGCATTTGAGACAAAGTGCCACTTATGGCCTTTTCTATTTATGTAGTACTGAGGAATCAAACCCAGGGCTTCATACATGTTAGGTAAGTAATCTACCACTAACCCACATTCCCAGCCCTTCTTTTCATTTTCTTCTTCTTTTTTTTTAAATGTTACTATTTTTAATTATTATTATAAAGGTGATGCACAGAGTGGTGAGTTTCATAAAGTCAAGTAGTGAGGGCATTTATTTTTTAAACCATATCCTTTCCTTCACTCTTGGTAACCTGGTATTTAAAAAAAAAAAAAAAGTGGTGGTGTGCTTGCCTAGCATGCATGAAGACCCAGGTTCAATTCCTTGGTACCACATACACAGAAAAAGCTGGAAGTGGTGCTGTGGCTCAAGTGATAGAGCTCTAACCTTGGAGAATGCCCAAGGACAGTGCTCAAGACTTGAGTTCCAGCCCCAGGACTGGCAAAAAAAAAAAAAAAAAAATGCCAGCCACTGGTGGCTCACATTTATAATCCTAGCTACTCAGGAGACTGAGATCTGAGAATGGTTGTTTGAACTTAGCCCAGGCAGGACAGTCTGATACTCTTATCTGCATTAAACTACAAAAACAAAACAAAACAAAACAAAAAAAACAAAACTGGAAGTGGAGATGTGACTCCAGAAGTGGAGTACTAGCTTTGAGCAAAGAAGCTCTGGGATAGTACCCAGGCCCTGATTTCAAGACCCAGGACAGGCACCAAAAAAAAAAAAAAAAAAAAGTAGGGTGGGTAGGAGGACGTTGGGTGTCTTTAAGAAGAGATTCAAGCACTTTTTTTTTTTTTGGTCAGTTGTGGGACTTGAACTCTGGGCCTGGGCGCTGTCCCTGAGCTTTTCAGCTCACGGCTACTTCTTTACCCCTTGAGCCGTGGTACCACTTCCAGTCTTCTAGTGGTTAAATGGAAATAAGAGTCTTGCAGACTTTAGTGCCCGTGCTGACTTTGAACCTTGATCCTCAGATCTCAGCCTCCCTAGTAGCTATGATTACAGGAGTGAGCCACCACCCCTAGCTTGAGATTTAAGGGTTCAAAGAAAGGTTTCTGTGTAACAGGCATGGAAGTTAGTACAGAGCAGAACTTGGCAAATCGGCAAGAAAAAATAAATATACAACTCGTAGAAATAAGGTGAGACATGATGGAAATATATGAGGAAATCTTAAAAGTGGAGAAACATTGCTATGTAGGTTATTTAAGGTAAGTTATGAAAGACAAAGATATGGCAACATACTCATAGTTCCTGAAGGAAAAAACAATGCTAGTGCAGAAAGAAGACCTCAGAGTCTTTTTGAAAGGTTTACTATGGCCTGGGAAAATCTGTCTTGGAACAATCAACACCAGAACCTACTGCACTCAGGAGCTTGTAGTTCAGCAGTAGTGTTTGCCCACTAAACCAGAGGAGGCCCTGGGTTCGATCCCCAGCATTATAAACAAAAGAAAACAAATAAGAAAAGATGTAACATATGGGAATTCTGGTACTTCAACGATTAAAATAGCTTGGTATCTGAGTAGAGGAAATATTCCCTAAGAGAGAAAGTCAATTTAGTATATGTTTGTCATAGAAGAAAACAGTGGAAATAATTTCTACAGAGAAAAGTATAGGGTAGGCCCTGATGGCTTACCCTGTACTCTTAGCTAGTCAGGAGGCTGAGATCTGAGCCAGCCCACCAGAAAATCGGAAATTTGAGAGAAGCTGAAATACCGTGAGGCTTATCTCCGAAAACAGACAGAAAAGTCTTCACATGTTCAAATTATGCAATTAAAAATACTTTGATCTGCATTTGGTTGAATCTGCAGATTCAGACCTCATGGCTGTGGAGGGCTGATTATATAATTCTGTAGTCACCAAAGTCATCTAAGTAGAAAGATGACAAGTATGTATGTGTGTGCCACATATTTGGTGGCAGTACTGAGATCTGAATTCAGAGCCTCACATTTGCTAGGCAGTTGAGCCCTACCCCAACCCTTTCTGCTTTAGTTATTTTAGAAGTAGGGTCTCATGTACAGGACCAGCCTAGTGTACAATCTTTATGCCTCCAGTGTCACTGTGATTAATGTGCCCTATCACTCTTGGCTTCTTTGTTGAAATGTGTCAGCAACTTTTTTTTTTTTTTTTTTGCCAGTCCTGGGCTTGAGCTCAGGGTCTGAGCGCTGGTCCTTGGACTTTCTCAAGGCTAGAGCTCTACCACTTGAGCCTCAGCACCACTTCCGGCTTTTTTCTATGTATGTGGTACCGAGGAATCGAACCCGGGTCTTCATGCATGCTAGGCAAGCACTTTAACCACTAGGCCAAACTCCCGGCCCTGTCAGCAACTTTTTATCTGGACTGGATTCAAACCACAATTCTTTTGATCTCTGCCTCCCAAGTAGCTGGATTACCTTTGTGTACCACTATACCTGGCCCTATATACTCTTAGGAGGTTCTTTTATGTAGTACTGGGAATTGAACTCAGGGTGTTGCGGTTGCTAGGCAAGTACTATGCCATTTGAGCCACACTCCCATCTCTAGCATGTGGGAGACTTTGCACTCGGTCCCTAACACCAAAAGGGAAGAAAAAAAGACTTTCAGGGCCAGGACTTTGGCCTTGTGGTAGAGTACTTGCCTAGCATGCACGAAGACCGGGGTTCAATAGAAAAAGCTGGAAGTGGTGCTGTGGCTCAAGTGGTAGAGCTCTAGCCTTGAGAAAGCCTAAGGATAGTGCTCAGGCCCAGAGTTCAAGACCCAATACTGGGGGAAAAAAAAAAAAGCTGGGCACAGTGGCTCATGCCTGTAATCCTAGCTACTCACGAGGCTGAGATCTGAGAATCGTGGTTCAAAGCCAGCCCAGGCACTAAAGTCCATGAGAGAGTCTTATCTCCAATTAAACACCAGAAAACTAGAAGTGGAGCTATGGCTCAAGAGGTAGAGCACTAGCCTTGAGCAAAAATGCCCAGGGACAGTGCCCAGGCCCAGAGTTCAAGTCCCACAACCAATTAAAAAAAAAAGACTTTTATCTTCCTTCCTCCCACCCACCCCCAATGGCTGTCTCTTCCATGGCTCAAGTAGTAGTATCTGCTTAGCAAGGGTAAAAAAACTACAGTATCATCACACACACAGACACAAATCAAATGTCAAGGCTCAGAAGACACATTTGTTTTGGTAATGGTATAAAACCAATCTAACAAGACTTGTTTAACAACCTTTTATTTTACAGCTAATATATGCTCATTATCAAAACTATGGAAAATAAAGAAAAAACTATAGGGGTTAGGAGTGTGACCTAGTGGTAGAGTGCTTGCCTAGCATGCACAAAGCCCTTGGTTGGATTCCCTGGTACCACACATACAGAAACAGCTGGAAGTGGTACTGTGGCCCAAGGGGTAGAGCTCTAGCCTTGAGAAAGCTCAATGACAGTGCCCAGGCCCTGAGTTCAAGCCCCAGGACTGGCAAAAAAAAAAAAAAAGTAAAAAAGAAAGTATAAGACCCCTCAATATTATGAACAACTTCCAAGGTTATTAGTATGTTAAGAAAACTCAGGATTGGACTTTAATATCTGAGATCACGGCAATTCAATTAGTAGTGCAGTGCTGGACATTTAGGTTGCTAAGCACTTTTGTTATTATATGTGCTGCATTGAATGTCCAAATGTACAGAGTCACCTTGAATTCTACTTTTGTGATATTTACAGTTTTCCCAAATAACTTCTTCCAGTTAATTGAATTTGATAAGGCCACCCCTCCCTGGTACTACTTAACTCCCATACTCTGGCATATTGAAGGCCCTGCCTTCTTTGGTTCCCAGAATAATCTGGCTTTAAGAGGACTTTGAAGCAGCTTTCACTTTTCATATGCCAACTCTGGATCAGCAAGTCCTCTTTGGTCCTCCTACCCTAGTTGCTTTTCTAGGAAACATTCCTGTTCTTTGCCTCCTTTGGGAGGACTGGAGCGGTGCTTATTTCTGCCAACAGGGACTGAAACTGTGCCTTGGAGGCAGGCACTTCTTTGTGCATTTGGAGAAAGGGAGTTTAGGAGACTTTATTTTAATCTCTCATAGTGAGAGGATGCTTGGTCTGAGTCACTTAGACAGAAAGCATGTGGTCTTCTTTGGTTTTCTACTGTAGAAGGAAGGCTCTTACTGGGTCTCAAGAGGGAGGGCTTAATTACTAACACAATCCCAGTAGTCCCAGACTCTGCTTTAAGGGTTGTCTTTATGTATGGTCTGATTAGATGTATTGGAAAACACATACTTCCAGGAACTGCTAGCAAGCTAGGCTTGAGACGTTGCCCAGTAGGTAATGGATTCTATTTCCCTGTTCAGCTAAAATCAATTAATAAAAGTGCAGGGGCTTTGTAATGTCATACTGATTTTAAAACAAACACAAGGGAAAAATGCTTTTTAATATGCAACAGTGTAGCCTGATCTATAGAATGACAAAACAAATAGATGAAGAAAACTGATTCCAGAGCTGGAGCTGCAGCTTAGAGGTAGGGCACTTTCCTGGCACACACAGGAGCCTGGATTCCATCCCAGCCCTGTTCTCCACCCAAAGAAAGAAAGAAAGAAAGCCTCCAAACCAACATACTCATTTAGAACTTTCCAGAAGGTTTAAAAATAACTCTGCAAGTCAAGGATTCAGATTTTATTTAAAGTAAGTGATGAGATCGGGAAGTGATCAGATTGAGAATTTCCATTTCTGGGTAAATAGAGAAAAAGTGAAGGGAAAGGACTGGACAGCACAGATGGCATACAATTTTTAGAGCCCACACATGTACTTTGTACCAGAGGTTAAGACAGAGGTTGGAAACAGAAAAAAGTACTCATTGCCCAGTTATGATGTTAGTATACATACAGGGTATCATGTGACAAAGGATATAACAAAAAGCACCCAAAGAAGCTGGGCAAGTCAGAGATGGTGTTTGACTGTGCAAGGGTTTTTTTTGTTGTTGTTGTTTTTTTTTTTTTTTTGCCAGTCCTGGGGCTTCAGTTCAGTCCTGAGCACTGTCCTTGGACTTTCTCATGGCCGGAGCTCTACCACTTGAGCCTCAGCACCACTTCGGGCTTTTTTCTAAGTATGTGGTATTGAGAAATGGAACCCGGGTTTTTGTGCATGCTAGGCAAGCACTTTACCACTAGGCCCCTGTGTAAGGTAATTTTGAGCTAAAGTTTGACAGATGAAGAGTAGTTTCCTAGGATAGGGTAAGGTACAGGAAATGGGAACCATGCAAGAAGGAAGGACTAATGTGGCTGGGAATTTTGCCTAGTGGTAGAGTGCTTGCCTAGCATGCACAAAGCCCTAGGTTGGATTCCTGGATACCACATACATAGAAAAAGCTCAAAGTGATGCTGTGGCTCAAGTGGGAGAGCTCTAGCCTTGAGAAAGCTCAAGGACAGAGCTCAAGCACCATGACTGGCAAAAATAAAAGAAAGCATTGTAGCCGGGTGTCAGTGGCTCCCACCTGTAGTCACAGTTTCTAAGAGGATTGCAGTTTAAAGCCATCCTAGGCAGAAAAGTTTGTGAGATTCTTATCTCCAATTAACCAGCTGAAAACCAGAAGTGGCACTGTGGCCCAAAGTGAAAGAACCCTGGGACAGTGCCCAGGCCCTAAGTTCAAGCCTATGACCACCACCACCACCAACAACAACAAAAAACATGGTGTGTTTGAAGCACAGGTTACATATAATACCAGCAGATGGGTAAGACAGACACAGACAGGGGTACCAGGCAGCCCTATTTTGCATGTGGGGGGTTGGAGGGAGGGTTACTGAGTTTGAACTCAGGACTTGTGCTAGCTAGACAGGCCCTCTAGAATTTAAGCCAAGCCCATAGCCTATCCCAAACTACTATTATGAAAATAAGAGGTGATATGGGTTTGGATAGAGGCTGGAAGATGAAGCTGAGCAGAGGCATGCATGAAATCATGAATGGCTTTTAAAAATATTTATTTAGGGCCGGGAGTTTGGCCTAGTGGTAGAGTGCTTGCCTACCATGCATGAAGACCCAGGTTCAATTCCTAGGTACCACATATATAGAAAAAAAAATATTTATTTAGGGCTGGGGTTGTAGCTTAGTGGTAGACTTTTTGCCTAGCATTCATGAAGCCCTGGGTTTGAATCCTTAGTACCACATAAACAGAAAAAGTCAGAAGTATCTCTGTGGCTTAAGTGGTAGAGTGCTAGCCTTTAGCAAAAAGAAGCTCAGGAACAGTGTGTAGGCCCTGAGTTCAAGCCTCAGGACTGGGAAAAAAATTATTTATTCTTGTGCTGGTTGCGGGACTTGAACTAGGCACTGTTTCTGAGCATTTTTTTGATTCAGACTGGCACTCTTTGTGAGCCACAGCTGTACTTCCAACTTTTTTTTTTTTTTTTTTTTTTTTTGTGAATCATGGGCTGGAACTCTGGGCCTAGTGGTTAACTGGAGATAAGAGTCTCAAGGACCTGGGGGCAGGGAGTGTGGCCTAGTGGTAGTGCTGGCCTTGCATGCCAGAAGGCTTGACGCAATTCCTAGCTACCAAATGAATGGAAAAAGCTGGAAACAGTGCTGTAGCTCCATTGGCAGTACAATGAACTTGAGCATAATGTGCCCAAAGACAGTGTAGAGTCCCTGAGTTCAAGCCCCAGGACTGGCAAAAAAAAGAGTCTCAAGAACTTTAGTGCCTGGCTTGCTTTGAACTGTGATCCTCAGATCTCAGTCTCTTGAGTAGCTAGGATTATAGGCATGAGCCACCATGCCCAGCTTACTTCCAATACTTCCAACTTTTTGATGGCTAATTGGAGATAAAGAGTCACACAGACTTTTCTGTGTGGGATGGTTTCGAACCCTGACCTTCAGATCTAAGCCTCTTAAGTAAGTAGTTACAATTACAGGTATGAGCTGGCAAAAAAAAGAAAAAAAGAAAAAGGTAATCTAGGCTTATAAAAACAAATCAAAGTGGCCGGGAGTTTGGCCTAGTGGTAGAGTGCTTGCCTAGCATGCACGAAGACCTGGGTTCAATTCCTCGGTACCACATACATAGCAAAAAGCCAGAAGTGGTGCTGTGGCTCAAGTGGTAGAGCCCTAGCCTTGAGAAGAAGCCAGGGACAGTGCTCAGGCCCTGAGCCCAAGCCCAGGACTGGCAAAAAAAACAACAACAACAAAAAAAACAAATCAAAGTATACAAAATTCTGTGGAATTAAAGTGTGACTCCAACTGACTGACCTATTAAAATGCCTGTATCTTTTTGGGAACTGTCTATGCATATAAAATAAATTTTGAGTTTGTTTTGAAATATAAATGAAGTAATTGTTTAGGTTCTTCCTAAAATATTAAGATACACAAAAACAACAAATGAATACTAAATTTGTAGGCAATATTTCCCCATCATTTAAAATATCCCAATATCTTGGAAAAAGGTTTCTTTCTAATCTTCCATTTAGGCCTAACCTTTATTTTAGCACATGTACAATCTGGCCTCAAATGTAGCCAGAATAATTGTCATGTCAACACCTATTTTTATAATTTAAATTGTTTTCTCTTTCTTTAACATCTAGCATAGTGTTTGCCTATTCTGGGCTTTTAGAAAGTATCTGTGGATTTGTGCACTTTTTTTTTTGCCATTCCCAGGGCTTGAACTTAGAGGCTGAGCACTGTCCTTGGGCTTCCCTTAAGGCCAGAGCTCTACTACTTGAGCCAGCCAGCACCACTTCTGGATTTTTCCTATGTTTGTGGTACTGAGGAATTGAATCCGAATCTTCCTGCATGTTAGCCAAACACTCTACCACTAGGCCTAGGCCAAACGCCTCACGCCCTTTCCTCCCCCACCACCCTGCCCTTTTTTTTTTTTTTTTTTTTTAAACAGGGTCTAGCTACTTAGGTCAGGCTGACCTTGAACTCCTTAAGTAATCCAGATTGGTCTCTATGTAAGATCATACTACCTTTAGCTCTAGGAATTACAGATGTGTACTACCACATCTGGCTTGGAACATACATTTTATTGGAAAATATTAAATAAGCAAATTTTATCTGTGTGTGTGTCCTAGGGCTTGAACTCGGGGCCTGGGCACTGTTTTTGAGCCTCTGTGCTCAGCTCTATCACTAGAGCCACAGCTCCAATTCTGGCCTTTTGGTGTTTAACTGGAGATAAGGATCTCAAGAACTTTTCTGTCCAGACTGGCTTTGAGTCAAAATCCTCAGGATTACAGGTGTGAGCCACTAGTAGTCCAGTGAGATTTTATCCTTTAAGAAAACAAGAAAGTTTAGCAACAGAAACCATTTAATTGTCCAATGACTGAGATTATACCTTCTTTCTTGGAGAATAGACTATTTTGCATAAAAGGTTTACTGAGTTAAGTCTTCTTGGTAAATGTTGCCCTGACATCAAGCACTGATGTTTAGAACAATGAAAACAAAGAGCTGACCACATACAATATTTACTAAATTCTCTCTTAAACTCCCTAGGTCTTTCAAATACAGTAGGTCAAATCATGACCTTTTTTCCTACAGAAAATGCCTAAAGAATCAATTCCACCTTTCATTTTAGTTTGAACTTAAATGGGTGACTTCTTTTTTTTCCCCATATATTTTTTATTGTAATTAATAGAAGGGTTACATTACATTCACCAGATAGAAGGTGCATTACTTAACAAACATTGATACCCTTCTCATGTTTTGGTCCCCATTTCCCTCCCCCTACCCCAGTCCCTCATCTTGTTTTCCCTCCTTCCTTATTTAAATGGGTGACTTCTAAGGTGATCTTTTTTTTTTTTGGTCCGGTCATGGGGCTTGAATTTGGCCTGGGGACTGTCCCTGAGCTCTTCAGCTCAAGGCTACTGTTCTACTTCCCGTTTTCTAGAGGTTAATTGGAGATGAGCCAAGCCCCACTTCCCATTTTCTAGAGGTTAACTGGAGATGAGTCTCAGATAATTTTGTGTCTGGGCTGGCTTGATCCTCTGACCTCAGCCTTCTGAGTAGCTGGGAATATAGGTGTAAGCCACTGCACTGGTTCTAAGGTTATCTTAATCACTTTGAGTTTAATTTCTTTGTGTGAAATTAAAACATAAGTAAACCGAGTATGTAGAGTTGGTGTGTGAATTAAATGTGGCTTAAGCAGATGGTCTGCAGCCATATGCCTCAGTTCAAATGCTGGCTCTACCACTTATTCAATGGATGGCCTTAAGCAAGTTACTCAACTTCTCCTTCTGTGTCAAGTTGTTATCTGTAAGATGGGAAAAACACTTGGATGATTTTTTTGAGTATTAAGTAAGATCATGTATTAGTACAGTTTTTAAGTATTGACAACAATGGTTTTATATATACTTACCATTATCAGTGCGGGTTATAGGTCTTTTCTAAATTATCCCTTTCCTTTTTTTCTTCATGGTTTTCTGTTACACATCAAAATAATCTAAAGTAAGATTCAAAAGCTTGGCCTTTTTTAGGATATGCCTGACAGGTGGAGACTAGTAAGAGTTGGGATTGCTATGAAATAAATTATGTTTTCCCAGAAATTCATTTTATGTTAAAATCTTACCCCAAGGTAACTTTTTGGCCAGTCCTGGGCTTGGGCTCAGGGCTCGAGCACTGTCCTTGGACTTCCTCAAGGCTAGAAGCTCTATCATTTGAGCACCATTTCTGGCTTTTTTTCTATGTATGTAGTACCAAGGAATCGAACCCAGGTCTTTGTGCATGCTCGGCAAGCACTCTACAACTAAGCCAAACTCCTGGCACCCGCAATGTGACTATTTTTGAAGATAAGGTTTTTAAGTAGTAATTAAGTATAAATGAAGTCATAAAGGTGGGGTTTCTAATCTGGTGGAACTGGAGAGGTCTCTATCTTCATCACTACCTGAATGCACAAGAGGTAGTGGCTGTCTGCAAGAAAAGGAGCTGCACCAGAAACCAGATCTGCCTTACCTTAACCTGGGGCATTAGTCTGCAGAACTGCATGGAAATGGATTTCTGTTGCTTAGACCACTTGGCCATGGCATTTTATTATGACAGCCCAAGTAGACTAAGATAGATATTATAAAGTCACTAAACTTAGTTGACTTAGTCAACTAAATTACATATTTGGTTGAGTTTTTTGTTTTTGTTTTTTTAATTTTTTATATATATATATTTTATTGTAATTAATAAAAGGGTTACATGATATTTGCCAGATAGAAGGTGCATTAATTCACATACATTGATACCCTTTCACATGTCTTGGTACCCATTACCCTCCCCCCACCCCCACACTTATTTTTGTTTTTGTGGTCATGGACCTTGCACTCTAGGCCTGGGCATTGTTCCTGATCTCTTTAACTCAAGGCTACCACCCTACCCTTTGAGCTAAAGCCCCACTTCCTGTTTTCTAGTGATTTATTGGAGATAAGAGTCTCTTTTCTTTAGTGTTCTTTAGTGTCTGAGCTGGCTTTGAACTGAGATCCTCAGATCTCAGCCTCCTGAGCAGCTAGGATTACAGGTGTGAGCCACCGCATCCAGTCTAGTTAAGTTTTTTAAGCACAATGTTGAAGGTATTCCTTATTGCTTATACTAAAACACAAGAATTGAGGCTGGATTGAAGAAGAAATTGTTAAGCAAACAGGAACCAGAACTTAAAAGATTTTTAGAATTTCAGCCTGCCTGTATTGTAAAAAATGAGCAAGTTTGTTCTGAAGAATGGGTATAGTTTACCCATTCTTACCTTACCAAATGGTAAGGAGAGTGATATGAAAGCAAAACATAAATTTACTCAATCATCTCAATAGCATCTAGGGATAGGAAAGAAAATGGCTCAGAATAGAAGAAGGCTATTGGGCTTCTTAGATTTCATAGGACAAGCCAGTATATTTTTCTGGCTGTAAATATGCATCAACCCTCAAGGATGAGAAAAAATGACCCTGAAAGGTGATCCAGTAATCTGTAGTTCTGCCATTCTTACCATAGGCCCCAGGAGGCCGAGGGGCATTACATCAAATCAAGAAGATTGTTTTCCAGCCAGAAGATCTAATGGATTATATTTCTACAGGCTCTACACAGGCTAGGGATCTGTCACTTTTCTGGAATTGGGCTATCTATTCCATCTCTATCCCATTACTATATTTTGTAAGCATATAACTCATCTTGTTTCACAGCTGGAGAGGAATTTTGTCTTATTCTGCTCTGATGATATTTACATTAGGTTTTAGAATTTAGAACAGAGTTAACACTGAAATAAGTTGACTTCTGGGGGCTAATGGACTAGGATGAATGTATTTTGTATGCAATAATGACATGGATTTTGGAGGCCTGGGAGGGAAAGCTATGGATTATTTCTCTTCTAAGATTCATGGGGTGGAGCCTTCAATAAGTCTCCAATATGACTGTATTTAGAGATACAGTTTTAATGAGGCAGTTAGGTGTAAATTAAATCAGAAGAGTAAGGCCATAATCCAACTTAGCTGGTGGTTATAAAGAAAGGAAGAGAGAAAGAACTCTCTTTTTCCACCATGTGAGGATCATCTACAAGCTCATCTACAAGCCAAGAAGACAGTCAGAAACTGACCCTGGCAGATTTTGATCTGAGACTTCCAGGCTGCAGAACTCTGAGAATGTATTTTTTGTTGTTTAAACCATCTCATCGACAGTGTTTTGTTAAGGTAGTCCAAGGAGACCAGAAAGCATTTTTTTTTTGGGTGGGTCATTGGGCTTGAACCCGGCCTGGGCGCTGTCCTTGAGCTCTTCAGCTCAAGGCTACCTCCCTATCCTTGAGCTAAGCCTCACTTCCCATTTTCTAGGGGTTAATTGGAGATAAAGAGTCTCAGGTCCTTTTGTGCCCATTCTAGCTTTGAATGTTGATCCTCAGATCTCAGCCTCTTGAGTAGCTAGGATTACAGGTGACAGCGCTATGGTCAGCTAGGATTTCTTATATGCAGTAACAAATTAAGACAGAGGATGAGTGTAAAGTTTTAAGAAGCAAGATATTTGGCTTCACTACTGTTTTCACAAATCAGATCTGGCTCTGCAAAAAACACTTGTGTTGCGGGGCCAAAGGAGACATTGTACAAGCAGGAGTCTATCTGTCAATAAGATGCCCGTAGAAAACCTATTGATAGTATTAGTAAACCATACACCCACAGAGAAGACCAATAGTATATTTGAAAATAAAAGAGCCATGCCTATCTTGCAAGTGTAAGGCCCTGAGTTCAAACCCCAGTACTTGTAAAAGAAGTAAAGAAGAAGGCAGGAAGGAAGGAAAAAGGAGAAAAGGAAGGGGCCAATTAAAGTAACTCCAGCTAATCTGGAGGAAGAAGTGGGGAGGACAGAGGTTCCGGGCCAACCAGGGAAAAAAGTTCTGTAGAACCCATCTTAGCCAATAGTAGAACACACTTGTGATTCCAGCTATGCTGGAGACATAAACAGGACTACAGTTTAGGCTGCCCAAAAATAACTAAAGCAGGGGCTGGGAGTTTAGCCTAGTGGTAGAGTGCTTGCCTAGCATGCATAAAGACCTGGGTTCAATTCCTTGGTACCACATACAAAAAGAAAGCTGGAGGTGGTATTGTGGCTCAAGTGGTAGAGCTCTAGCCTTGAAAAAGCTCAAGGACAGTGCTCAGGTCCTGAGTTCAGTTCCCAGAACTGGTTAAAAAAAAAAAACAAAAAGTACTGGGATGAGGCTCAAGTTGTAGATTGTTTACCTAGTAAATATAAGGCCCTGACTTGAACCTCTACTACTGACAAAAATTTAAAAATAAAAAGAAAGAAAACAAAGCCAACTCAAAACCACTTAATCTTTCAAGGTTAAAGAGGAGGAAATATAAAAACAAATTCCTTGCCTAGGTTACTAATCTGATAAGGTTGGTGTTTCAGTCTGGGCAGTTTGGTTCTACCTGGATCTGTGCTCTTTAAAGTATTAAAAAAAAATCCACTGGCAAAGAAAGAGAATCAATTCTTTCATGATGAGTCCCCATAATTTACCTTCAACGAAGTATGACAGGGAAGAAATTTCTTTATCTGCTTCTTAGGGTATTGAGTGAATAGAATGTTCTCACTCAATCTGATGTATAATATGATAGAGAATATCTTTCATAAAGGTGGATGCTAGTAGTTCATGCTGTAATCCTAGCTATTCAGGAGGCTAACGACTGCAGTTCAAAGCCAGCCTGGTCAGGAAAGTCCCTATGAGTTTTTTCTAATTAACCACCAAAAACCCATAAGTATAGTTGCAATTCATGAGGCAGAGTACCAACCTTGAGTGAAAAAGCTGAGAGACCACCTAGGCCCTGAACTTAAATCCCAGTACTTGTGCAAGTATGCACAGGCACACCCCTCACCCCCAGAATAACTCCTATCTAGCAGCAATACTGTCATTGATAGGCAAACACTAGATGTCTTATCAAATCATGAGTATAGATTCAATTGTCTATGTATATTATGTTATTAAACATAGTTTAGGGAATTTCACCCCAAAATAAGGAATAATGGGTATATGTTGAAAAAAACAAAAGTTTTATGTGTAGATGATTTACCTATAAAACTTTAAAAAAACTCATTTACAATAATACAAATAAAATCAATTAAATATAATCATAGCAAGTGTTGAATACTTACATGAAAAGAACAACAGGACTTACTTGCCTATCATGTATAATGCCCTGGGTTCTATCATTGGCACTAGCGGGAGGGGGGGGGAAGCTCCCAAAGCAAGTAAACAAATGACTACTACATTAAGTCTTATTCTATGACTACATCTTGCCTAAGCTGGCTTCAAACTCAGATCCTCCAGTCTACTGCGCCCAGTGGCACATCTTTATGATCAAATCTTTAGAATCAACAAGATTTTAGGGAATATTTAATGACATGGGAAAATATTAAGATGTTTTTGCAGCCCCCCTCCTCCACAACAAAACAGGTCATAAAATTTCCAATGCCATCTGATGATAATTTATTACTGGGCAGAAAGCTGGGCACAGTGGCTCATGCCTGTAATCCTAGCTACTCAGGAGGCTGAAATCTGAGGATCTTGGTTGAAAGCCTAAAGAAATGTGAGACTCTTATCTCCAAATAATCACTAAAAATGGGAAGTGGGGCTGTGGCTCAAGGGGTAGGGCTGTAGCCTTGAGCTGAAGAGCTCAGGGACAGTGTGCAGGCCCAGAGTTCAAGGTCCCTGACCTGCCCCCCCCAAAAAAAAGGAAAAAAAAAGGGGCCGGGAGTTTGGCCTAGTGGTTAAAGTGCTTGCCTTGCATGCATGAAGACCCGGGTTCGATTCCTCGGTACCACATACATAGAAAAAAGCCAGAGGTGGTGCTGAGGCTCAAGTGGTAGAGCTCTAGCCTTGAGAGAATCCAAGGACAGTGCTCAGGCCCTGAGCTCAAGCCCAGGACTGGCAAAAAAAAAAAAAAAAGGAAAAAAAAAAGAAAATTACTAGGCAGATAGATATTTTCCTCACAATTTTCAGAAATGTCTCTGTTCCTAACATCTCAGTTTACATAACACCAAACTTGAAATTCTTCCCATCATTGTTTGCTGTAGTTTTTTTTTTCTCCCTTTAATTATTCCCTCTCTCTTATTACTACAGTTAATCTATGGGCAATTTAATTCATTCCAAATGCTATATAAATTCACTTGTAAAGATGCCTGATTTCTTATCTCTTTGGAACTTGGTTATTTTTCTGAAACAGAGTTTTACCATATAGACCACAGTGGCCTCTACCATATATACATATATACACATATATATGCCCATGCTATATCTATAGTTAGTGATTTCCTCACTTCAGTCTCCCAGTTGTTTATAATCCAGTTCTTCTCCTTTTCAAATTACCTTAATCTTTATCTACATAAAATTTTCTATTATCCTAGATCCTTGAAATCTTGCCATTGTAACCTTAAATAAGACTTGTTTTATTCCTTCATCTCCAACTCAGAAGCTTCTACATGAAAAGTGACACAATTTCTTCAGCAAAGCAATGACAAAGAGGAAGAATTATATGTAGATTATCAATGAATTAAATGTGTGGGCTTTGTGTAGATTTTTATTTTTTTTTATTTTTTATTTTTTTTTGCCAGTCCTGGGCTTGGGCTCAGGGCCTGAGCACTGTCCTTGGACTTTCTCAAGGCTAGAGCTCTACCACTTGAGCCTCAGCACCACTTCCGGCTTTTTTCTATGTATGTGGTACCGAGGAATCGAACCCGGGTCTTCATGCATGCTAGGCCCGTAGATTTTTATTTGTATGTACCAATAGTAAAAGGACATTTTTGATTTATCTAGAGAAATTTCCATATGGACTGGGTGTTAGAGAATGCCAAAGAAACAGTGGTGTTATTATATGTGATTATGGCATTGTAGCTATACAAAAAATGTCTATGTTCTTAAGAAATGCCTGCCTAGGAGTGAAAAAACCTTATGCTTGGGGTTTTGTTTAAAATACTACATGCACAGAAAAAATGGTACGTAGGAACAGGGGAGGCAAGTATATCAAAATCTTGATAATTATTGCTAAATTATTGAAAAAAATATTTTTTGCCAGTCCTGGGGCTTGAACTCAGGGCCTGGACACTGTCCCTGAGCTTCTTTTGCTCAAGGCTAGCACCCTACCACTTAAGCCGTAGTACCACTTTTGGCCTTTTCTGTTTATATGGTACTGAAGAATTGAAATCAGGGCTCCATGCATACTAGGCAAGCACTCTACTACTAACTAAGCCACCTTCTCAGCCCCTATTCCTTTTATATCTGTGTAGTTTCAAAATTTGCAGTAACAAATCACAAAATGTAGATGTAAACTGAGTGCTGGTGATTCATGCTTATAACCTAAGCTACTCAAGAGGCTGAAATATGGAGGATTGTGGTTGAAGGTAGCCCAACATAACGAGTAAAAACCTGGATTGGAGGCATGTTTCAAGTGGTGGAGCACCAGATGAGCAAGCAGAGAAGGTGTGTTCAAACTCCAGTAATACAAAGTGTAGATATAAGGGAAATAGCTATTTTAAGACAAAACAAACTGAATAGAACTTGAAGAAAGTAATTTCTTTTATGCTGTCATTTTTTTAGACTTCTCAACATTGTATGCAACCATGTTACATTTTTTTTTGACTTTTGAGTATGTCATTACATATTTATTACCCATGAATTTGTTAAAAGATAAATTACCTGTTGTCAATAATCATTACATGGGAAGACAGAATCCCCAAAACTTCACAGCTCTGTAAAAGTTCTTTCTTTCGAATCTCTCCTTGATTGTAGTAATTTCCTGAGGACAACAAATATAGTTGTAGATTGCTTTAACAGTGGGACCCTATTTTATTATTGTTTTTTTTTTTTTTTTGCCACTCTTGAGGCTTGAACTCAGGGCCTGAGCATTGTCCTTGAGCTTTCTCAAGGCTAGTTATCTACAACTTGAGCCGCAACACCATTTCCAGCTTTTTCTACATATGTGGTACCGAGGAATCGAACCTGGGTCTTCATGCATGCTAGGCAAACACTCTTATCACTTAGCCAAATTCCCGGCCCAATTTTGTCTTTTTTGCTGATTAATTGATGAGATTACTAATTTCTAAACGTCATTGACCATAGGAGTCATGATGTCATTCAATTCTATATCATCCCCACTTTTCAGGACACTGCAGGTATTCATGAAGGATTGAATACAGAACACCCATTTCTTGTTGTAGATAACTACGGGGGAGAGGGGACACCCAGATAAAACTTTATCTTGTGTTACTATAGTGATAGCTTTGAACTTCTAGAACTCAGGAGAAGGCAGGCATTATATTGTACAGAGAAAGTAGCTAACACTCTTTCACTTAAAAAAAAAAAAGAAAGTAGCTAACACTAAAAAGATTATGAACTGCTTGAATTCTACATTGTCCTCATCACATTTCCACCCACCCCACCAGTTTTCTTTTCTTTTTTTTTTGCCAGTCCTGGGGCTTGAGCTCAGGGTCTTAGCACTGTCCTTGGACTTTCTCAAGGCTAGAGCTCTACCACTTGAGCCTCAACACCACTTCCGACTTTTTTCTATGTATGTGGTACCGAGGAATCGAACCTAGGTCTTCATGTATGCTAGGCAAGCACTTTAACCACTAGGCCAAACTCCCAGCCCCGACCAGTTTTGTTTTCTAGCAATCAGATAGATACAGGAGTCAGTTTTGTGATGGATATATTTTAGGCTCCTTTTAAATCCATATACATATATTCTTCAATATATTTTTTCCATATATTTTTATTGTGATTAACAGAAGGGTTACATTATATTTACCAGATAGGAGGTGCATTACTTCACATACATTGATACCCTTTCTCATCTTGGTCCCCATTTCCCTCCCTCCACCTTGCCCCATCTTATTTTCCCTCCTTCTCTATCCGATTTCAAATAACCAAATACGCATATATCCAATATATCAGATATCTTCAATATAATTTTTCAAGATCATTTATTCTCTGGTGATAAGTAGGAGAGCACGGTTTATGTTAATGTTGCATCTTCCAATTTTGAGCCTGTGCATGTAAGTTTATAATTACACTATTGAGAAACTGCATAAACTGCGCTGGGAGTTTGGCCTAGTATGCACGATTCCTCGGAACCACATACGTAGAAAAAGCTGGAAATGGTGCTATGGCTTAAGTGGTAGAGTGCTAGCCTTGAGAAAAGCCCAAGGAAAGAGCTCAAGACTCAGAACTGAGAAAAAAACACAAGAAGAAGAAAAGAAGATGCATAAAGTGTGGTTAATGCATTTATGGGCAAGTTGGTTTTTTTGTTTTTGTTTTTTGCCAGTCCTGGGGCTTGAACTCAGGATCTGAGCACTGTTCTTGGGCTTTTGCTTTCCTCAAGGTTAGTACTCTACCACTTGAGCCACCGTACCACTTCTGGCTTTTTCTATGTATGTGGTACCTAGGAATTGAACCTGGGTCTTTGTGCATGCTAGGCAAGCACTCTACCACTTCCAACCATGGGCAAGTTTTATTGCTTTGTCTTAGAATTAAGGAATTTACCACAGGATAAGGATTTAAGTAAAAAAATCATGTGAATTATTTTCATAAAATTTGGTAAATATCCAAGACATGTGAAAGGGTATCAATGTATGTGAATTAATACACCTTCTATCTGGCAAATATCATGTCACCCTTTTATTAATTACAATAAAAATTAAAACAAATTTGGTAAATGTGCAAGGACTTGAACAGAATACATGTTGAGTTTCCTTAGCATCTATATCTGCATAGAGGCAAACATTCAGAAAGATAAACTTCTGGGATGGAAAAACAATAGAACATTTCTCAGTATCTTTTTATTAATATTTTTAATAATATTATTATTTCATAATGTTTCATTAGCTCAAAAGTTATATACTTATAATGGAAATATGTACTCATATTTTCACCAGGAGAATGTGGCCTTGAGTTCTTGATCATTTTCTCTCCCAGTTGGTGTTCTGTCACTGAGGCATGCCTCCATTTCTAATCTCTCCTCACCCCCTAATTGGAGATAAAGAGTTTTGCAGGCTAACTTTTAATAGTGATCCTTAAATTTCAGCCTCCTAAGTAGTAATGATTGTAGGTGTGAGCCTATGGTATCTGGCTTATTAAAAAATTTCAAACTCAGAAGGCTGTGATCTGAGGATCGAGGTTTGAAGCCAGCTCAGGCAGGAAACTCCGTGAGAGTCTTATCTCCAATAAACTACTCAAAAAGGCTGGAAGTGTCACTATGGCTCAAGTGGTAGAGCACTTGCCTTGAGCAAAACAAGCTTAGGGACAAGACCCAGGTCTAGAGTTCAGCCCCAGGAGTGGTAAAAAAAATCTTTTTTCAATGCAAATTGGGCACTGGTGGGTCACTTCTTGTCTGTAATCCTAGTTACTCAGGAGGCTGAGATCTGAGGCTTGTGGTTCAAAGGCAGCTTGGGCAGGAAAGTCCATTTAAGCACCTATTAAACACCAAAAAGCTGGAAGTGGACCTGTGGTTCAAGTGGTAGAATGTTACCCTGAGTACACACACAAAAATGTAAGGACAGTGCCCAGGCTCTGACTGATGAGTTCAAGCCCCAGGACTGGCACAAAAAAACCAACAAAAACCAAAACAAAATAAAAACTGGTCATGGAAGGCTAGGAGTTTGCTTTGGTCGTAGGGTGCTTGCCTAGCATCCATGAAGACCCAGATTCAATTCCGCAGTAACACATCCATAGGAAAAAAGCTAGAAGTGGTGCTGTGGCTCAAGTGGTAGAGCTCTAGTCTTGAGAAAGCTCACGGACAGTGCTTAGGCCCTGAGTTCAAGGATCAGGACTGGAAAAACAAACAAAAAAACCAACAAAAACAAAACTAGTCATGGAGAGTTCTGATATAGGTTACAATATTGGTAAACTTTAAAAACATTATGCTAGCTAACATAAGCCAGTGTTAAGTCACTGTGAGATTTCACTTATATGAGGTATACTAGTCAAAGTCAAAGGCATGAAGCAGAATGGTAGTGTCAGAGACTAAGAAAGGAAGGAACTGGAGCTATTGCTTAACAAGTTATAGTTTACGTTTAGAATGATGAAATGGAGGTTTGATTACACAACCTTTTTTTTAGTCGGTTATGGAGCTTGAACTCTGGGTGTGGGCACTGTCCCTGAGCTCTTCAGCTCAAGGCTAACACTATCCATTACACAATCTTATGAATGCATTTATTGCTACCCAATTGAATACTTTAAATGTTTCAAATGATAAATTTTGAATTTTGTATATTTTATCACAATTTAAGAAATCATTCATGGGCTGGGAATTTCATGCATGAAGACCCAGGTTTGATTCCTCAGTACCACATACATAGAAAAAGCTGCGGTTCAAGCGGTAGAGCTCTAGCCTTGAGAAAGCCCAAGGACAATGCTCAGGCCTTGTGTTCAAGCCCTAGGACTGGAAAAAAAAAAAAAAAGGAAGTCATCCAAAAAGGAAACTAGATTTTTTTCATTGAATAAGAACCTTTTGGGGCTGGGAGTTTGGCCTAGTGTTTGAGGGCTTGCCTAGCATGCACGAGTACCTGGGTTCAATTCCTTAGTACCACATATATAGAAAAGCCAGAAGGAGTGCTGTGGCTTAAATGGTAAAGCATTAGCCTTGAGGAAAGCCCTGGGACAGTGCTCAGACTCTGAGTTCAGTCCCCAGGACTGGCAAAAACAAAAAAAAAACCCCAAAACAACAAAACAAAAAAAGAACAAAAAAACCCTCCTTTCAATTACAAGTGATCACATAAGCATAATTATCTTTAAAAAGAATGATACCATTTTTAAGACTGTTTAAAGAAAAAAAATTAAAAACAAAAACAAACAAAATCCAAACTGAGGCTGGCATCAGTGGCCCACGCCTGTAATCCTCACTACTCAGTAGGCTGAGATCTGAAGATCATAGTTCAAATCCAGCCCAGAGCAGAAAAGTCTGTGAAACTCTTCTCTCCAATTAATTATAGAAAAAGTCAGAAGTGGCACTTTGGCTCAAGCAGTAGAGCACTAGCCCGAGTATAAGAGCTTAAGGACAGTGCCTAGGCCCAGAATTTGAACCCCAGGACCAGCAAAAAAAAAAAAGAAGAAGAAGAAGAAGAAGAAGAAGAAGAAGAAGAAGAAGAAGAAGAAGAAGAAAGAAAACAAGAAAAAAATGGATTCTGGTGCAGGTGCTCCTGTCAGTAATCCTAGCTACTCAGAAGGCTGAGATCTGAGGGTCATAGTTCAAAGTCAGCCCTAGATACAACATCTGTGACTCTTATATTCAATCAACCATCAACAAACAAAACAAAACCCTTGAAATTGGAGTTGTGGCTCAAGTGATAAAAGTGTTAGCTTTGAGCACAAACACTCAGGACAGTGCCCAGGCCTGAGTTCATATTCTAGGACCAAAATTTTAAAAACAAAAAACAAAGAAAGAATTGAGGGGCCGGGAGTTTGGCCTAGTGGGAGAGTGCTTTCCTAGCATGCATGAAGACCCGGGTTTGATTCTTTGGTATCATGTACATAGAAAAAGCCAGAAGTGGTGAAGTGGCTCAAGTGGTAGGATTCTAGCCTTTAGAAAAAAAACCCAAGGACAATGCTCAGGCCCTGAGTTCAACTCCAGGTCTGGTGCAAAAAAAAAAAAAAAATTGAGCATACATTTATGTAGCTAAGATCAAGAAACATTGTCATATATTATTCCCATCTGGCCATACTTGTGAGTAGTGTGCCCCAAAGGTCTGTATCCCTTATCAGCTTTTACTTATGGAAATGCTTTTTGTTAGTTCCATCAATCTGACTTCCAGAAGGTCACAAGGCCAAACACATTGAGAAGTATTTCTCAATATGGCAGGCATACTTATATAAGATGGAATGAGAAGTGAACACAAGTGACGATAATGTACAGGGGTAAAATAATATAAAAAGTATTTCAATTGTTGATCACTCCACCCTATGCTTCTGTCAGATGACTACTACTGCATTTTCTTTTCTACACTTGTATCTCTTTACTGTTCACAGGAAGTCTTTGTCACTGTGCAATTTCTCTTTGGTCTCTGTTGTTCAAAGTTGGCCTTGAGCTCCTGGCCTTCAACCTCCCCACTATAGGCTTGCAGCATTTGCGGTCTGCTGACATTTTTTTTTTGGCAGCACTGGGGATTTTGAACTCAGGACCTCTTTTGTTAGGCGAGTACTCTACCATTGAGCTATGCTGCTAGACCTTTTGTGCCTCAGTTATTGTTTTTTTTTTTTTTTTTTTTTTTTTGCCAGTCCTGGGCTTGAGCTCAGGGCCTGAGCACTGTCCTTGGACTTTCTCAAGGCTAGAGCTCTACCACTTGAGCCTCAGCACCACTTCCAGCTTTTTTGTACGTATGTGGTACCGAGGAATCGAACCCGGGTCTTCGTGCATGCTAGGCAAGCACTTTAACCACTAGGCCAAACTCCCGGCCTCTCAGTTATTTTTGAGATAGTGTCTTTTTTTTGCCCAGCTTACTCCTGGATTGTGACCTGCCTATTTTATGGTTCCCATTATCCCTGGGATGAAGGGTGAGTACAACCATGCCTAGTTCCCGTAATTCTAGCTCCTCAGGAGAGGAGATCTGAGGATAGCAGTTTAAATCCAGCCTGTTCAGGAAAGTCTGTGAGACTCTCATTTCCAATTAAACACTAAAAAGCTGGAAGTGGAACTGTGACTCACGTGGTACTGTGCTAGCCTTGGGCCAAAAGAAAAAAAATTTTCTGTGAAAATTGTATAGACGTGAATTACAACCAAAGAGGAAGAGCTCATGAGTAATTTTTAAAGTTTATTATAGTATGATTTGACACATCATAAAACTCACCCATTATAATATACTGTATACTTCAGTTACAAAGTTGCATAATTGTCGTCATTGAGTGTCATGGTTAACATTTTTCTCATTTGATTTCCCCCCCCCCATATTCTATCACAAGACCTTATCTTTGTAAGGTTCCTTCCCGGAAAGTTGGACGAGGATGAATTCTATAATTATCCTCCAATGAGGCACAAACATTTTTCAAAACGATAGGAAGATTCTGTTTTTTATTTTTATTTTTTATTTTTGCCGGAGCCGGTCCAGGGGCTTGAACTCAGGGTCTGGGCACTCACGGTTCCTAAGCTTCTTTTACTGAAGGCTAGCAATCAACCACGTGAGCTACAGAGGCACTTCCGGCTTTTCCCGTAGGCGTGGTGCTGAGGAATCGAAAACTGGGCTTCATGCACGCTAAGCCAGCCCAGGTTCCTAGCCCTTTCGTGCTGTTCCGAGTAGGTTCTGAGCGAGCCCAGCATAGCAGACTGTGTGGTGTACAGTACAACAGAAAGGAGATGATTGCTCCTGACCCTTCCACAGTATCAAGAGGTACACCCGCAGTTCCTTGGGGAAATGCATGTTCTGAATGGAAGCAGACTTCCAGCAATTTAACTTTTCGTCTCCAGAGTCTTAGAAAGGGGGTGGGATGTGGTACTCACGATGCGGATGCTCCCCCACCCCTCCAGCCACCTGGGAAGCAGATCTCACTTTTGCTCCTCCCTTTGACGGAAATCTCTTTGGAAAGAAGTCGACCCACATTGCCGAGTACCTCAAAGCCTCACAGCCCTAGCTTCCAGCGCCCCGTCCTAGGCCTCCTACCTGCGGAGAAGCAGAGTAGGGACACCCGGTGCTTCAGGCCAGCCAAGCCTATCACTGTGGGAGCAAAGAACATAGCTTCATCGTCTGGATGTGCGATCACCAGGAGGGCTCGACTTTCGGCTGCTAAAAGGCCTGCCTGATGTCGAGTCCTTCGTTCTGCGAAGTCCCAAACCCAGAGGAAACCCCATGTCAGGATCGTGAGCGCCAAACACAGAACACCCACCACTTCCATGCCACTAGGCTGCGCTGCGCCTGCGCAGTGGGGGAGGCTGCTGGGCCCCGGGTTCCGGCGGTAAAACGGTACCCGCTGAACTTGCGTTCCGCCTTTAAGTACGGGTGGCGAGCCCCAAAGGTTTGTGGTCTTAAGATGGAAGCTTTCCAACCTACTGTGCTAGCTCCGTCTTTTACAGCGTCCAGCGAGCCTTTTCGCCGGCTTTGCTTTCAGAGCTGCTAATCTCTCTCGTTCAGGAAGGCTCTTAGAAGTGAACCCCGTTCTCTTCAGGAAAGAGTTCCCTCTCTTACAACTCATTCCTGGCAACTAGGAACTTTTTTTAAATGGTTAATTACATATGGTTGGACAGTTCTTGATCGAGACCCAAGTTTTCCAACACACACACACACACACACACGTTTTTCTTTTTCAGTTTTGGAATACGGAGGGTTACGGGAAGACGACCACCCCTTTGCCCCAGCGCAGCAGTAGCTCCTCTCACGCAGCTCAACCCCCGGCCTCGTGGACAAGCAGGCCTCGCCCCGGCCTCTCTGCGAGCACTCCGCGCGAAAGCACCGGGTAGGTGGCGGTGGCCGCGCATTCCGGGCCACGCGGGGCTGGGCCCGAGACGCCGCTCGGCGCCCCGCGGCTTCTCACGCCCGGGAGGAGGCCCGAGCGCGCGGCGCGGCCGGCTCGCGGCGACGCCCCAAGCTAGGGGCGCGATGGCAGCCGCGCTAGGCCGGGCCGGGCGCTGCACTGCCCGGGCCCGTTGGCGTCTGAGGGGAACCGCCGCTGCCGCCGCCGCCGCCGCCCGGCTGAGGGGAGACTCGAGAGACCCCGGCACTGCGCGACTCAAGAAATTCGGCCGAGGTGGGAGCGGCGCGCGGCCAGGGGAGGGAGTCGGTCTCCCAAGCCTCCGGAAGGAGGAGGAGCTTGCGTCGGAGCCGCCTCAACCGGGGCCTTCGGGCGCGGGGCGGGGGGGGGGGGGGGGTGGGGTGAGAGAGGGGGTGAGTCAAGATGGCGGCCAAGGTGGCGAAGCCGCAGCAGCAGCGGCGACGGCGGCGGCGGCTGGAGTGAGCGCCCGGCTCGTCGCTCCGAGCGAGGGCTTGTACAGGGCCTCGCGCCGGGGCCGCGCCCTGTTCCTCAGCCCGTAGCGGGCGGGGGCGCCGGCTCCCACGCCCCGCCAGCTCTGGGTGAGTAGGCCCCGGCGCCCACAGCCCCGGCCTCCGGGTCCCCGCTTCAGCCCGAGGGACTTCCGAGGACTCGCCGTGCACCGGCCGCCCTCCGGCGTCTGCTTCCCGGGCCGGGCGGTCTCTCGTACGGCTAGCTTGATTGGGACCCGTCCCAGCCGAACCCTACGACTACCTTTTCGGCTGCCCGGCGATGATGCGGGTGCGGCGGGGAGCCCGGGACGAGTGGGGAGGCTTCTGGAGTTTGGAGGTAGAATGGGGCTGGGGCTGCGGCCCGGCCGCCCCGACCGCGGGGTGTTCTGCGGGGAGGGAGCGTGCGGAGCCGAAGCCGGGAGGACGCCCGGGCTGGGGAGTCTCTGGGCGGCGTCGGTGCCGGTGGCGGGCCTGGGCTGCCTCGGAGGTGGAGTTGGGGAGGGTGACAGCGTTGGAGAGCCAACTAGTTCACCTTTCTGAGT
This sequence comes from Megascapheus bottae, assembly GCF_031878675.1. Classification (NCBI taxonomy): domain Eukaryota; kingdom Metazoa; phylum Chordata; class Mammalia; order Rodentia; family Geomyidae; genus Megascapheus; species Megascapheus bottae. Next base: position 5,464,370 of record NC_143525.1, on the reverse strand, counting down.
TCACCAAGCAGCGGGGTGTAATGGCGAAGGGTGGGTGGTGGTGGAGATGGCAAAGATGGGACCGCTGTCCCTTCCGCCGATCATTGCTGGCGGTGTAATGTGCGAAGTGGGCCGGTGGCGCCTCTGTTCTGGGGGGGGGGGGGGGTACGAGGACTGGAGTTTGAGGAGCTATAATTGAGATGTCGACGGAGAGGAGACCGGATTTGTCACCGCGAACTGGGTCAGGAGCGGTCGCGTATTAAAGGGTGGTTGGGAATAAGTGACATTTACAAAAAGTATTTTGTTCAGGAAATGTCAGTTCCATACCACAGTTGTTTCTTCAACAAGAGTCAGCTGGAAGAATAGCAGCATGGGTAACTCTAATCTTTGGGATTAGTGTATTCACCTGCTTCAGATTTGTTTTCTTAATTACACCCTAATTATTATTGAAATTTACATTCCTCCTGTGCACCCTGGTGAGGCAGTGATTGGAGGGTGAATAGAGCTGTGCTCAAAGAACAACAGGCCTGAGATTTTAAATGTCTACACACGTCCATACACACGTCAGTACATCTTTTTTTTTTTTTTTTTAAATTTTTTTAACCAGTCCTGGTGCTTGAACTCTGGGCCTAGTCTTTGTCCTAGGGCTTTCTCAAGGCTAGCACTCTCATCACCACTTCCCACTTTTTCTGTGTATGTGGTACTGAGGAATTGAACCCAGGGCTTCCCGCATGCTAGGCAAGCACTCTTACCAGTAGGACACATTCCCCACCCTTGTTCAGTAAATCTTGATCCATACTTGATGAATAATTTTGGGCTTCATGGACTGCCCTGTTGACTTTATGGCATTACTGTATTATTTTATTTTTTGCTGGACCTGTGGCTGGAACTCAGGACCTGGGCACCAATCCTTGAGCTGCTTTTTCTCAAGGCTCTACCACTTAAGCCACAGTGCCACTTCCTGCTCTTACTGATTTCTTTTTTTTTTTTTTTTTGAGTTGTTTATTGGAGAGAAGAGTCTCAGAGTTTGCTGCCCCCATTGGTTTCAAACCACAATCCTTATATCTCAGCTCCCTGAGTAGCTAGGATTGATTACAGGTGTGAACTAACCACACCTGGCTCGTATTTACTAATGTTTTTGGAAATGTTTTGAATCACTGGCACCTGGCACGTATTTGCTTTTTTTTTTTGGTCAGTCATAGGACTTGAACTGTGGTCCTGGCCGCTGACCTCTTTAGCTCAAGGCTAGTGCTCAACCACATTGAGCCACAGCACCACTTCAGCTTTTTCCTAGTCAGAAGGAATCAAACCCAGCCATTCCTGCATGCTAGGGTAAGCATTCCATCACTAGGCCAAACTTCTGGTCCCAGCTCGTATTCTTTTATTTTTGGGGGGTCTGAAATGGGGCTTGGACTCAGCCTGGGCGCTGTCCCTGAGTTCTTCAGCTCAAGGGTACTGCCCTACCCCTAGAGCCACACTGCCACTTTTGGTTTTCTAGTGATTAATTGGAGATCAGAGTCTCATGGTCTTCAACGTTCAGGCTGGCTTTGAAACACAATCCTCAGATCTCAGCCTCCTGAGTAGCTAGGATTACAGGCATGAGCCACTGCTCCTGGCTTCCCATTTGTGTTTATTGGTTTTTGGAAATGTTTTGGTGTCCTCTTTCATAAATTGCATAAACTGTTTTGTACTTGCCTAGGATCAGTGTTTGAGATTTTGAAATATGTATTAAACATAAGTAAAAAAATTCAGAAGAAGGGCCCGGGAGTTTGGCCAAGTGGTAGAGTGCTTGCTTAGCATGCACGAAGACCTGGGTTCAATTCCTCGGTACCACATACATAGAAAAAAGCTGGAAGTGGTGCTGAGGCTCAAGTGGTAGAGCTCTAGCCTTGAGAAAGTCCAAGGACAGTGCTCATGCCCTGAGCTCAAGCCCAGGACTGGCAAAAAAAAAAAAAAATTCAGAAGAAATAGCTATTGCTAAAAATATTTTCTCATTCTGTTGAAACCTATTGAAACTTTAGTATTTATAGTTCCCAGTTGCTTTTCCTTGCCTTAAGCACACCTGTTAATGAAGATCAAGGTATGATGTGTGTGTGTGTAAAATTTGCACACTAGGAGGTGACTACTTGGTCATACTAAAATACTCTCCTTTTGGAAGAGAGCTGCTGTGTTGTAAACTACTCCTCAGAGAAAATATAATTCTGAGTTCTGATTATTCCTGTAATTTACTTTTTTGGAACTTGGGTCAGTATATTGTGTTTCAGTTTCCTCATCTGTAATGTTAGAGAAATGTCTTGCTGTTAAGACCTCATAGAGTTGGCTTTGTTTGCCTAAAAGGAGTTAATAGCCAGTTAGAAATTGGTAAATCTAAAGGGCTGTATTTCTGTGGGGTAGTAGTAACAGCTCTTTAGGATTTTGTATCGCTATATCTGCAAGTCTGTCATTGTGCTTAACTTTCTACTTTTTATCATAGGTATAATGTGCCTGTATCTCTTCTGGAGGGTGGGATGGGATCTTTTCTGATTCTTTGTTAAGGCACTTAGTTGGTGTGTGTATGTTTAAGGTTATTGACATCATAATTTTTTGTAGAATGAATATAGTTAAAAATGTATTCACATTTATACTTAACAGAATATACCTGTTATCTTCTGTGATATACCTATATAGCTGTGATTTCCCATAGCTTACATATATATATATATATATATATATATATATATTTTTTTTTTTTTTTTTTTGCCAGCCCTGGGCTTAAGCTCAGGGCCTGAGGACTGTCCTTGGATTTTTCTCAAGGCTAGAACTCTTGCGCCTCAGCACCACTTCTGGCTTTTTTCTAAGTATGTGGTACTGAGGAATTGAACCGGGGTCTTCGTGCATGCTAGGCAAGCACTCTACCTAGGCCAAACTCCCGGCCCAGCTTACATATTTTTAACTGGATACTCTTTTGGATTGTAAAAACAGTAAAACTTGGGCCGGGAGTTTGGCCTAGTGGTTAAAGTGCTTGCCTAGCATGCACGAAGACCCGGGTTCGATTCCTGGGTACCACATACATAGAAAAAAGCCGGAAATGGTGCTGAGGCTCAAGTGGTAGAGCTCTAGCCTTGAGAAAGTCCAAGGACAGTGCTCAGGCCCTGAGCTCCAGCCCAGGACTGGCAAAAAAAAAACAAAAAAAAACAGTAAAACTTATTGTACTGTCCTAATTAAAAATGAAAAGCTTTTAAATAACTTAATTTCTATTTGAATTTCGCTGAGAAAGTTTTCCCCAAGACTCAGTAAGTTTAGAGGACTATGGTTTTAAAATGCATTTGATTTTATTACTACTATTATTACTATTTTTTGTGGGTCATAGGGCTTGAACTCTGGGCCTGGGCCCTGTCCTTGAGCTCTTCAGCTCAAGGCTACTGCCTTACCCCTTGAGTCTCATGGTCTTTAGTGCTTGGGCTGGCTTTGAACCTTGATCCTCAGATCTCAGCCTCCCGAGTAGCTAGGCTTACAGGTGTGAGCCACCATGTCCGGCTCATTAGTTCATCTTTGTGAAGAGTTTCTTTCCATAATTGCTCTGCTTCTGAAAGTAAAAGGCCCTTGACTGATTAGGGAGTGATAACAGGTGTCAGACTATTTGTTGCTTGCTTTTCTGTTTTTGTTAGTTGGTTTTAATTATGTTTTGTGATCTTAGTTGTAATTTCAAATTCTTAATGGCACTTGGAAGTGATGTTCCCATCACTTCATATGTAACTGCTCCCATCTGTTTTTTGTGGGTCTTACAGTTTGAATTCAGTTTGAATGCTGTCTTTAAGCTCTTCAGCTCAAGGCTGCCAAGTCCCACTTCCTGTTTTCTAGAGGTTAATTGGAGATAAGAGTCTCAGGTCCTTTTGTGCCTGGACTGGCTTTGAACCTTGATTCTCAAATCTCAGTCTCCTGAGTAGCTAGGATTACAGGCATGAGCCACTGTGCCCGGCTTTTTTTTTTTTTTGTGTCTGTCCTGGGCTTGATCTCAGGGCCTAGAGGCTGTCCCTTAGCCTCTTGGTGCTCAAGCCTACGCCCCTTGAGTCACAGTGCCACTTCTGGCTTTTTCTTTTTTCCTTTTGCCAGTCCTGGGCTTGAACTCAGGGTTAGTGCTCTACCACTTGAGTCACAGCACCACTTCCAGCCCTTTTCTGTGTATGTAGTACTGAGGAATGGAGCTCAGGGCTTTATGCATGCTAGGTAAACACTTAGCCAGACCCCATCTTTTTTTTTTTTAAATTTTGAGATGGACTCTCAATATGTTGCCCAATGTATCCTCTTCATTTTTCTCCCTATCTCAACCTACAAGTAGCTGGATCTATAGGCTGGTATACAGTACCTGACCTTGTCTGTGTGTTTATTTTACTCACTATATTTTACTATACTATGGTACAAAACAAGCAATGAAGAATGATCTGAATTACTATGTGCAGACTTAATTGCCCATTAAGACGTTCATATATTTTTCCATCATTCACTTGTTTACTCAATGTGAGTTGACTTCTTAAATGCTAAACAGGATTAAATTATAGTAGATGAATTATAGCATAAGTAACTCGGTCTTTAGATTATACTTGATATTTTGTCTTTTTCAGAATTGAAGATACAAAAATGTAATTTTTATGTTTAAGAAAGGATTTCTTGCTGGGTGCTGGTGGCTCATACCTGTGATCTTAGCCTACTCAGTAGGCTCAGATTTGAGGATTTCACTTCAAAAGCATCTAGGGCAGAAAAGACCCTGTGAGACTCTTATCTCCAGTAAACTCAAAGTTGGAAGTGACTTTGGCTCAAGTGGTAGAGGATAGCCTTGAGCACAGAGAGGCTCAGGGGCAGTGCAAGGCTCTGAGTTAAAGCCCCAGAATTGGGAAAAAAAAAAAAAGGCAAAAAAGACATTTCTTTTTCTATAAAACTTCTTAGGCGTGTTGAAAAGCTTCTGTAACGTAACAATAATTGAGTGGAACATCTGTTTTTCATTTTGGTATTTCTGTGGTAGTTATTTTCCTTGAACATTTATTCTGTTCTTTCATAATTTTTTCTATCCCAGGAGCTTGTGTGGTCAGCATATTGCTTGGATAGTCTTCTCATACAAGCTATTTCCCTTTCCCCTTTGGATTTGAAAGTCAGAGATCTTTATTTTTGCATTGTACTTGGACACTTTTTGCTCAAAGCTAGCACTCTGCCACTTGAGCGACAGCACCACGTTCGGCTTTTTCTATGAATGTGATTACAGGGAATTGAACCCAAGACTTGCTGCATGCTAGGTGAGCACTCTACCACTCAGCCATTTAGTTTAGAATCCCCATATGTGCTGCTTTATTTTTACTTGTAAGTGATCTCAAAAAACAAATTAGAATTTTACAAGTTAGCATTTTGTTTAGAGTGTAGGATCATACAGATCTGTCATGTTTTAAATTTGAATAAACTGAAGGTCTGTTTAAGTTGTTGGAGTTGGGCACTAGTAAAGATCAGGTTTCGATATTCAGCATAGTATTCATTATATTCATGAGATACTTCTGTATGGCAAATGATGCTGATTTAGTTTTGGAGTGGATAGAGAGTAAGTGACTACTCTGGATATTCAACTTAAGTATTGAATTTAAAATACTTCATAAGAAAATTTCTGCAATGAAAATCTAGTGTGAAAAAACAAGAATGATTTACATCAGTGATAGGCTGATCACTGGGACTAAATTTGCGTGAGTTTTATTCTTACATAAAAATAACTCATGTTAACTATGCCTAATTTGAGAATTATAGCTATGGGAATTTATTTTTATTATTCTAGTCATTAGAAACCTCTGAGACCTCTTGGGAATGTGGCTTAGTGGTAGAGTGCTTGCCTAGCATACATGAAGCCCGGGTTTGATTACTCCACACCACATAAACGGAAAAAGCTGATAGTTGTGCACTGTAGCTTTAGTAATAGAGTGATGGCTTTGAAAGAAAAAGAAACTGAAGTCAAGGACAGTGCCCAGGCCCTGAGTTCAAGCCTCAGGACTGACAAAAAAAAGAAAAAATTAGCTATTTTTTTTTTTTTTGCCAGTCCTGGGCTTGAACTTGGGGCCTGATTGCTGTCCTTAGGCTTTCTCTAGCCTAGAGCTCTACCACTTGAGCCACAGCACCACTACTTCTGGCTTTTTCTATGTATGTGGTACTGAGGAATTGAACCCTAGTCTTCGTGCTTGCTAGGCAGGCATTGTACCGCTAGGCCAAACTCCTGGTCCCTTTCCTTTTTTCTTTTTCCTTTTTTTTTTTTTTTTGTGGGTCACAGGGCCTGGGGGCTGTCCCTGAGCTCTTCAACTCAAGGTTACCCCCTTACCCCTGGGCCTGGGTATTGTCCCTGAGCTCTTCAGTTCAAGGCTGCCACCCTATCATTGAGCCAAGCTCTATTTCCCTTTTTTTTAGAGGTTAATTGGAGATAAGAGTCTCAGGTCCTTTTGTGTGTGGGCTGGCTTTGAACCTTGATCCTCAGATCTCAGCCTCCTAAGTAGCTAGGATTGCAGGTGTGAGCCTTTCTCCCTCTCTCCCTCTCTCCCTCTCCCTCCCTCCCTCCCTCCCTCCCTCCCTCCCTCCCTTCCCCCTCCCCCCTCTCGTTTTAAATAATTTTTTGAAACTGGGTCTCCCTGTGTAGTTTAGGCTGATTCTCCTGGTCTGAGCTTCCTCAGTGATGGCATTACAGACATGCCATCTTACTTGTCTGGATTTTTTTTTAAAGTTTGAGTATCTTCAATATGGAAACAGATTAATACCACAGACACTCACAGATTTTATTTTTTGTCTTGTTTTGAAACAAGCTTTGTTTGTGTACCAAGGCTAGCCTTGAACTTTGGATTCTTCCTTGCCTTAGTCTCTCCTGCACACAAATTGTGTTCCAGGAGAGCCCTGCCTGGCTTGATGATATGTTGACAAGCTCATTTGTAATATTAGTAGTCTCCCCCCACCCCCTCCAGGGATTAAATCCAAGGCTTCTTAGATGCTAAAGAAGCACTCTACCACTGACCTACATCCCTGCCCTGTGTAATGAGATACTCATACTATAAAATTTATTTTAATGGAAATGGTATATGTTTGTAAGATCATAGTCTTTTTTTTCATTTTTTTATTGTAATTAATAGAAGGGTTACATGATATTTGCCAGATAGATGGTGCGTTAATTCCCATACATTGATACCCTTTCACATGTCTTCATCCCCATTTCCCTCCCCCCCACCTCCACCCCTCATCTTGTTTTCCCCCGTTCCCTATCCAATTTCAAATAACCAAATACAAATATATCCGATATATCAGGTAACAAAAAGATCATAGTCTTTATCTAAATACTAACACATAATGTTTGTTTACTTCATTTGGTTATTTTATGTTGTAGTAAAGAGAGTTGTTTTGGGGCCAGGAATGTAACCTAGTGGTAGAGTTCTTGCCTAGCATGCATGAAATCCTGGGTTCGATTCCTTGGTACCATATACACAGAAATATTCCGAGGAGGTGCTGTGGCTCAGGTAGTAAGAGCACTAGCCTTGAGAAACCCCAAGGGCAGGGTTTAGGCCCTGAGTTCAAGCCCCAGGACTGACATAAAAAAAATTGTCACCTCTGCACCTGCCTAGTCTTATTTATTTATTTTTATTTGTTAAAGATTAGAAAGAATATATGAGAGCGGGGTGCGGTGGCTCATACCTGTAATCCTAGCTACTCTGGAGGCTGAGATCTGAGGATCAAGGTTCAAAGCATAGCCCTGGTGCAAAAGGACCTGAGACTGTTATCTCCAATTAACATGTAGAAAAGTGGAAGTGAGGCTTGGCTCAGGGTAGGGTGGTAGCCTTGAACTGAAGAGCTCAGGGACAGTGCCCCATGACCCACCCCCCCCAAAAAAAATCTATCTATCTATAGATATAGATATGGGATTGGTTCATTAAGGAACATTTGTAGTTCTAGAAAATGCTGCAAAATGCAAAAATAGGGTGCCAGTATAACCTGGAATGGTGGCTCACACTTGTAATCCTAGCTACTCTGGAGGCTGAGATCTGAGGATCGCAGTTCAAAGCCAGCCCTGGCACCAAAGTCTGTGAGACTCTTACCTCCAATTAACCAGTAGAAAACAGGAAGTGGTGCTGTGGCTCAAGGGGTAGGGCAGTAGCCTTGGGCTGCAGAGCTCATGCACAGCACCCAGGCCCAAAGTTAAAGCCAGTGGCTCACAACAGCTACTCATTATGCCAAGATCTGAGGGTCACAGTTTATAGTTAACCTGGGCAGGAAGGTCTGTGAGGATGATCTCCAATTAACAACCCCCCCCCCAAAAAAAAAAAAATTGCTGGTTAGAATGCTGACTTTTAGTACCAAAGCTCCAGAACAGAACTCAGATCCTAAGTTAAATACTGAGGACTGGACACACACACACAGCAAGAATGTTTTGATTTATATATGCAAGGGATTTGGTAGGAATTTTAGTACTAGGAAAATTTGTGAATTATCTTTCCAAGGGATGGCTAAATTAGAAACAGGAAAGTCCTTTTTTCTTTTCGTTTTTTTTTTTTTTGGTCAGTCATGGGGCTTGAACTCGGCCTGGACTCAAGGCCACTACCCTACCACTTGAGCCACAGCACCACTTGCACTAAAATTCTTTGGATTAGTCAAGAGCAAAGAAAAGGTCAAGACTGTCAAGTTTTCTTATTTTATTAAATTAATGAGATGAATTTAATACAATGTAAGAACAATGAAAGTTACAAAGCAGGTGGCATTCCGTATTTCCACCTGTTGTACAGTACTGTCTTCAAACTCCCTGACCATTTTCAACACTCCCAGTGGATTAAACCTTGGTCTTCCTGCATGCTAGGTAACCACTAGGCCAACTCCTGGCCTTACCATATCTATCTATATCTGTCTGTCTGTCTGTGTATGTAAGGAATATTCATTCTAATAACTTTTAAAGAAGAAAAATGGCATACACTTACTTGCTTATAATTAATTTTATGATACACTGAAAAGATACCTGATTATATTGGTTTTCATAGGTAGGGGAGAGCTGAGAGGAAGACTTTGGACAATGTATTGTTTTGTTTTGTGCAGGTCTTGGGGCCTAAATTCAGCATGAGTACTGTCCCTGATCTTCTGTGTTCAAGGCTAGTACTCTGCCACTTTAATCCACATCTGGCTTTTTGGAAATAAGATTCTCACAAACTTCCTTGCCTTGGCTGGCTTTGAACTGTGGTGTTCAGATCTCAGCCTCCTGAATGGGTTAGATTTATAGATGTGAGCCATTAGTATCTGGCTTGTATATCTTTTTGTGTTACTGTTATTATTATAATGCTAGTTTATTGTTGTTTATTTTTTGTTTTGATCCTGGGTATTGAATTCAGGGTCTGTGTATTATCCTGTTTTGTTTTTTTTTTCTCCTACAAATTAGCACTTGATTACATACATGAACCACTAGTACCGTGTGTGTGTGTGTGTGTGTGTGTGTGTGTGTGTGTGTGTGTGTGTGTGTGTGTGTACTGAGATTTTAAGGCCATATACTTGCCTCTTTTTTCCCACTGTCAGCCACACCGCCAATTCTAATACTGGAATTTTTTTCCTGCCAGTCCTTGGGCTTCAATTCAAGGCCTGAGCACTGTCCTTGGGCTTTTCTCAAGGGTTTTTTCTATGTATGTGGTACCAAGGAATTGAACCCAGGTCTTTGTGCATGCTAGGCAAACCCTCTACCATTAGGCCAAACTCCTGGCCCAGTACTGAAATTTTATACTCAGGAGGTTGGGTTTGGTAGGCAAGTACCCCACCATCTTGACCCATGTCCTTAGCCTTTTTTTGCTTTAGTCTACTTTTCAGGGATGGTCTCATGTTTTTTTGCTCAAGGACTGCCTCTCCATAGCTAGGATTATAGATGTGTTCTATCATATGCATCTCTTTTTCTATTCTTAAAACAAGTTCCCAGATTTTACCTGAGTACTAGTTTTTCTTTTCCCCTCTCTCCCTTCTCTCCTTGGTAGCAGAACTAGGGCTTGAATTCAGGGCCTCAGGCTCTGGCTCAGAGTTTTATGCGCATGGTTGGTAGTCTACTGCTTAAGTTAGGCTTCTAGTCTTTTTTTTTTTTTTTTGCCAGTCCTGGGCTTGAGCTCAGGGCCTGAGTACTGTCCTTGGACTTTCTCAAGGCTAGAGCTCTACCACTTGATCCTCAGCACCACTTCTGCCTTTTTTTTTTTCTATGTATGTGGTACTGAGGAATCGAACCCGGGTCTTCGTGCATGCTAGGCAAGCACTCAACCACTAGGCCAAAACTCCTGGCCCCTTCCGGGTTTTTTCTATGTATATAGTACTGAGGAATTGAACCTGGGTCTTCATGCATGCTAGACAAGCATTCCACCACTAGGCCAAACTCCTGGCTCCAGGAGTCTTTTATTTCTCTTATTGAACTGGAAATCAAGGGAGTTCATATTTTAGTGGAAGGTAGAATATAGTCAAGTGAAGTAATTGATTATGAGATTAAGATAATCCTTTAAAGGAACAAGTAGAACTAGAGAATTGAGAGCTAGTGGAAACTTACCTTTTACAGGGTGAGAGGAAAGGCTGTTTTAGATGACATTTGAATTGAGACCTTAAGTTTAAGGAGGAGCCGCCACATGAATGAGCCAGGACAAGCATGCAAGGGGAATGTAAAGAAGGACAAAGGCTAAAGGCTAGAAAGGGCTTGGCAGTACTCAAGCACTGAAAGCAAGCTCATGTTGCTGGGCCCTAGTAAGCAGGCCAAGGCAAATAAAGCTTTGTGGGGTCATTATAGGTAGCTTGGATTTTATTTGTAGTGCACGGAAGCTTGAGGAGTCTTGTGCAAAACAGTGACATGTTCTTGCTCGTATGGTTTGAAAGCAACACTTCATGTGCACCGCCCCCCCCCCCTTGGTATTAGGGCTTGAACTCCTGGCCTGGGGTGCTGTCCCTGAGCTCTTTTGTTCAAGGCTCTACCATGTGGAGCCATAGTTCTACTTCTGGTTTTCTGATGGCTAATTGGAGATAAGAGTCTCATAGACTTTTCTGCAATCCTCAGATCTCAGCTTCCTGAGTTAGGTAGGTACAGGTGTGAGCCACCATTGCCCTACCCAATTAGGCGATTTTATTTTTATTTATGTATTTATTTTTTGGCAGTCATGGGACTTGAACTCTGGGCCTGGGCACTGTTCTTGGATAATTTTTGCTCAAGGCTAGCAATCTGCCACTTGAGCCACAATGCAACTTCTGGCTTTTTCTGTGCATGTGGTTCTGGGGAATCAAACCCAGGGCTTCATGCATGCTAGTGAGCACACTACCATTAGGCCACACACCCAGCCCTCATTATTTATTTTGCCTATTAGTAACTTGTAATAGTCTGTGTTAATGAGTAAAAGGGGAGGGAGCAAAATGAATCTTTAAGATGCTGTCTCTGAGTTAAAAAAAAAAATTAGCTTAGGGAAATGAACTTAGCCTCTCTACAGTCTTAGAGATAATAATGCAGTGAGACTTTTAGGTGAGCTTATTTATACAAAGTCCAGTGCACAAAAGGGTAACTGTTTATTGTCCATATAGATTGTTACATCTGTTAATTCAAAACTATTTCTGATGTCAGGTTTTTGTTTTTTTTGGCCAGTCCTAGGACCTGAACTCAGGGCTTTGGTGCCGTCTCTGAGCTTCTTTGCTCAAGCACTCTTTTTTTTTTTTTTTTTTTGCCAGTCCTGGCCTTGAGCTCAGGGCATGAGCACTGTCCTTGGACTTTCTCAAGTCTAGAGCTCTACCACTTGAGCCTCAGCACCACTTCCGGCTTTTTTTCTATATGTGGTACCGAGGAATCGAACCCGGGTCTTCATGCATGCTAGGCAAGCACTTTAACCACTAGGCCAAACTCCCGGCCCCCTCAAGCACTCTTATTTTGAGCCCAACTCCACTTCTGGCTTTTGGGTGGCTAATTGGAAATAAGAGTCTCATGGATTTTTCTAGCCAAGGCTGGCTTTGAACTGCAGTCCTCAGATTGCAGCCTCCTAAGTAACTGGGATTATAGGCACGAACCACCAGCATTTGGCAAGTTAAGTTTTATTTTTGGTAGTGCCTCATGCTTGACACTTGAGCCATATCTCCAGCATTTCATTTTTGTTTTAATCAAGGAGAGAATTGGCAAGTAGCTAGTGTTTTTACTTCGGATATTTGTTCTCAGTGTATGGTTATCCAGTATTTCTCTATTGGGAAACTTCCTGTCTCATTTTATATGAGCCGTATAAAGAGAGAACGGCATCATTTTTCTTTTATTTAAAGATTATTTGTTGAATGAATGTATCCATACATCTAAGTTTTTCCTTTTAGTATCATATTACATTGGTGCTAATGTAACAACTTGAAAGGCTTCTCTCTTTTTAAACCGAAAACCTCATGTTTAATGCAACCTTGGCTTTTTCTTTAGCTTCCTTTCATCTGTTGGTTTTCCAAGTAAGATGTTGTAAGAAACTACAAATAAAATAGCATGTTGTTGTCATTCTCCCAGGGTAATTTTTTTAGATGAGAATAATGCCTTAGTTTATAAAGAGGACGTTGTTCCTGTATAACATTTTAGTTTTGTATAAATTCAGAATTCATTTAAAAGGAATTTAGTCTATTTTCTCCTGGAATCTGGACATCTTGACAGCTTCAGAGGCTTAGAAGGTTACCTTGAAAAATGATTATCATAAAGGGCCAGGAGTTTGGCCTAGTGGTAGAATTCTTGCCTAGCATGCACGAAGACCTGGGTTCGATTCCTCGGTACCACATACATAGCAAAAAGCCAGAAGTGGTGCTGTGACTCAAGTGGTAGAGCCCTAGCCTTGAGAAAATCCAGGGACAGTGCTCAGGCCCTGAGCCCAAGCCCAGGACTGGCAATAAATAAATAAATAAATAAATAAAAAATAAAGGTGATGTACAGCAGAGTTACAGTTATGTAAGTCAGGTAGAGGATATTTTTTTTTAGACAGTGTCATACCTTCTCTTTCTCTCTCCCAGTTTTCCCCTCAAGGTTGCTTTTCTTTTTTTTTTCTGTTTCTGTTTTTTTCCTTTTTTTTTTTTTTTTTTTTGCTGGTCCTGGGTCTTGAATTTAGGGCCTGGCACTGACTCTGTGCCTCTTTGTTCTAAAGGCTAGTGTTCTACCATTTGAGCCACAGCACCACTTATGACTTTTTTAAATTTTCCTTTTCTTTTTTTTTTTTTGCCAGTCCTGGTGCTTGCTTGCACTCAGGACCTGAGTACTGTCCTTGAACTTTCTCAAGGTTAGTGCTCTACCACATGAGCTACAGCACCACATCTGGCCTTTCCTTTGAATGTAGTACCGAGGAATAGAACCCAGGGCATCGTGCATGCTAGGCAAATACTACCACTAGGCTATACTCCAAGCCCTTCTGACTTTTTCTTAGTAGTTTATTGGAGGTGAATTTCACGAACTTTCCTGTTGAGGCCGTCTTTGAGCCATGATCCTCACCTCAGCCTCCTGAGTAGCTAGACTTATAGGCATGAGCCACTAGAGCCTGGCAGAAGGTTGCCTTTCTTTATTTACTTCATCTCTAGACTATAAAATTTCAGCTGTAGGCTGATCCTTCTCAGCCTCTCCCTGCCTAATGTGCTTTTGGAGTTGAACTAGAATTGGATTGCTTTGTGGGGGCTTGTTAAAACCTAATTTGAGGGCCCGGAGTTTGGCCTAGTGGTTAAAGTGCTTGCCTAGCATGCATGAACACCCGGGTTCGATTCCTCGGTACCACATACATAGAAAAAAGCCGGAAGTGGTGCTGAGGCTCAAGTGGTAGAGCTCTAGCCTTGAGAAAGTCCAAGGACAGTGCTCAGGTCCTGAGCTCAAGCCCAGGACTGGCAAAAAAAAAAAAAAACCCAAAAAAACAAAAAACCTAATTTGATAAAATTTAGTAAACTTTTACCATCTACAATGTCACAGAGGCCACTTTCCTATCTCATTTTCTATACTGGAGATTTTATTATTTGATCAGTTAAAAATTGACTTGTGAATTTCATAGGATTCTTTTTCTACTTTGGTGAAATGTAGGCTTCACCTCTATGTGTGACCCTTAGTAGATTCATTTTGGCTCATCTGAAGAGTCATCTGCAGACTTGCCACAGTGAAGTATATTTTTAGCTCTTTTTCCAAGATAGCTTAGGCCACCTTGAAAACCTATCCAACTAATTTGGTTATGCAAAGATAGTAGGCCAAAAGCCAGGAGTTCCTAGTGAGAGAAGGATTAACTTTTTATATTTGGAAGATTGTATTTGAAGGTTGTTGGAATTGTATTTGAAGGTTGTTACAGAATAAATTGTGTCTTCAGTGTATGTGTGTGTGTAAGTGTAAGTAATGTAAACCTAAATTGACCAGTTGTACTTTGCTATATTTTATTGCCTGTTTGTAGGACATAGGAGGTGAGCTCTGGGTTTGTTTGTGGAATTCAAATGTGCTATGCTATTGTGACTTAAACAGTGACATCTGGTTGTAACATTCTCATCCTAAACAAGATTATGTATATTGATATTTATTATATGAGACATTTGTTCATATAATCTTGTCTAGGTTTCTTAAATCACAGCATTTTTATGTTTCATAATGAAGCTTATAACCTTCAATTAGTAAGGTTTTTTTTTTTTCCTCTTCTTTTTTTTTTTTTTTTGCCATTCCTGGGGTTTGAACTCAGGACCTGGGCACTGTTCTTGAGCTTCCTCAAGGCTAGAAATCTACCACTTGAGCCTCAGCACCACTTCGAGCTTTTCCTATGTATGTGGTACCGAGGAATCGAACCCAGATCTTCATGCATGGTAGGCAAGCACTCTACTACTAGGCCAAACTCCTGGCCTAGTTATTAAGTTTTGGTGGTAAGAATTGAATTTATAATTTGACTGTCCCACTTAAGGTGCTCCATTCCCCTTCAACACTGTGTATGGGTATTTTGGTGATGTAGAGTGTCATGTGTATGTGTGTGTGTCCATGTTCATCTGTCCCCTGGAAGGAAGAAGAGGCTCTTGGTTTCTCTATTGCCACCAAATCAATGTGTCACACATTTGGTTTCTTTTTTTTATTAATTTTGAAAAATCAGGGTGATGTACAGAGGGGTTCAGTTGCATATATAATACACATTTTGTTTCTATGAGATATCTAAGGAAATAGTGCTAGTCAGAAAGAAAAAGATGAACACTTTATTTTTTTGTGGGTCATGAGGCTTGAACTCTGTTCCTGAGCTCTTCAGCTCAAGGCTACTGATCTACTCCTGGAGCCATAGCTCCACTTCCCATTTTTTTAGTGGTTAATTGGAGGTAAGAGTCTCATGGTCTTTAGAGCCTACGATGGCTTTGAACTGCTATACTCACATCTTAGCCTCCTGAGTAGCTAGGATTACAGGCTTGAGTCCCCTTGCCAGGCTTTTGTTTTGTTTTGTTTTGTTTTGTTTTTACATTGCTCAGGGGCCTGATGCTGTCTCTTGAGTTTTTTAGTGTTTTTTTTTTTTTTTAAATTCAAGGTTATTGTTCTGTCACTTGAGCCACAGCTCTAATTGGTAGCTTTTTGGTGGTTAATTGGAGATAAAAATTTCAGGGACTTTGCTTCCCTGGGCTGGTCTCAGCCTCCTGTGTAGCCAGGATTATAGGTGTGAGCCATGGGCACTTCCTTTTTTTTTTTTTTGCTAGTCCTGGGGTTTGAACTTAGGGCCTGGGCACTGTCCTTGAGCTTTCTTAAGGCTAGCCTTTTACCACTTGAGCCACAGTACCACTTCCAGCTTTTTCTGTATGTGGTATTCAGGAATTAAACCCAGGGCTTCATGCATTCTTACCAGTAGTCCATACTCCTGGCAGGCACTTCCCTTTTTTTATTTTTGGTGCTGGTACTGGTGCTTGAACTCATTGCCTCATACTTTGGCTTAGCGTTTTGGCTTTTTCCCCACACATAGCTGGCACTCTGTCCCTTGAGCCACTTTCAGTTCCAGACTATAAAGACAATCCTAAGTCATACAAATAATATTTACTTCCAAACACCCAGCACCCCATCAACAAAATCTCCACATTTACCATTTTTTTTTTTTTGTCAGTTGTGGGGCTTGAACTCTGGGCCTGGGCACTGTCCCTGAGTTCTTCAGCTCAAGCCTAGTGCTCTAGTGGAGCTGCAGTGCCACTTCTGTTTTCTAGTGGTTGATTGGAGAAAAGGGTCTTGCTGACTTTTGTGTCTGGGCTGGCTTTGAACCTTGATCCTCAGAACTCAGCTTCCTGAGTAGCTAGGAGTACAGGTGTGAGCCACCAATACTCTTCAAGGTATCTGTTTTTATTTTGGCCAGTCTATGAATTTAATTTTTAAGTGTTCTCTTGTAGAGGGTTTTTGTTGTTGTCTTTGATGCCATCCTGGTGCCTGAAGGGCCTGGGCACTGTCCTGAGCTTTCTTAAGGCTTGCACTCTACCACTTGAGCCATAGCACCACTTCCGGGGGGGAGGGGTGTGGTACCAAGGAATCAAACTCTGGTCTTCGTGTATGTTAGGCAAGTACTCTTACCACTAGGCCAAACTCCTGACTCTAATTTGGATCTTCTTAAATGTTCTCCAACAGTCCATGTGTTAAGATTTTGTCACCAGGTCTGGAATATTGGTTGAAAAGAGATTCTCACCAAAGTTTTGCCTGGTGTACTTGACCTGAGAGTCTCTTGACTGCCTCCTGAAGAGTTCTACTTTAGATAGCCATTATATTATTAGTCCTATATTAAATAACTTTTTAAATGTAAAGGTTAAGTAATCTTAGTAATTTTCTTTTTTTTTGGCCAGCCCTGGGGCTTGAACTCAGGGCCCGAAGCACTGTCTTTGGGCTTTTTCCTCAAGGCTAGTGTCCTGCCACTTGAGCCACAGCACCACTTCTGACTTTTCTGTGTATGTGGTACTGAGGAATCAAATTCGGGTCTTCATGCATGATAGGCAAGCACTCTACCACTAGGCCACACTCCCGGCCCCAGATCTTAGTAATTTTTTTTAAAGCAAATAACATTGAGAAGGCTTTTCTAGTGATTGTAGTTTTTTTTTTTTTTTGCCAGTCCTGGGCTTGAGCTCAGGGCCTGAGCACTGTCCTTGGACTTTCTCAAGGCTAGAGCTCTACCACTTGAGCCTCAGCACCACTTCCAGCTTTTTTTCTATATGTGGTACTGAGGAATCGAACCCGGGTCTTCATGCATGCTAGGCAAGCACTTTAACCACTAGGCCAAACTCCCGGCCCGTGATTGTAGTTTTATTCCTGGAGCTATAATTATAAGTTATTACAAGCCCATTTGATTTTTTTTTTTAGTTCTTATGAATTGTTTTTCTCTATCCTATTTAGGTGGTTTCCTAGAAACATGATTGATTGTTGGACTTGATCTCACAACCCAGTGAGGATTACTTAACTGATAATGTCAAGTTCAGGATATCCTCCCAACCAAGGAGCATTCAGTACAGAACAAAGTCGTTATCCTCCCCATTCTGTCCAGTACACCTTTCCTAGTACCCGTCACCAGCAGGTAAGGACCAAATATTGTGCAAAATGCATATATGTTTTATATTTCATTTTTGTATTTAATGTTTTAAGGTATTGTATAGAGGAGTAACTATTTCAAAAATCCAGTACTGAGTACTGTTTTGTTTTTTTTTTTTGATGGTTGTGGTTATGGGGCTTGAACTTGGGGCCTAGTTGTTGTCCCTAAGCTTTTTCCAACATAGCCAACACTCTACCACTTTGAGCCACAGCAACATTTCTGGTTTCTGGGTTAATGGGAAATAGGAGTCTCATAGACTTTCCTTCCCCAGGCTGACTTTGAACCATGTTCCTCAGGTCTCAGCCTCCCTGGTAGTGAGGATTACAGGTGTGAGCCACTGGTGACTGGATAGTAATACCATTATTTTTGGACAATTGTCACCTCTTTCTTTTCTTTTTTTTGTTGGTTGTGGGGCTTTGGCTCTGGTCCTGGGCACTGTCCCTGAGCTCTTCAGCTCAAGGCTATTGCCCTACCCCTGTAGTCACAGTGACACTTCCGATTTTCTGGTAGTCAATTGGAGATAAGTGTTTCACAGACTTTAATGCCCCGGTTGGCTTTCAACCGTGACCCTCATATCTCATCCTCCTGAGTAGCTAGGATTACAGGTATGAGCCACCATGCCTGGCATCTCTTTCTTTTCTTTTCCCCAGTTAACTTTTTTTTTTTGGTTGGTCATGAGACTTGAACTCTGGGACTAGATGCTATCCCTAAGCTCTTTTGCTCAAGGCTAGCACTCTACCACTTTGAGCAACAGCACCACTTCTGGCTTTTTTGGAGATAAGAGTCTCATGAACTTTTCTGCCAGGGCTGGCTTCAAACCACTGTCCTCAGATCTCAGCCTCCTGAGATCTAGCACCCTGCTCTACCACAGCACCACTTCTGATTTTTTTCTATGTCTCCCTGCATTCTAGGCAAGCACTCTACCACTAGGCTAAATTCTCGGCCCTAAACAAATAAACTTTTGACAAGATTATTATATATATAGGTGTGTGATATTATTATTGAACCTGAGTACCAATAGCTCATGCCTAAATCCTAGCTCTATGAGAGGCCAAAAACAAGAGGATCCAAGTTTGTGGTCAGTGCAGCAGAAAAATTCATGGACCCTTTCTCAATAGGCCCTATCATCCCACTTACAAGAAATCTAAAAATAGGCTGGGCTCGGTGGCTCACACCTGTATCCTGGCTATTCAAGAGGCTGAGATCTGACGATCAAGGTTCAAAGCCAACCCGGGCACTTAAGTCCATGAGACTCCTATCTCTAATTAACCACTAGAAAACTGGAAGTGGTGCTATGGCTGAATGAGTAGGGCAGTAGCCTAGAGCTGAAGCGGTCAGGGACAGCATCCAGGCCCAGAATTCAAGTTCCACAAACAAAAACAAAACAAAACAAAAAAGGTGTTTTAATAGCGTGATTTTTGTTTAAGGACAATCATTATTATTCCGTGTACATGAGATGTCTTCATGATGCAAATTCACAGAGACAGACAAAATTAGGTGTTTCCAATAATACACTGGGAAATCAGCCTACTATCAAGTAGAGTTTCATTTCAGTTATGAAAAATTTCTGGATAACAAAGCATGATATAATGACAATATTAACAGCTACTACACACTAAATTTCCTTTCATTGTAAAGTTGATGTAGAGACATACATAAGGTAATGAGTACATTTCTTGACGAACATTGTTACTCCCTCATTTTTCTCCCGCTTTCCCTCCCCCACAGACTCCCCCATTTTACACACTTTTTTGTGTGTGTATGTGCATGTCAGGCAAGCACTCTACCACTAGGCTAAACTCCTGGCACCTTCCAGCTTTTTCTATTTATGTGGTACCGAATAATCAAAACTGAGTCTTCGTGCATGCTAGGAAAGCACACTACCACTAGACTAAACTCTTGGCCTTTACACACAGTTAACTGAGGGGCCAGGAGTTTGGCCTAGTGGTAAGAGTGCTTGCCTACCATGCACGAAGACCCACAAATATAGAGAAAAAAAGCTGGAAGTGGTGCTATGGCTCCAGTGAAACAGCTCTACCCTCGAGAAAGCCCAAGGACAGTGCTCAGGCCTCGAGTTCATGGCCCAAGTCTGGCAAAAAATAGAAAATATTTCTTTGAATTAACTTCTTTTGTTCACCATCATGAGATACCAACACTAGTTTTTGTTTGTGACCAGGACAAAGACATTTTGGAATGGGCTTTCTCATTCTATTTAGAATTATTTTTTACTGATTAAAATGTTGATCTTGAAGTTTTTTGGGGGTAGAATTTACTAAGTAAAGAACTGAAATCATTATTGCTATTTATTTCTATATTTAATGTCCCTTAAGTATTTCATTTCGTGATGTTATCTACTACTTAGTTAATAGATAATTTGATTGTTTTAATACTAGGAATTTGCGGTTCCTGACTATCGTTCTTCTCATCTTGAAGTTAGTCAGGCATCACAGCTCTTACAACAACAGCAACAGCAGCAGCTTCGAAGGCGACCTTCCTTGCTTTCAGAATTTCACCCAGGTTCTGACAGGTAATGAAATTTTTTTAATTAAATTTTTTTGTTGTTTCCATCTAGTGTTTTGTGATTACTTAAATTTTTTATTGCTGAACAATCCCTGGTCATTTATAGTTTGTGTTTTGAGCTCTTTATAGTGGATGATCTTTAGGAGTAGGTATCACAATAATTAATGATGCTCTTCCCTTTCTATTCCCATTTCTTTCTGTTCCATTCCTTGGAACTGAACTCAGGGCCATGCTCTTATTTGTTAGGAAAGCATCCTACAATCTGAGCTATGTCCTGGCTCATTAATGAGCTATTAAAACTTCTTTCCATAGGTGAGCATTAATGTTATTATTATTTTTTTTTTTTTTGGCCATTCCTGGGGCTTGAACTCAGGGGCTGGATACTGTCCTAGCACAGTTTTTGCTCAAGGGTTGCACTCTGTCACTTGAGCCACAGTGCCACTTCCGGCTTTTTCTGTGTATGTGGTACCAAAGAGTTGAATCCAGGGCTTCATGCCTACTAGGCAAGTGCTCTACCACTAGACCACCCTCCTGGCAATGTTACTTGTTTTTATGTCTTAGCTATTGACTGTACAAACATGGGAGAGCAGAAATCTTTTATTTCTTTTACATATATGTCCAGAAGAGGGTTTGCTTTGTCATGTTATTTCTGGGAGGTTTCTTTTGGTGCCAGTTCTGGGTCTTGAACTCAGGGGCTGAGGGCTGTCTTTGAGCTTTTAAAATTTTTTTTGCTAGTGCTTTTCTACTTGAGCCACAGATAAGAGTCTCTCAGAATTTCCTGTTTGGACTGGCTTCAAGCTGTGAGTGGACTGGCTTCAAGCTGTGATCCTCACATCTCATGCTTTGGAGTAGCAAGGATTATATGGCATGATTCACCAGCCAGACTTATTTCTATTTTTTAAATTTCTTTAGAAATCTCCATATTATTTTTCTTTATTGTTATAAAGGTAATATACGGGTGGGGGGAGGTTACACAGTTACTTTTAAGTTAGGTAATAAGTACATTTTTTTTGGATAATGCATCCCTTCCCTCCCTTGTTATTTCCTAGTTTTTTCTCCCACCTCCTGAGCTCTTCAGCTCAAGGCTAACACTCTACCATTCTGAGCAACAGCACCACTTCCAGTTCTCTGGTGGTTAATTGGAGATTAGACTCTCCTGGACTGTTTAGATCCTCAAATCACAGCCTCCTGAGTAGCTAAGATTGCTGGTTCCAATATATATATTTTGTTTGTTTGTTTTTGTTTTTTTTTGCCAGTTGTGGGGCTTGAACCTAGGGCCTGAGCACTGTCCTTGGACTTTTTCCTCAAGGCTAGAGCTCTACCCTTGAGCCATGACACCACTTCTGGCTTTTTTCTATGTATGTGCTGCTGATGAATCGAATCTGGGTCTTCGTGCATGCTAGTCAAGCACTTTACCACTAGGCCAAACTCCCAGCCCCTCCACAATACTTTTTTTTTTTTTTGCCAGTCCTGGGCTTGAGCTCAGGGCCTGAGCACTGTCCTTGGACTTTCTCAAGGCTAGCACTCTACCACTTGAGCCTCAGCACCACTTCTAGCTTTTTTTCTATGTATGTGGTACCAAGGAATCGAACCCGGGTCTTCATGCATGCTAGGCAAGCACTCTACCACTAGGCCAAACTCCCGGCCCTCCACAATACTTTTTTAAGTGATTGTACCAATCTGTGTTTCTGCCACAGCTTGTAGGTATCTCTTCTGTCTTTATTCTTGTCCACACATTTGTTGGTTTTTTTTTTTTTTTGACTTTTTGATCATAACTATCCTAAGGGGGAGGAAGTAGTATTGAATAATTGAGTAATTGTTTTTGATTTCCAGTTTCCTAATAACTAATTATGTTGAACATCTTCTCATATACTTGTTGGCTTTTTTGGGGTGGGGGTGGGAGTCTTGGGGTTTGAACTCAGAATCTGGGTGGTATCTCTGAGCATTTTTGCTCAAGTATGAGCTACCACTCCTAGCTTTTTAAAAAAAAAATCTTTCTAGAGAAGTATTTATTCAGTTTTTCTTTTTTTTAACCTTTTTCCAAATTTAAATTTTTTTTTCTATTATAAAGGGTTACAAAATTGATATTTTTAATTAAAAAAAAGGTTTTTTTTGTGGGTTATGAGGCCCTGTCCCTGAGTTCTTCAGCTCAAGGCTACCACCCTACCCCTGGGCTTGGGTGTTGTCCCTGACCCCTTCAGTTCAAGGCTACCACCGTACCCTTGAGCCAAGCCCCATTTCCCATTTTCTAGAGGTTAATCAGCGATGAGTCTTTTTTTTTTTTTTTTCCAAATTTAATCCTGAAGTGGTACTATGGCTCACATGGTAGAGTACTAATCTTGAGCAAAATAAACACAGGGATAACATTCAGGCCCAGAGTTGAAACCCCAGGACTAGTTCCCCCATCAAAAAAAAAAAAATCTTTTTGTATGGAGGAATCGTACCCAGGTCTTTGTACATGCTAGGCAAGCACTCTACCACTAGGCCAGACCTGCAAGTATTTACTTTTATTTCCTGCTTCTCACACAGGAAATAGAAGGTCAAGAATCTCTGTTTCCTAAGACTCACAAAGTTTTATTGAGAGTCCTTTATCATTCTTTTTACTCAAGAGCCATCAGTTGTCATTTCTTTTCATCTTTTAAATTTACTTGAATTCTGAAATATTTTGTAGTATTAAACCATCTTTATTACATTCTTTTCCTTTCCCTTCCTTTTGCTTCCTTTTTCTCTCCTTTTCTTTCTTCCTTTCTTCCTTCTTCCTCCCTCTCTCCACTCTCCCCTCTTCTTTCTCTCCTTTCCCCCAGAATTTCTTATAAGCACTTCCTAATTGGAGAAAATTTAAATGGGGGTAATGGTGAGTGAGTGTTTTGCTTTTAAGAAATTCCCATCATACCACCCTAATTCCTCAGCAGCTGTTAGAAGGACTTGTATGGTGTCCTGTTTTCCACAGTGGTGATCCAACTTAAAATTTTATGTGTCTGGCTGATATAGTAGGTCAGTCTTCTTAACAAAGGATCTTTCAACCACAATCAAGTTTTTTTTTTTTTTTTCTATCTTTGCTCTACTTCTCAGTTCCTTCACACTGTATAATGAATATATAGAAAGCCATAACCACCTACCATTCTTAGCCCAAAGCAGGTGCTCTTGCTGCAAAAGGGGAATGATCAAAAACCCACTTGGACTATTCCAGATAAACCAAAGGAAATATCTAAATTAGGGAGTGCTTCCACACTGTCCTAAGGAAGAAGCTAGGAACAGCATGAATAGGAAAGGACAAAGAAGACTGCTAATCTCCATGTTTGTTTTCCTGGTATTTGAGTTTAAATTCAGAGCCTCACATCCAAATATGAGGCAGATATTGTATCACTGAGCCAAGCCTCCAGTCCTTTTTTGCACTAGTTATTTTGACCTATGATCTCACCATTTTTTTCCTTGCCCAAGTGTACACTTAGAGTGATCTTTTTTGCTTTCCATTGAAGCTATTATGCCTGATGTATATCACCTTGCCTAGCTTCTTCCATTAAAATGCATTCTATTGAAATTCAATTGCATTAACATTTTTTTTTCCCTCAGTTGTACCTTTATACTTCTGTGTATGTGAGGCCGGCCATGGATGCCTTGCCAAATGTAGTGTTTCTCTTTTTAGGTGTACTGGGGTTTGAATGCAGAGCCTTGCTTGCTATGTCAATGCTCTATCATTTGAGCCTCCTTCCTCTTCCTCCTCCCCCTCCTCCTCCTCCTCCTCCTCCCCCTCCCCTTCTTCCTCCTCCCCCTCCCCCCTCCTTTCACTCCCTCTCTTCTTCCTCTTCTTTTTCCTCTCCTACTTCTTTGTTGAGGTGGGGTTCTCACTTTATGCCTAGGTTATGATCTTCCTACTTCTGTTTGCTCCATAGCATAGGATAACAGGCATCATGCTCATCCATGAGTTGGGATGGAATTTCAAGAAATTTTTTTTTTCCTGGTTCTGGGGCTTGAACTTAGTCTGACTGCTGTCCCTGAGCTCCTTTTGTTCAAGACTAGAACTCTACCACTTGAGCCACAGTGTCACTTCAAGCTTTTTCTGTGATTAACTAAAGGTAACTGTCTCACTGACTTTTCTGACCAGGCTGGCTTTGAACCTGGATTCTCAGATCTCAGCCTCCTGAGTAGCTAGCAGTACAGGCATGAGCTATCTGCGCCCAGCTTCTCATGAGCTTTTATGTCTCAGTTGACCTCAACCTAGGATCCCTATTCTCATATACCCAAGATGAGGCTACAGGATTGAGTCATGGTACCTAGCTTATATGCTGATTTTTGATATACATCTGGCTCCCAGTGAAATCACATAGATTTTGTCCAGTGGAATCTCTATTAAAATTGAGGTTGAAATTGTGAAGAATGAAATTCCATACAGCTTTATGGTAGATTTTTCTTTTCTTTTTCTTCTTTTTTTGCCATTCCTGGAACTTGAACTCAGGGCCTGGACACAGTCCCTGAGATTTCTCAAGGTTATCTCTACCACTTGAGCTACAGGACTATTTCCAGCTTTTTCTGGGTATGTAGTACTGTATGTAGTATTGAGGTACTGAACCCAGGGTTTATGTGCATGCTAGAAAAGGACTCTACTACTATGCCAAACTCCCAGCCTATGGTAGATTTTTCTATGATTTCTACTATTTCTGTGAATAATCAACAATATGATTTTGGTCAGGTTATCTGACTATATAGGTTCGTCATTTCTGCAGTATTAGATTTTTGATGGTGCACCAGTGGCTCACAATTGTAATCCCAGCTTATAAGAAGGCTAAGATCTGAGGATAACTGTTTGAAGCCAGCCCAGGCAGGAAAGTCCATGAGATTCTATCTCCAATAAACTACTCAGGGAAGGAAAAAAAAAAAAAGGCCGGAAGTGATGCTGTGGTTCACATTATCCTTGGCAAAAGGACCTTAGGGATAGCACCCAGAACCAGAGTTCAAGGCCCGAGACTGACTAAAGAAATCAATAATAGCCAGCCACTGGTGGTACATGCCTATAATCCTAGCTACTCAGGAGGCTGAGATCTGAGGATCATGGTGTGAAGCTGGCCTGGACAGGAAAGGCAACAAGACTCTCTTTTTTCAAATTTAATCACAGAAAAGTCCAGAAGTGGTACTCTGGCTCAAGAGGTAGAGTAGTGTTTTTAGCAGTGTTCTTTTGTGTTAAAGACATAACCCTCCTCTGTTATATTTATTCTTTTTTTTCTTCTATTATAAGTAGAATTTTCTTTTTTAATTTTGTTATTTTTTATTGTAATTATTTGCCAGATAGTAGCATTTACTTCACATATATTAGTACCCCTTCTCATGTTTTTGTCCCCATTTCCCTCTCCCCTCATCTTGTTTTTCCCCCTTCCCTTTCCTATTTCAAATAAACAAATAAACATATGTACAATATACAGATTACAAAGTAAGGTACTGTAATAATATGAGAATAACCAAGGGACAACAAAAGGGATGAGAAATAACATAGTACATTAAGAACAACATTCATTCATTATAGCCCTTGTTTACATATCTTGTAGGTCCTTTCATTTAGCCTCATCCTACATGGCCTTAGGAGCTATTGTATAATCCTCTGCTAGGAGAGTCCAAGTTTTGTACTAATTATTACAAATGAGGGAAACCATTGAACCTATGTTCCTTTGGGTCTGGCTTACTTAATATGATTTTTTCCAACCCTTTCCATTTCCTTACAAATGGGACAATGTTCCTTCTGATGGCAGCATAGAATTCCATTGTGTATAAATACCACATCTTGTTGATCTGATCGTCTATTGAGGGGCATTTGGGTTGGTTCCATGTATTTGCTATGGTAAATAGTGCTGCAGTGAGCATGGTTGTGCTAGTGTGTTAAAGAGATAACCCTCCTCTGTTGCATTTATTCTTTTTGTTTCTGCTATTATAAGTAGATTTTTCCCCCCTTTGGCCTGTCTTGGGCCTTAAGTTCTAGGCCTTGGTGCTGTCCTTAAGCTCCTTTTGCTTAAGGCTACTGTTCTACCACTTGAGCTGTAGCTTACTTCCCATTTTTTTCTTTTGAGTCTCACAGACTTTCCAATTTGTGTTGGCTTCAAACCACTATCCTCAGATCTCAGCATACTGAGTAGCTAGGTTTATAAGCATGAGCCACTGGCACCTGGCTGTTTTTATTTTCAGATTGTTCAATGCAGGTGGACTTGAACTTGATATTTATATTTTGTAACTTTGCTCTATTTGCTAACACTTTTAACAGTTACTTTTATGGCTTCCTTATGGCTTCCTATGAGGTCACAACCTTGTTGCTAGCCCAGGCCTCTGTGCTTAGACTCCTGTGATAGGCCTGTTTGGTGCTTTCCATTGTAGGTGGGAAGACAGGTGCTCGCCACTATGCTGAGAATAAAGTTTCTGTTGTTGTGACAAAATACTCAAGATAATTTAAGAGAAGAAAGATTTCTTTTGGCTCATGATTTTAGAGGTTTCATTCCATGGTTAATTGCCTCCACTGCTTCCACTGTGCCTGTGCTTAGACAGAGCATTATGGTAGGGATTATGAGATATAGGAAAATAGTTCATCTATGATATCCGGGAAGCAAAAATAAACAAACAAAAGAGATAAGATAGGTCCAGAATCCTCTTGTGCCAAATGCATTCATTGACCTACCTCCCCCCTCTTTAAGGTGTTACCTCCCAGTAGCACCAATGGCTGTGAACTAAACCTTCAATCAAGGAGCCTTTGGTGTACTCCCTGGATTAAAACGATAGCACCATCTGTGAGCAGAAATATATTTACCTTTTCCTTTTTAACTTGAATACCTTCATTTCTATTTCTTACTCAGTGCCATGACGACAAATTCCAGTTTGAATTGAATATAAGTGGTGGAAACAGTTTTGTTTCTTTGTTTCTGAAGCTGCCTACTCCACCTTTTGAATCTTAACAACTATTTTTTTTTTTTTTTTTTTTTGCCCATCCTGGGGCTTGGACTCAAGGCCTGAGCACTGTCCTTGGACTTTGTTAAGGCTAGAGCTCTACCACTTGAGCAATAGAACTGCTTCTGGCTTTTTTCTGTGTATGTGGTACCCAGAAATCTAACCCTGGTCTTTGTGCATGCTAGGTAAGCACTCTACTACTAGGCCAAACTCCCGGCCAACTAATTTTTTTTTTTTTTTTTTTTTTTTGCCAGTCCTGGGCTTGAGCTCAGGGCTTGAGCACTGTCCTTGGACTTTCTCAAGGCTAGAGCTCTACCACTTGAGCCTCAGCACCACTCATGGTTTTACTCGTATTAAAGTAGGTACTTGATTGTTTGAGCTACTCTTCTAGCTGTTTTATTGTGGTTACGTATTTATTTTTGTGACTCATGGGGCTTGAACTCTGGGCCTGCGCTCTGTCTCTTGAGCTCTTCATCTCTAGGTTGCTACCCTACCCCTGGAGCTGTAGTCCCAGTTCCCATTTTCTTTTTTTAAAATTTTGTCAGTCCTGGGCATGAACTCAGGGCCTGAGTACTGTCCTTGGACTTTCTCAAGGCTAGAGCTCTACTACTTGAGCCACAACACCATTTCTGGCTTTTTCTATGTGTGTGGTATCAAGGAATTGAACTCGGGTTTTCATGCATACTAGGCAAGCACTCTACCGCTAGGTCAAACTCCCAGCCTCTTTTTCTTTTTTTTTGTGGGTCATGAGGCTTGAACTTGGCTTCGGCCCTGTGCCTGAGCTCTTCAGCTCAAGGCTATCGCCCTACCCTTGAGCCAAGCCTCACTTCCTGTTTTCTAGAGGTTAATTGGAGATAGGAGTCTCAGGTCCTTTTGTGCCTAGGCTTGCTTTGAACCTTGATCCTCAGATCTCTGCCTCCTGAGTAGCTAGGATTACAGGCAGGAGCCACCTCGAGTTCCCACTTCCCATCTTCTAATGATTAATTGGAGATAAGAGTCTCAGTCTTTTGTGCATGCTAGCACTGACTTTGAACCGTGATCCTCAGATCTCAGCCTTCAGTGTAGCTAGGTTACTTTTTTTTTTATTAAATTATTTATTAACGTTGATTTTTACATCATATTTTATTTTATTTTATTTATTTTTTTGCCAGTCCTGGGCTTGAGCTCAGGGCCTGAGCACTGTCCTTGGACTTTCTCAAGGCTAGAGCTCCACCACTTGAGCCTCAGCACCACTTCTGGCTTTTTTCTATGTATGTGGTACCGAGGAATCGAACCCAGGTCTTCATGCATGCTAGGCAAGCACTTTAACCACTAGGCCAAACTCCCGGCCCCTACATCATATTTTAAATGACAAGTTTAACAAACAAGTGTTCAAGAAGGGAATCTCTATTTACAGTCACTGGAACTTAGTATTTAGAACTTAATCAAAATTAGGCTAAGGGTTTGGTTACTTTTTTTGTACCAATCCAGGGACTTGAATTCAGGGCCTAAGCTGTCCCTGAGCGTCTTTTTCTCAAAACTAGCACTCCGCCATTTGATCCATAGCTCTGATAACAACACCTAGCTTCCCTTGTTTGTTTTTACTCTCTGCATGAAAAGTGGTAGTTACTCTTTTGTTTTGTCATGTGTTCAACTCTTCTGGTATGGATGTACAAATACTTGATGGATAGTCCTTGGCAGCTCTTTTTTTTGCAAATCAAAACCTGTTAAGGCTTTTATTTCTAGATTGGTTTTATTCCCTTTCCTCCCAAAGAAACTCACTGATAGAATTCAAAGTGGAGTTTGGCCTAGTGATGGAGTGCTTGCCTAGCATGCGTGAAGACCCAAGCTTGATTCCCCGATACCACATACATAGAAAAAAGCCAGAAGTGGTGCTATGGCTCAAGTGGTGAAGCTCTAGTCTTAAGAAAAGCCCAAGGACAGTGCTCAAAGCCCTGAGTTCAAGCCCCAGGACTGGCGCCAAATATTGTTCTAGCAAGGCATGCATTATTCTGGGTTAGGTGAAAAGGGATATAAATTCACTGTCCTTTTTTTTTTTTTTGGTTGGCCATGGGCTTGAACTCTGGGCTTGGGCACTGTCCCTGAGCTCTTCAGCTCAAGTCTAGGGCTCTAACACTTGAGCCACAGCACCATTTCCAAGTATAACCTTTTCGTTGATTTCAGTCCAACCAGGGAGTTGTGTATCCTTAATAGTTTTTAAGAAATTTATTTTCTTTGTATGTATTAGGCCCCAAGAAAGGAGAACTGGATATGAACAGTTTCATACAGGCCCATCCCCAGTGGATCACGAGTCATTGGAATCCAAGCGACCACGTCTGGAGCAGGTTTCTGAGTCCCATTTTCAGCGTGTTAGTGCTGCTGTTTTACCTTTAGTGCACACACTGCCAGAGGGGTTGAGGTCTTCTGCAGATGCTAAGAAGGTAAATATATTTGTTTTGTTGCCCTGTGGAGCTATAGGTCTGAAATGTTTATTTAGCTGTATTCAGGCACAGTTCCTAAAGAAAATTCACTTAAGCCAGTCTCTAAAGGTTAATGTTTCATTAAACAAAGCTAAACTGTAGAATTATGTTCTAGACTTTAAAATTAGTATTTTGACTCTGGCATGTGAAAACAATGAGTGGCAATAAAGAAAAATTTCTATTTTCTGTTTTTCCTTTTTTCTTTCCTTTTTTTTTTTTTTAGTTGTCGGTTGTGGGGCTTGAACTCTGGGCCTGGGCACTGTCCCTGAACTCTTCAGCTCAAGGCTACCACCCTACCCCTTGAACCACCCCACCACTTCTGGTTTTCTAGATGTTAGTTGGAGATAAGTCTCTTGTCTTTAGTACACAGGCTGGCTTTGAACCTGGATCCTCAGATCTCAGCCTCCTGAGTAGCTAGGACTACAGACATGAGCCACTGCGCCTAGTACAAAATTTTTCTTTTCTTTTTTTTTTTCTTTTTATTCCTATGTATGTGGTACTGAGGAATCGAACCCCAGTCTTTGTGTGTGCTAGGGAAGCACTCTTATCACTAGGCCAAACTCCAGGCCAAAAATTGTTTATACCGATTTTTTTTAACACTATAAGATGTGGCCAGAGGTATGTAAGAGTACCTGTTTTGTCAAATTCATATTGAACTTTATAGTTTAGTAGTAATTTATTCACTTGGTATATGATTGAAAACATGTTTGAGGTAAGGTTTATAACTTTTATGTAGAAAAAATGGTTCCTAATTTATGTAAGTATTTTAGACAATTTAGATTCCAAACCAAGTTTAAGGCTATCTGGACATGAATTTTTTTTTTTAAAGTAGTTGTACAGAGGAGATGCAGTTCATGAATACAATGCCTCTTGATCAGTGTTACACCCATCTGGACATAGAAGTTTTTTTTGAGATTCCTCCTCAGTCAACAGCTGGTCATGATTACATATGCATGTTATACCAGCCCTGGTATAAGCAAGAGTAGGAGGATCACAATCCAGGCTGTTGGTCAGGCTATACTAGCCCACGCATAAAGTAAGACCCTACCTTCAAAATAACCAACACAAAAAAAGGGGGTGGCATTTGAAGATACAGAGCATCTGCTTAGCAAGCATGGGGTTTTGAATTAAATTCTTTTTTTTCTTTTTTTGCCAGCCCTGGGACTTGAACTCACGGACTTGAGCACTGTCCTTGGGCTTTTCTCAAGTCTAGAGCTCTACCACTTGAGCCACAGCACCACTTCCAGCTTTTTCTATGCATGTGGTACTGAGGAATCAAACCCCGGTCTTCATGCATGTGAGGCAAGCACACTACCCCTAGGCCAAACTTCTGGCCCTCTATTCTATTTTTTTTTTTTTTTTTGGTCTGTCGGTTGTGGGTCTTGAATTCTGGTCCCGGGCACTGCCCCTGAGATCTTCAGCTCAAGGCTAGTGCTCTATCACTTGAGCCATGCCATACCTTTTGGCTTTTGGAGGTTAATTGGAGATAAGAATCTCTTGGGAGTTTTATTGTCTGGGTTGGCTTTGAAATGTGGTCCTCACATCTCAGCCTCTTGAGTTCCTAAGAATACAGGCATGAGCCACCTGGGCCCTGTGCCATTGTCGTATTTTTGTGGTACTGAGGTTTAAACTCAGTGCCTTATATAGTTTATAGGCAGTTGCTCTACTCCTGAGCCATGCCTCCAGCCTAGTTGTCTGTTATGCTTTCAAATTAGGAAGTCCCAAAGGTTTTAATAGGAATTGAATAAGTATTCATTTTAGAATAAGTTAAAGAAACTTCTAATAGATATGAGGATGTGGCTTAATGATAGAGTGCTAGCCTCAAGCAAAACAGAAGCCTGGGGAACAGTGCCCAAACCTTTGAGTTCAATCTCCAGGACTGGCAAAACAATGTAAGATTTTGAATTCATAAGTTGAATGGGGATAAGTTCTTTTTTTTTTTTTCTATTTTTTTTTATTGTAATTAGTAAAAGGGTTACATGATATTTGCCAGATGGAAGGTGCATTAATTCACATACATTGATACCCTTTCACATGTCTTGGTACCTATTCCCCCCCCCCACCATAAGTTCTTATAATGACTAGAAGTTAAACTGTTGGGAATTTTGAGATGCATTTCCCTAGGTTGTCTACAAATTTCAATCCTCTGATTTCAGCCACCTGAGTAGCTATGATTATAGTTGTGAACCACCAGTACTTCGCTTCAAATCCATTTTTTTCCCCCCCAGGCTTATTTTATTTTCTTAATATATTTTTTATTGTAATTAATAGAAGAGTTACATGATATTTGCCAGATAAATGGTGCCTTAATTCCCACACATTGATACCCTTTCACATGTCATGGTCCCCATTTCCCTTCCCCCCTCCCCCACCCCTCATCTTGTTTTTCCCTGTTCCCTATCCAATTTCAGATAACCAAATACAATTATATCCGATATATCAGATCAAATCCAATTTTTTATTTCAAAGAAATTGACTTCTTATTCTAGAAGCCAGTAATTTAAAGAATTTACATTTTAAGTCTTGGATTCAAGGTTTTCAGAGGTTGAGTGTAGGGTAAATGCAAATTCTGGAATTAAAAATGTGAAGATTTCTTTGTCACATCACTATTGTTTTCCAGTTACATGTTATCTCCATTCCCTAGAAGTTTTTTTTTTTTTTTTTTTTTTGCCAGTCCTGGGCTTGAGCTCAGGGCCTGAGCACTGTCCTTGGACTTTCTCAAGGCTAGAGCTCTACCATTTGGGCTTTAGCACCACTTCCGGCTTTTTTTCCCCCTATGTACATGGTACCAAGGAATCGAACCCAGACCTCTGTGCATGCTAGGCAAGCACTCTGCCACTAGGCCAAACTCCCGGCCCTAGAAGTTTTTTTATATTGCCTAAATGCTCTTATAGGATATAAGGCTTCTTAGAAATCTACATGCTGTTTTTTATCTTCTTCATTTAATTCTATTGTCAGGGTTATGTACCAGAGGGATTATAGTTACATATGTAAGGTAGTACATGTTATGTTTCAGCTGAAATGTCTGACCAAAGTCATTAGAACAACTATCTGTGTGTTTCTTATGTGTATTCTTGGTTCAGAATTACTGATTTTTCACAGCTTATTTTTATTTAATATCTTTTGTAATTAAAAATCTTATTTTAAAATTTATAATCTAAATATACATCCTCATTCTAAGACTGCCATAGCCTAAAGAAAATTAGTGCCTGTGTCTAAAATTTATCTTCTCTAACCTTAGACTAGAAATAGTGTTGTTAGCTGGGTAGTAGATTAAAAATTGTTTTTTTTTCTAATAGCTATTATAAAAGTGTATGGATGGGTTATAGTTACATAAGCTAGGGAAAGAGTACACTTCTTTTTGGACAGTCATCTTGGATAGTAGATTTTGAGTGCAGATATTGAGTATCACTGCTGATTTTTGAACTGTTTGAAGCTTTTTGGTTTTTTTGTGTGTGTGTGGTTTTTTTTTTTTTTTTTTTTTTTTTTTGCCAGTCTTGGGCTTGAGCTCAGGGCTTGAGCACTGTCCTTGGACTTTCTCAAGGGTAGAACTCTACCACTTGAGCCTCAGCACCACTTCCGGCTTCTTTCTATGTAGGTGGTACCGAGGAATCGAAACCAGGTCTTTGTGCATACAAGGCAAGCACTTTACCACTAGGCCAAACTCCCGGCCCCTTGTGTGTGCGTTTTTTTTTTGGTGCTGGGAGGATGGATTTTTGTTAAAGGAATATTACATGTGTTGTACTAGCCTGAGTTGCCTTTTATGAGGGTAGCTCAGATATTAAAACAACAGAATCATAGATGGTCATTTCTCTGATTTCTTCAATATGTTGGTCCTTGAAAATCCTGAAAAATAGTTTTTTCTTGTTTGAGTTGGTATTGCAGGGCCTCACAAGCTATTTTGTGCTCTGTCACTGAGCTACATCCCCTGCCCTGCAAACTTTTTTTTGCCATATTGTACTTGCTAATTTGGGTCTGCCTAAAAAGTTTTACCTAGAATAGTAGTATTTTCTAGCCTGTGTGGTAAAACCAGAAGAGTCATTGCAAATAACTTAACCTTCCTGTTATCTTCCTGTTCTGACTACAATATTGTTTTCCCCAGAAATCCTCCATAGTGAATTGGTACACTAAAGACTGATCAATCACTTGGCTGTGCCAGAAGTGTAATTTTTAGTGACTGATATACCAAAACTATGAGAGTGGTATAAACACCTGCAGGACATGTATGTAATGTGTTTGTATGTCAGCATAAGAAACTACAATTAGAAAAATAGAACACCTGATTCTTGGTCTAAGCTTATTAGGACTTCACACTTAATCAGCTGGAATTCTACCACTTAGGCCACACCCCAATGCTTTTTTTGTGTTTGAAAATTTACTTTTTCAGTAAACACTTTCTTGTGTCTGACATTGAATGCTAATGAGAAATCAGTGGTTGTCCTCAGTTTTTGTTTTTTCTTTTTTCCTTTTCTTTAAAGGATTCAGCTTTTGGAGGCAAACATGATGCTCCCTCTTCTCCAATTGCTGGGCAACCATGTGCAGATGATCAAAATGCTTCTCCTTCAAAGCTTTCAAAGGAAGAGTTAATACAGAGTATGGATCGT
Organism: Megascapheus bottae; assembly: GCF_031878675.1. Classification (NCBI taxonomy): domain Eukaryota; kingdom Metazoa; phylum Chordata; class Mammalia; order Rodentia; family Geomyidae; genus Megascapheus; species Megascapheus bottae. The sequence continues at coordinate 5,430,377 of NC_143525.1, read as the reverse complement.
GTTGATCGAGAAATTGCAAAAGTAGAACAGCAGATCCTTAAACTGAAAAAAAAACAAGTAGGTATTTTTTGCTATTTAATTTATTCTACAACGTGGCTCTCCAGTGAAATTAGTTTTATCCATTTTTTCTGGTATATTGTTTGGTTATATGATCTTTGACTATATTAGATGATACCCAATTTGCTGTATAGTACACTTTATATTCCATTGGTAGTTTATGTCTACCAGTTTATGACTATCCTTATAATTTGGACTTTTTCTTATTTTCCATTTGTGAAATAGTTTTTGTGTTTTAATTTGCATTTTCTTGATTAAGAATGAGCCTCAGCGTTTACGTTTTGGTTTATTTCCATTTCTTAGTTATATTATTAAAGTCTTCTATATTGTCTTCTTTTTAAGGCTTCCTAAAATTCATTGTCAGTTACATATAGAGTAAATACTGCTATTGTCTCATTTAATTTTCCTTAATAGCCCCCCTTTTTTTGGTCAGTTCTAGAGCTTGAATTCCGGCTGTCCTTGAGTTTTCTCAAAGCTAGAGCTCTACCACTTGAGAGCCACAGCACTACTTCCAGCCTTTTCTATGTATGTGGTGCCAAGGAATCAAACCCAAGTCTTGCTAGGCGAGCACTCTACCATTAGGCCATGCTCCTGGCCCTCTTGTTAATATTTTTACTTCTTTTGTTTTATATTTCTTAGTTGAAATCAGGGTCTCATGTTTGCAAGGCCAGACATGATAGTGCTTTTCCAATAGCATCAAATGTCCATTGTGATAGAAGTCCATTGGTTTAGTGTTTTGCTTTAAAGATGTCAGAATTTAAATACTAAACATTATTTTCCTGTAGCATTATGTCTGTGTATCTATCGATTTTGTTTTTTGTTTTTCTGTTACTAGTTAAATGTTTTCATTTGAGCCTTTGGTTCCATAAAATTCTCATAGATTAAGTTGTTATCACATAGAATTAGCAAGCAGTGTTAGAGAGCATGTGTTATCTCTAGCAATTAATTACTGGTGGGGTGATGTGCACAGATGTCTGACTCTTCTTTTCTGGGTCTCTTAGCAACAGCTTGAAGAAGAAGCAGCTAAACCTCCTGAGCCTGAGAAGCCTGTATCCCCTCCTCCAGTGGAGCAGAAACATCGCAGTATTGTCCAAATTATTTATGATGAGAATCGGGTAAGCTTATGCTGTCTCTTTCAGCACAGGCTGTTAAACCCACTTGACTACTTTTCCTCTATCCAAACAAATTGTAGTTATATTAAAACTTGATTTCTATTTTGTATTACATGTTATATAAAACTTAAGAGATAAGATTTAATCAAGTAATTATATTAAGTACTGATAAGCAAATTTGATAGCATAGAATATAAAGTGTCCATTTTGTTCTTCATGAACATTTAATACCAAAGCCTAATAACTTTTCAATACAGACAGGCCTTTGGATCTGGAAATTAACTTCATTATGAGCTTCTAATTATGATGGATTCCTTGCTGCAGTTGAATTTCATTACGTAAAGTTCAAGGTTGTCTTTGACGTGTCTAGGAAGACTTAGTTAAATCAATTTCTTTTTTTCATATTCTTAGTTAAAAATACTTAGGGATTTAGGAAAACCAGTCCTCAATTTCATGAATTATTTTAGTAATGTGAGTTTCTGGCCAGATCCTGGCTAAGGAACTAGCAGTTAAAGGGAAAACTGATTTCACCTCAGTGTAAAGAAAACATTTCATCATAGCTGACTGGCAGTAGGAAGAAGTCTTTAAGAGAATTAGGCTTCTTACTAACAGATAATTAGCAGATGAAAGTTGGGATTGTTATTCAAGTTTACTTTTTAATGAATTGATTCATCAGAGCTGATTTTACACAGCCTATTACATAATAGCCAGCTCTGAAAGGTATTTGCCTTAAGAAAAGCAACTGTTGGTGGGGAATAACTTAGTGGTAGAGTATAGGCTAGGCCCCCAGTTATCTACCCCCAGCACCCTGACGGTAGAGTGGAGGTGGGAGGGGGCAGGAAGAAAGAGGGAGGAGGGAGAAGAAAAGCCACTGATGGGCAAAGCCTGGATTCAGATATATGCAGGTATGTCTGTAGATAGGTAGATAATTTGAGTCATCGAATTAAATATCATTGGCAGGCAAAAATACAATTAATATTTTCTTGACTGGGCTCAAAATTGATCCAATTTAGGGCCAGAACTTTGGCCTAGTGGTAGATTGCTTATCTAGCATGCATGAAGACCTGGGTTCAATTCTTTGGTACCACATACATAGGGGGAAAAAAAAAAGCCAGAAGTGATACTGTGGCTCAAGTGGTAGAGCTCTAGCCTTGAGGAAAAAACCCAAGGACAGTGTTCAGGCCCTGAGTTTAAGGTCTGGACTGGCAAAAAAAAAAAAAAAATTGATCCAGTTTATAAAATAACTGGAAGGATACAATAAAGATAAATCCAGTGAAAGTGGAGGACTTTAAGGTACATGAATGAGGACTGCCCTCTCGTTCATACTTTAAGGAACAATATAGCCATGAGTAGATAGGTATTTCTTTGTTTGGAGCAAGATAGAAATACACAGTATTATTTCAGTTGGTATCAGTGCTTAAATTCAGGACCTTAAATTCTGGCTTGACTTTCTTGATCTTGTTTGGCACTCTTACACTTGAGCCAGGCCTCCAGTCCACAGTTTTGCTGGTAAGGGCTAAAATTTCACACATTTTCCTGCCTTTGTATGGTCCTCCAGTTCTCAGCTTCCCAAGCAGCTAGGATTATAGGCATATGCCAGTGTGTACCTGGCTCAAAATTTTAAGTTTTATAAAAGATAGACTTAAAAAAAATGAGGTAACAGGTAGTGATATATATGGTTTTTTTTCTCAAGGCTAGAGCTCTACCACTTGAGCCACAGTACCACTTCTGGCTTTTTTTTCTGTGTACGTGGTAGCGAAGAATCGAACCCAGGTCTTCGTGCATGCTAGACAAGCACTATACCAGTAGGCCAAACTCCCGGCCCAAATTTTTTTCTTTTAATTTTCACTCAAAACAACTGAAAGAAAAAAGATTCCCTTTTTTATCCCTTCAGAAGTATGTCCTGTTGTTACTCAATTGTTCCTGCTTTATTTTTGCAGTTCTAGAATGGTAGCTTGGTCTCCTACCTGGTAGGAAGATGAAGATTCAGCTATGCCTACAGTACAGCGCTTCACTGCTTGCTTGGTGCCCTTCTTTCCTTATTATATTGCCTTTTATATAAAGATCTCTACTACTTGTTGAGGTTTTATTAATGACTAGCCTTATTTATTTCTATACCATTGGCTGGAGAGAAGAAGTAATGAAAAAAGTACATTACTCTCTTCTTTGTAATAAGGAATTAAGCTCAATGTGGCTTAAGTGATGGTAGCAACCATTATCATGTGTATGTCTTTCTTTTATTTAGAAAGTTAGTAGGAGGAAGAAAATTGCCCAAAAGAGACTGCTAATTTTAAGGTTGGCTTCTTGAGAGAAAAGTTAACTTGGTTCAAATTTAAACTTCAGACTAAGTTTATTTAATCTTTAAACAGTCTCCAGGATGATTTTTTTTTTTTTTTTTTTTGCCACTCCTGGGCTTGAGCTCAGGGTCTGAGCACTGTACTTGGACTTTATCAAGGCTAGAGCTCTACCACTTGAGCCTCAGCAAAAAGCTAGAAGTAGACTCTAGCAATAGAAAAAAGTAGCAGTGACAAAGCTGAGGAAGAGCACTCAGGCCGAGTTCAAGCCCGGGTAGTGGTGTACACACACACACACAGAACATGTGTCAACCTGTTATATAAAAATATTTGGAGGAGTGCCTAGGAGTTTGGCCTAGTGATAGAGTGCTTACCTAGCGTGCACGAAGACCCTGGTTCAATTCCTCAGTATCACATATACATAGAAAAATCCAGAAATGGTGCTGTGGCTCAAGTGGTAGAGCTCTAGCCTTGGGAAAGCCCAGGGGCAGTGCTCAGGCCTGGATTCAAGGCCCAGGTCTGGCAAAAAAAAAAAAAAAAAAAAATTGGAGGGGCCGAGTGATAGAGTTCTTGCCTAGCGGGCACGAAGACCCAGGTTTGATTCCTTGGCACCGCATACATAGAAAAAGCCAGATGTGGTTGTGTGGCTCAAGTGGTAGAGGTCTAGCCTTGAGAAAATCCAAGGACAGTGCTCAGGCCCTGCGCTCATGCCCAGGATTGGCTTAAGGAAAAAAAATTGGAAATTAGGATACATTTAGTTGTAGATTAGACTTGGATAAATACCTTTATAAATAGTGATTCTTCTTCAGGTAATACAAGTTTTAATTAAATAAAATTAACAACATCTTTATCCCTAGAAAAAAGCAGAAGAAGCTCATAAAATTTTTGAAGGCCTTGGCCCTAAAGTTGAATTGGTAAGAAATTTATATTCTCTTTTCCTAATGCCTTTTTTTTGGGGGGGGGGGGGCGGAGGGGTATAGTAGTAGTAATAGGTTTTTCTTGGGATAAAGTGGACTATGATACATTTATTTTGGTATAAGAAGGATGTAGTTTGGTAGACACATTTTGTGAGAGCTTGGACTCTGGGCTTTGGTGCTATCCCTGAACCTCTTTGTGCTTAAGGCTAGCACTCTACCTTTTGAGCTTCAGTGCTACCTCTCTCTCTCTCTCTCTCTCTCTCTCTCTCTCTCTCTCTCTCTCTCTCTCTCTCTCTCTCTCTCTCTCTCTCTCTCCCTCCCTCCCTCCCTCCCTCCCTCCCTCCCTCCCTCCCTCCCTCTCTCCCCCCCCCCCCCCCGCCCCTTTCTCTCTCTCTCTCTCTCTCTTTTTTTTTTTTTTTTGTTCTGGTGCTTGAACTCAGGGCTTGAGCACCTTATTTGGACTTTCCTCAAGGCTAGTGCTCTACCACATGAACCACAGCACCACTTCTGGTGTATGTGGTACCGAGGAATCAAACCTGGGTCTTTATGCACACTAAGCAAGCACTCTACCACTACACCAAACTCCCAGCCCTACTTCGAGTTTTCGAGTGATAAATTGGAGATGAGTGATAAATTGGGGTAGGGAAATGGGGACCAAAACATGAGAAAGTGTATTAGTGTTTGTGAAGTAATGTACCTTCTATCCGGGAATATAATGTAACCCTTCTATTAATTACAATAAAAAAAGAGTCTCATGGGGACTTTTTGCCCAGGCTGGATTTGAACCATGATCCTCAGAACACAGCCTTTTGAGTAGGATTTCAAACTAGAGCCACCAGCACCTAGAAAATTTGTTTTTTGTAGAAGCATCATCTTGAGTGTTTTCCTTGAGATAAAGGGAAAATTAATGGAAATTCTTTATACCATACTTTCAAAATAATGACTGTAACCTTCTTTGCCTTTGAAATAAAAAAAAAATCTATGACTAATCATTTATTATAGGACATAGTGGGTTTGTAAACTTCCTTAGAGAAGTGGAAATTTTAGGAGATAGAATTATTCAGGAACTTCAGAAGTCTGTAGGTTTTGGCAGGGTATATTATTATACTGTGCTTCAGGTAGAACTAGGCATTAAATGTTGACTTTAAATGGGACACTGGTGGCTCACACCTATAATTTTAGCTACATAGGAGGCTGTGATGTAAGAAACACAATTTGAAGCCAACATAGGAAAGTCCAGTCCATGAGACTCATCTCTAGCTACCAAATAGCTAAAAGTGGAGACTGAAAGTCTGACTTAATTGGTAGAGAACTGGCCCTGAGCAGAAAAGTTCAGAGATAAGCACTCAGACTCTGGACCAGCACCAAATAAAAGGAATGTTGCTTGTATGTCTCTTGTTTGACAAATGTATAATGTTTCACACATAACATGTGGTTTATTTTACAGCCACTGTATAACCAGCCATCAGACACCAAGGTGTATCATGAGAACATCAAGACGTAAGTATATATTAACTTTGGAGTTTTTTGTTAAAGACCATATATTATATAAAGAGATCATATTTATGTTATCTGCTGACATTATAATGTAGATGTGTTTTAGATTTGTGTAATTTGCTGTCATTTTTACTATATGTTATCTTCCTCTGGCTTCTTGGGGGTTGGGGTAACAGCTTTGAGTTTCCGAGGCCAAAAAGTGAAATAAATTATTGCATAAAACTAGCTGGTTTTATAATCTGCTAGTAAAAAAGGTGGATACTTAAAATTGAAATGGCTTACCTTGAGGCTTGAATTTTTTGCCTCCTGTTTTGTCTTTTTTTCAGTGGAGTACCTGCAAGGCGCATGATGAAGTAAGATAATGAAGCTTTTTCATTTAAGACTAGTGATGACACCGTCCCCCACCAAGCCACATCTGCCATTGCAAAGTAGAAGTGCCACGGATCATTTTATCATTATTCAAAATCCTATTCTAGGGAAATCCCTTCCATGACTCTTTCTAATGACGGTATTTGTAGATCCTTCTGCCATTTAATGTCCTGGTGCCCTGGAAGGCTCAGGCACCTCATGTCGGTGAGGAGGCTGCTCCAGAATGTAGTTTGCTCAGCCTTACTCATCCTAGTACCAGGCCTTTATGGATGCAGATCTTGGAATAAGAAAATAAGTGAAAAGAAAACTTAATTTCTTGATCTGATTGAAGAGAGGAACCTAGATAGGTATCTTTTTTTTTTTTTTTAAAGTATCGTACTTTAAGAGCATTTTCATTGAATTATTCTTACTTGGTGACAAATGTGATATTTCTCTTACATGTTTTATTAAATATAACTGATTACTAATGAGCACATTGCTATATATATTCTAAGAGTGTGTGCAATAGTTAACTACTTTGCAGAACTGGTGGCAAATATAATTTGCATGGTAGTGTGCATGAAAATAATTGAATTTGGAATTTAAACTTTTGTTAAGTAAGTAGTTATGAACGTCACATATGAAGATTTTTTTCTGTGAGATACTACTCTGGTCTCAGGAATCATTAGGAGTAGAGTAGGCTAAAACTTGTAAAATGTCTTGTTTTAGAATTGTTTTAATTGTTTAAACCTTTTTTTAACAGATAAAATTTAGTTCTTTCAATGACTTTTTTTCCCATAAAGTTTTGGTTATGTTTATGTTTTTGTCTTCTTATAAGTTGAAGAGCAGCTCTGTCCTTGATTTATTTCATGTTAATCACATTATGTATTTGGTGCTTGTCACACTGTCCTCAGAGTGGTAACCAAGTATTGGATTCATTTAAATTCTTTGAAAGCATTTAAAATTACACAGTTCAGCAATACTGAAAAGTAAACAAATGGACCAAGTCTCATGAGGCAAGCTGGCAACTTCCTTTAAAGTATAAATGCAAGCCGGGCGTGGTGGCTCATGCCTGCAATCCTAGCTACTCAGGTGGCTGAGATCTGAGGATTGTGGATCAAAGCCAGCCAGGGCACGAAAGATAGAGACTCTTATCTCCAATTAACTTCTAAAAAAACTGGAAGTGGTGGTGTGGCTCAAGGAGTAGGGTGGTAGCCTTGAGCTGAAAAACTCAGAGACAGTGCCCAGGCCCAGGCAGAGTTCACGCCCCATGACTGACCCCCCCCCAAAAAAAAATTACACTTGGCTGTTATTTGCTCTAATTGGAATTAGGGAAAATTGAATGTATGATGCTTTCACTATATGTTGTCTTTGGAATATTTACTGAGCTGCGTGCATATATATTAAGTCATTCTATAGCTATATTCTTTCATTACTGTCATTTGCTTTGTATGAAATAGCAAATGTACCTTTCAATAATACTTTTAATCTCTTGGCTACTCTTCTTATATAGCTACCTTTTAATTGTGCATGCTTATTTGAGTATAAGCAGTGCCACTGTTAGTCTTAAGTGACAGATCATTCAAAAAAAATTGCATCTAGTTGCCTTGGCTTTCTATTTTATTTGAATAATAAGCTTGAATTCCTTTCTGGAAGTAGGTGGGGTGTAAATATTTATATTTGAACCTTCATGTCTCTATTTTTGAAGTCATAGTGTTTCCAATTTAAACCTGTTGAGGTATAGTGGAAATCTTGTCTGTCACATGCCCTCCATTATTTCTTAGAGTGGGTTGTGTCATCTGTAATAGAAGAAAATCTTCTGTTTAAAGCAGAAATCACCTCTCTCCAAATGTGTTCCTGTACATTTTTCTCATAGTATAGAGGCCATGGCCAGCTTGTTACCTGAGTAGGGAGGTACCTGTAAAACTTTTTTTCCCCCCCTGGTTTTGCCCTGGTTTCCTTTATCCATTATGTGACTAGGTAATTCGAAAATTAAAATGTTATAGCTAATTTTAATTAATATGTGTTTAATTATCTTTTTATGTAAGATGGGAGGATTTTTAGTCAATTGCAATAGCTGCAAAATTATAGCCTTATTTTGCAGGGTGAAAAAAATTAAGATTAACTTTGATTACATCATAAATACTTTAGTGATCTTTGCCTATTTGCCAGTGTCTCTGGAAAAAAGTAACTGCATCAATAAATTGGGCTTTTTCTTAATGTTATGCAACCATATTTTTCTCTTCTAGAAACCAGGTGATGAGGAAAAAACTCATTTTATTTTTTAAAAGAAGAAATCATGCAAGAAAACAAAGGGTGAGGTCCTATCCTTGTTAACTGCAATTTGTATAGCCTTCCCATTCATACTCATTTAGGCATTCACTTTCCCATTAATTATATTGAGGACAAATTCTGATTTAGAAAGTAATGGTAAATGTGAATTGAATGTAAATATAATTCTAATATTTCAGTATCACATTTAATATTATAATCAAATTAACTTCATGAGTCATTTTTTGTATGACATTTTCATCTAACCAAAATAAAGCAAATGGTGAATATTTAATACGAAGGATAGAGTGATCTACACTTATTCTCTTAAACTTCAAATGTAGGTAAGTTATAGTCATGCCAATTAGAACTGGGTTAACTATGGTTCAGCCTTTTCAAATTCAGAGTTTCTCATATTTAATTACATGACTTTCTATCCAAAACTTTTATGGCTATAAAAACAGAATATAAGTTACAGAACATACATTGCTAATAAACTTGTTTTTATAGAACATTTATACTAATTTTACTGGGAAGCTATTGATGCATTTAAATCCAGATGTTTAATAAATGAAGCTCTTAATCATTAGTGTGAACTTTGTATCTTACACTGAATAATTGACAGATTTAATGGACTATAAAGTTTTTATTGGTTGTAAAATTTCTGAAGTTATAATTTGCTATTCTAGTCCTTATTACTGGTCTTGAGCTATTTGTTTTGCCAAATATATACAAATATTAAGTAACAAATGAGCTGGCTTTTTCTGACCAATTTGTTGTAATTGTTGTAAATGAACTCTCTAGTGATTTAAACACAGAATCCTAGAGGTTTTTACACTTTGGAGAGTAATTACAAAGTTTACATGTTAACTGATTTGAGTATTCTGTCTTATGTATTATTCTAGAAAGATAAACAAAATAGCCATATGATTTAACAAACAGTTAGGAAGGCAGGTATAGTATTGTGATCATTCTGTGGTCACACACGTACAGGTAACTATGAGAAAATGTAAAAGGTGAAACCTGATTTGGATATGAATCAAATAGAGGTATCTCTGAAACTTGTATTTAGTGAAATAGGCTCTTGTATCGCAGGATCAGAGCTGAGTAGACCTTGGGAATGGATCTAGGGAGAATGCTAGAAGAAGCAGACTCCTAGCTATCGGCTTTCCTGGGGGTCATGGAGGAGATTTTGGATCAGTTCTCTAGAGTACCTTATAAGTTGTTTCGTTTTGTTTTTCTTACCAGACTTGGGGTTTGAACTCAGTGCCTGAGCACTGTCCTTGGGCTTTCTCTACCTCTTTAGCCATACCACTGCTTCCAGGTTTTTCTATGTATGTGATACCGAGGACTCGAACCCAGGTCTTCGTGCATGCTAGGCAAGCAGTCTTACCAGTAGGCCAAACTCAGGTCTTTGTGCATGCTAAGCAAGCACTCTTACCATTAGGTCAAAGTCTTGGCCCCACTTTATAAGTTTTTATTCTGAGGAGAGACAGTGTTTCAAGTTTGTATCGTAAGGATTTATATTGGGCCATAACTTTAAGAATACATTGGAAGGCCTGAGGATGTAGCTCACTGGTAGAAGTCTTGCCTAGCATGTCTGAGGTCCTGAGTTTCACACGAACCTGCTCTGTCCCTCCTACCATGTCCCCGGTCCCCCCCCCCCCCAAAAAAAAAGGTCATAAATGTAGCAGGTATTTAGGAAAAGGTTGTTTTAATCTGGGTAAGTAGTATTGGCTTGGGTTGAAGTATTAATAGAGGTAGAGAAAAGGTGAAGGATGCAAAAATACTGAAGAGAATATTTGTGTTGAAAAGAATATTTAGGACATAATGGAGTATAAGGAAGAAATACTGCTGTAATGCCTTTCTTGAAAAAAGTAATGTTAGCCATTTTTCCTGAGTTCTTATTTATCTCATCCCATCTCTTAAATGTATACAGAGTTCTGTGTTCATAATGAAAGTTATTCTGTGTTCTCTATTTAGAAAATGGAATAGCAATTCCTTTATTTGTAAAAGCACTATTATTTTTTTATTTTTTCTTGGTACTGAGAATTGAACTCAGAACTTTTTGGTTTCTAGGCAGGTACTCTACAACTTCAGCCAAGTCCCCAACCTTTAATTTTTTTTTTTTTTTTACTACTATTCACATAGGATCTTGTGTTTATACCTAGGCTATCCTAGACCATGAAATGCCTGTTTATACTTTCTCCATAGTGAGGAGGACAGATAGGAGCCACTATACTCAGCCACTGGTTGAAGTGGGGTTTTGTCTGGGCTGACCTTCAACCATAATCCTCTCAGTCTTTTTCTCCTTAGTAACTGATTATAAGTGGGAGCCACTGTGCCTAGTCCCCCAAATATTAGTTCTTGATTGAATATATTTACTCACAGCCTCTCTGAGTCTCTTAGTGTTCAAGACTAGAGCTCTAACACTTGAACCACAGTATTGCTCCTAGTTTTTGAGTGCTTAATTGGAGATAAGAATCTCCCAGGAACTTTTCTGCCTGGGCTGGCATTGAATCATGATCTTCAGATTTTAGCCTCCTAAATAGCTACAATTACATGTATGAGTTATTGGCACCGGCTTGGATTTCTTTGTATAATAAAATGTGGCCAATTTCTGCCTTTTTCTACTTTTTCAGAAATGTTTATTTTATATAGTATTTATCCATGATAGCAAAAAACTGCTAACTACTCGAATCTTCAGCTGTAGAGGAATGGGTAAATGTTTATATTATCTCTTGACAGATTGGATGGATGTCAACAAAATATTAATATGTCTGGCTTTGGCTTATTGGTTATATTATAAACTATTGTTGGTTTCTTTTTTTCACAATGAAGACATGTTATCAGGAAAATAAAAGTAGGCAGTCAAGCTGCTAGTAGTAGTAGGTCTTTATTTGTGTAGTCTTAATGTTTACTAAAGTTCTAGGCAAAGTATGCTGTATATATATATGTTATTATTATTATTATTATTATTATTATTATTTTGCCAGTCCTGGGATTGAGCTCAGGGCCTGAGCACTGTCCTTGGACTTTCTCAAGGCTAGAGCTCTACCACTTGAGTCTCAGCACCACTTCTGGCTTTTTTTCTGTGTATGCGGTACTGAGGAATTGAACCCGGGTCTTTGTGCATGCTAGGCAAGCACTCTACCACTAGGCCAAACTCCGGGCCATGTATATTTTGATCTTAAGAAATGACACCTATTCTCTCTTGCCCTTTTTTTTTTTTTTGGCCAGTCCTGGGGCTTGATCTCAGGGCCTAGGTATTGTCCTTGGACACTGTTTGCTCAAGGCCAGCACTCTGCCACTTGAGCCACAGCACCGTTTCCAGCTTTTTCTGTGTATGTAGTTTTGGGGAATTGAATCCTGGGCTTTGTGCATGCTAGGCAAGCGTGATACCAGTAGGCCACGCTTCTGGCCCAGAAATGACTCCCTTTCTCTCTTGTTAGATCAAATGCACTTCCGACTTCACCTTAAAAAGAATTTATTTCAAAGTATTTTTATCAGAATCAACTTTTCAGAGTTTAGTTTAATTACTACTAATTTGCTGTGGGTATTTAATAGGAACAAAAAATCTGCCAACGTTATGATCAGCTCATGGAGGCCTGGGAAAAAAAAGTGGACAGAATTGAGAATAATCCACGGAGGAAAGCTAAAGAAAGCAAAACAAGAGAGTATTATGAAAAACAGTTTCCAGAAATTCGCAAACAAAGAGAACAGCAAGAAAGATTTCAGAGGTAAGTCCTTTTTTGTTTTCTTTGTGTGCTGGAGCAAGTGCTCTGTCACTGAGGTAGGTATCATTCCCAGCCTCCCAGTTGCCAAAGAGATCGGTTTTGTAGCTAATTTTTGATGTATTTATTTATTTTTGGCTAGACCTGGAGCTTGAACTCAAGGCCTGAGCAGTGTTCTTGGAATTTCTCAAGGCCAGAGCTCTACCATTTGAGCCTCAACACCACTTTTGGCTTTTTTTTTTAAATGTGTGTGGTACTGAGGAATCGAACCTGGGTCTTCGTGCATGCTATGCAAACACTACTACTAGGCCAACCTCCTGGCCCTTAAAATTAACTTTTTATGAGGAACTTTCTTTTCCCCTTTTAAAAAAGTTGCCAGGCACACTGGCTCACACCTGTAATCCTAGCTACTCAAGATGCTGAGATTTGAGGATCATAAAGTCAGCCTGGGCTCTAAAGACCAGGAAACTCTTATCTCCAAGTAATCACTAGAAAACAGGAAGTGGGGCTGTGGCTCCAAGGGTAGGGTGGTAGCCCTGAGCTGAAGAGCTCAGGGACAGTGCCTACGTCCAGAATTGAAGTCCCATGACACCCCCCTCCCCTCAAAAAAAAACTTGCTGTTCTTTTCTTTTTTGCACCAGTCCAGGGGCTTGAACTCAGAGCCTGGGTTCTGTCTCTGAGCTTTTGTGCTCTAGTCTAGCACTCTGCCACTTTAATCATAGGTCATTTTGTGGCTTTTTGATGGTGATAAGGGTCTCACAGACTTTCCTACCCAAACTGGTTTAGGATTGTGATTCCCGGATTTTAGCCATCTGAGTAGTTAGGATTATAGGAGTGAGCCACCATTGCCTCATTGCGTGCTATACTGAGCTGTTATCTAGAACACAGGCAAGACTACTTCTTAAAAAAGACATGGCATCAATAACTCATCTCTCCCCCTCCCCCACGGCAACCCCCCCTACTCCCCATAATTAGTTACTCCATTTTAAAGTGGACATTTAACTTTTAAATCTCAATTTTAGCTTTTTCCTCTTTTTTTTTTTTTTTTTTTTTTTTTTGCCAGTCCTGGGCTTGAGCTCAGGGTCTAAGCACTGTCCTTGGACTTTCTCAAGGCTAGAGCTCTACCACTTGAGCCTCAGCACCACTTCCGGCTTTTTTTCTATGTATGTGGTACCAAGGAATTGAACCCAGGTTTTCATGCATGCTAGGCAAGAATTCTACCACTAGGCCAAACTCCCAGCCCTCAATTTCAGCTTTTAAATAGTTAATAGTGTAACTGGTAACTCAGGCATATTACCTGAATTCAGTCAGTTGTGTATTAGGAGCTAAGTATAGTGGTTCATTCCTGTAATTCTCACTACTCAAGATGGGAAGATCTTGGTGGGAAGAGGGTTGTCTTTTGAGGGGCAAAAAAGTGTGGAGGACCCAGTCTTGGGGGAAAAAAGCTAGACAGACACTACGGCCTATGTATCTCCATTATCCCAGGTGTGCAGGCATAAATGGGATCATGGTCCAGGCTAACCTTGGAAAAAGAGAACCTCTTTATGGGGGGAAAAAAGAGCAATAAAGCTGGCGTGTGGCTCAAGTTTTTTTGTCTGTATAGTTAATACAAGTCCCTCAATTTAAAATCCTAGTAGTGGATCCACCCTAAAAATAGTACTGTAGGTTTTTTATTCCCCCCTGACAGTGGCTTAAAAATCCTCAAATCCCATTTTAAAAATAATCTATATGAATTTAATTGATCATTTTTCTTTACTATTTATAATTTCTCCTTATTTAGAGTTGGCCAGAGGGGAGCTGGTCTTTCAGCCACCATTGCTAGGAGTGAACATGAGATTTCTGAAATCATTGATGGTCTCTCTGAGCAGGAGGTAAGAAAATTAATCAATTCAAGTAATGTACTCACTACCTTATGAATGTAGCTGTACCACTCCTGACCCTAATGATAAAATAAAATTAATAAAAAAATTATCAGTTCAAATTTCTTTATTATCTAAGCATGTCTGTCTTTTAGCCTAAGAGGTAAACGTTTCTTTGTTGATAAATGAGGGAACTCTCAGTTCGGAGTGTGTACCGCTCTAAAGCGTATAGCTATTCGTTCATTAAAGAATTTGAAAGGAAAAAAAAAAGAATTTGAAAGAAGGAAGTAATGTGATGATATTGATATTTTATAAAGTTGCCTTTGGCAGCAAGGAAACCTTGCCCCAATCCTGGCTTCTTAGGAGGCCAAGTTCAGAGGATCAACTTTGGAGGCCAGTCTCAAGTACAACAGAAACATATGCTTTTCAAATATTGGAATTTTTTCTTCTCTTTTCTGTTTTTTGTCAGTCCTGGGGCTTTAACTCAGTGCTTGAGCACTGTCCTTGGGCTTTCTCAAGGATCAAACTCTGCCACAGCACCACTTTTGGCTTTTTCTGTGTTTGTGGAATTGAACTCAGGGCTTCATCCATGCTAGGGGAGCACTCTACCATTAGGCTGTGCTCCCTACCCCTATCAGAATGTTTTCTAAAGAGCGCTATCTTGTCAATGAGCCTGAGAGAGTTGAATTGTAGATTAGCTAGGTATCACAGTGTTCTGTGTACACATGGAATTGTCTCAGTACTTTGAAGTGAAAGGCAGATGAGTGAATATTTGAAGATTAAAGTTAAACAGAAAATAGGTTAATTTATGAACAAGGAACATGTTGCTAATTTAAAATGAGAAAACACTTGCAGAGTGAATTATTTTAATTTTATGCATTTTATTGACTATTAAGAATAGAGTTTGCAGGCCTGCTGTGTGGCCTAGTGGTAAAGTGTTTGCCTAGCATGCACAGAGCCCTGTGTTTGAATTCTTAGTATCACATACACAGAAAAAGCCAGAGGTGGAGGTAGTGCTCAACAGTGGGGCCCTGAGGTCAAGCCCAATACTGCCCCAGGTTGTTGAACTGATGAAAATAAACTTTTACAGGTTCCCCATCACCATCCCTTTCATATTTCTGCTTCCCCAAGGAATGATCAAATGTTTTTTTTTTTTTTTTTTTTTTTTTTTTGCCAGTCGTGGGCTTGAGCTCAGGGCCTGAGCACTGTCCTTGGACTTTCTCAAGGCTAGAGCTCTACCACTTGAGCTTCAGCACCACTTCTGGCTTTTTTCTATGTATGTGGTACCGAGGAATCGAACCTGGGTCTTCGTGCATGCTAGGCAAGCACTTTAACCACTAGACCAAACTCCCGGCCCCTGATCAAATGTTTTTTTGGTCCTTTTAGGAGAATTACAGAGACATATCTCACATAACTGTGGAACAGCTTTACTCAGGCATTTCTGTGTATTGTTATATAATATTGAGTTACCCATTTCTATTGCTATAGTTGACATTAAATTTAAGTTCAACTTAGATTGAAGATGCATCAGCCCCAGAGTTCAGTTCTTTTCTGATCTTATCCCTCCTCCTTACCTTCCTACTTTTCCTTTCTCCTTCCCTCCAATCCCCTCTGTGTGTGTGTGTGTAAGTATACATGAGCACTTGCACATGCGTGTTCACCAGTGCCAGTCATGAGCCACTGCTTTTTGGTGGTTATTTGGAGATAAGTATCTCAAGGACTTTCCTTCCTGGGCTGATTTTGAACTGTGATTCTCAGATCTCAGTCTCCTGAGTAGCTAGGATTACAGGTGTGAGCAACAGGCACTCAGAAAGTTACTTTTTGGAATGAAACATTTTGCTATGTTGTCAGCCTTATAAATAACTAATTTCATGATTAATCTAGCACAGTGTTGGTAGAGCAAATCAAAATCACTTTTTTTAAGGCTACGTGAGAGATACATACATACATACATACATATATATATACATATATATATATGTACACATACACTTTTGGTTTCCACACATATACATATACACAACATACATACATATATATATATACATACATACATATACACATTTTTGTTGTTTTTGGAAAATATCACAAACCAGGAGTAGTACCTATACAATGCATATGATTAGAGCAAATGGACTAACTTTTTTATGGCAATATATTCAGTAATTTCAAAATAAATCACTTTCTGTATTATATTTGAAATTAGCTTTAATTTCATGATTAATATGAAATGAATCCCATGGAATTTGTAGTAATAATTGCTTCCATGTTGAGTAAATCTGTGTTAGATTTCTTTGCTTGCTTTCCTACAGATTTAATTAATGGACACCTAGAAGCATTTTCAATTAGTTTATCAGTTGAGGTGATTTTATGCTAATACATCTGTTTTCAACATTAGTATTCAAATTGATTGTAGCATCTTATGAAGTTACAGACTTTGTAAAACTTGACTATGAGAAAATATCTACCTCTGTGAGCAAGGTTTTTAGAAAATAACCCTTCTCTTGTATTTGGATACATACTCATAATTTTGGTAAAATGATTTTTCATAGAAATTTGTGCTTTAAAACACCCTAAATTGGGCGCCAGTGGCTCCCACTTGTAATCCTAGCTATTCAGGAGGCTGAGATCTGAGGATCATGGTCTAAAGTCAGGCTGTGCATGAAAGTTTGTGAAACTCTTACCTCTAATTATCTGCTAGAAAACCAAAAGTGTTACTGTAGTTCAAGTGGTAGAACGCTAGCCTTGAGCTGAAGATCTCAGGGATTGCATTCAGGTCCAGAGTTCAAGCCCCATGACCAAAAAACACGAGTCCTTAATTATGATGTGGCAAAAATAAGTCACAGTTGAAATCAGCATAATTCTAAGGGTAAGCATCCTAAATTTTTAGTGGAATTTAGTTCTTTTAGCTACATAATATAACTAATATTTTAATGCCTGTTTGCTTATTTTTGCACTTATTGTTCTGTAGAATGGGCTTAGATTTATACTCTAAAATGACATTGAGAGACTAGGGTTTCGTGTATGTGTGAATTGTGGGGCTTGAACTTAGAACCTGGGCACTGTCCTTGAGCTTTTGTGTGCAAGCTTACTACTATACCACTTTGAGCCACAACTCCATTTTCTGGCTTTTTTGAGGTAGCTACTTGGAGATAAGAGTTTTACAGACTTTCCTGTCTGGGTGGCTTTGAAGTGTAATTCTCAAATTTCAGCCACCTGAATAGCTAAGAATTACAGATATGAGTCCTCACTTTGGGTGAGACATTAGTTTCTTTTTTTTTTTTTTTTTCTTTTTTCCTTTTGCCAGTCCTGGGCTTGAGCTCAGGGCCTGAGCACTGTCCTTAGACTCTCTCAAGGCTAGAGCTCTACCACTTGAGCCTCAGCACCACTTCTGGCTTTTTTCTATGTATGTGATACTGAGGAATTGAACCCAGGTCTTCGTGCATGCTAGGCAACCACTCTACCACTAGGCCAAACTTCCAGCCCCAAGAGACATTAGTTTCTTAAGGAAGTTTACATGATAATTAAGTGTTTAATAAAATCACTACTTTGAGGGGCAGGAGTTTGACCTAGTGGTAGAGTGCTTGCTTAGCAAGCACAAAGACTTGGGTTCCACTCCTCGTTACCACACATGTAGAAAAAAGCCAGAAGTGGTGCTGTGGCTCAAGTGGTAGAGCTATCTAGCCTTGAGAAAGCCCAAGCACAGCGCTTAGGCCCTGAGTTCAAGTCCCAGGACTAGCAAACAAAAAAATCACTACTTTGCTAGGTACTAGTGACTCATACCTATAAATCTAGCTACTCAAGAGGCTGAAGATCTGATGATGGTGTTTCATAGTTAAGCCGGGCAAGAAAATTTATGAGACTATTTCCCAATCAAACACCAGAAAATTGGAAGTGGTGCTGTACCTCAAAGTGGTAGAGCACTAGCCTTGAGTGAGAGGCTCAGGGAGAGTTCCCAGGCCCTTAGTTTAAGCCCAGTGCTGTCTTTTAGCTTTATCTGCTCAAGGCTGCAGTTGTACCATTTGAACTGTACCTGTACTACTTTTTGCTGGTTAGTTAGAAAAGTCTCGGGCCGGGAGTTTGACCTAGTGATAGAGTGCTTGCCTAGCATGCACGAAGACCCGAGTTCAATTCCTCGGTACCACATGCATAGAAAAAAAGCCAGAAGTGGTGTTGTGGCTTAAGTGGTAGAGTTCTAGCCTTGAGAAAGTCTCAGGACAGTGTTCAGGCCCTGAGCTCAAGGCCCAGGACTGGCCAAAAAAAAAAAAGAGAGAGAGAGAAAACAAAAAAAAGAAAAGTCTCACAAACTTTCCTTTCCTGGGCTAGC
This sequence comes from Megascapheus bottae, assembly GCF_031878675.1. Lineage (NCBI taxonomy): Eukaryota > Metazoa > Chordata > Mammalia > Rodentia > Geomyidae > Megascapheus > Megascapheus bottae. Next base: position 5,411,961 of record NC_143525.1, on the reverse strand, counting down.
TTTGGACTAGATGTATAAATCTCATATTCCTAAGTAGCCAGGGTTAAGGGTTTAGCCTTAGTAACCAGCAATTGTGTCTCTTTTTAGTGTCTATTAATAATTCTTTGTCCTTTCAAATTTTCTCATTTAAATTTTAAATTGCACATATTTTGTTCTATTTTCAGAATAATGAGAAACAAATGCGACAGTTATCAGTGATCCCACCTATGATGTTTGATGCGGAGCAAAGGCGGGTCAAATTCATTAACATGAATGGGCTAATGGAGGACCCTATGAAGGTTTATAAAGATAGGCAGTTTATGAATGTTTGGACTGATCACGAAAAGGAGATCTTTAAAGACAAGTAATTTAAATTTTAAATTATTCCCTAATAGAAGCTACAACAAAACTCGTGCCACAAAACTTTCCCCATGAGAATATTGATATTCCTAAAGTTTATGTGTGTGAAAATTGGTAACAGATTAGAACTGAGAGTGTAGATTGGTTTTTAAGAGAAATGCCCCAACGTGGGCGATGTTAAAACACATGTTGTTTTTATTGTTTCTTTTTGGGAGGGGAGGAGGGGTAAGGTCTCAGTACACAACCCAGGCTTTGAACCTATAATGTCTTCCTTAACTCCACTTCAAAAGTGTGTCAGCTTGGAAAACTCTTTAAAGATACAGATTGTGCTGGGTGTCAGTAGCTCATGTCTGTAAGCCAGGAGATTAAGATCTGAGGATCAGGGTTCAAAGCCAGCATGAGCAGAAAAATCTGTCATATTACCTCTAATTAACCTCACAAAATTAAAAATGACAGAACCAGAGCTATAGCTCAAGTTGTAGAGTGCTAGCCTTAAATGCAGAAGCTCAGAAACAGTATTAAGACTCTGAGTTCCAGCTTCAGGACTAGTTCCAAAAACGGAGTACAGATTTCTTTGACTTAATGTTACATAGATTAGTCTGGTCAGTTCCTGTTGCATAGTTGCCAGAACACTATGTCTGATTATAGTTGTTAATCAAATCGGTAGTAAAGAACCACTGGGTGTGTATATAAATATTCCTTTATTGTAGGTTTTTCAATTTTTAAGCTGTGAAATATTTGCATCTATGTTTTTGCTTTTTTGCTTTCTCTGTTTTAACTCAGGTTTATTCAGCATCCAAAAAACTTTGGACTAATTGCATCTTACTTGGAAAGGAAGGTAAGAAATAGTTTTCATTGAGAATGTTTTTATTGTACCGATAGTACTTTGGAGTTTTTGTACTTTTATAAGAAACAGTAGTTTGAGCTAATTTTGTAAGATGATTGATACAGAAAAGATTTTTATTACAATTACTATGTAATTATAAAAATTATATAAGACATATATAAAGAGAACATTTAAGGGCCGGGAGTTTGGCCTAGTAGTAGAGTGCTCACCTAGCAAGTATGAAGATCCAGGTTTGCTTCTTCAGTACCACATACTTAGAAAAGCCAGAAGGGTTGCTATGGCTCAAGTGACAGAGTGCTAGCCTTGAGGAAAAAGCCCAAGCACAGTGCTCAGGCCCTGAGTTCAAGCCCCAGTACTAGAAAAAAAAAAAAAGAGAGATAAATTATTTGAGAAATCCTAAGTGTAGAGCTAGTTTTCATAGTTAGTGATATGATTGATCTTATATGTGTTAAAAAATATTATGTCAGTAAATTTCCTCTTTTTTTTTTAACCATTAACTGGATTTAATGGCTTTTCTCCCTCCATCCCCTCCTTGAGCTTCTCTTTCTTACCCAAGGCTAGCACTCTATCACTTAAGCTACAATGCCAATTCTAGCTTTTTCTTCCTTATGTGGTATTGAGGAATCAAACCCGGTGCTTCATGCGTGTTAGGGAAGTTCTCTTATCACTAAGCTACATTCCCAGCTGGCTTTAAGGTTTGGTTTTGATTTGTTTTTTTGCCAGTATTGGTGCTTAAAGCTCAGGACCTGAGCACTATCCTTGGGCTTTCTTAAGACTAGTGCTCTACCACTTGAGCCGTAGAATCATTTGCGACTTTTATCTGTGTATGTGGTACTGAGGAATTGAACTCAGGTCTTCGTGCATGCTAGGCAAGCACTCTACCAGTCTGCCAAACTCCAGCCTCTGCCTTTCAAATATTTCAAAAGAAATTTTGAATATTTATATACATACATACATATATATGTGTGTGTGGCAGGAATTAATTTACTTAGAAGATTAAGAAAATACTTGAATATATTTTGGTAGTTTAGTAAACAGATGTATCTGTTTACTAAAGCAGTACATATATGTGCTTGCAGAGTAGTCTAGATCTGCCTTAACCTATTGGCCACATATAGACTAAGAATACCAGAAAATTTCCTTGTAAATTGTCTTTCATTAAAAATATCTTTTGGGGCCTGGGAGTTTGGCCTAGTGGTTAAAGTGCTTGCCTAGCATGCATGAAGACCCGGGTTTGATTCCTCGGTACCACATACATAGAAAAAAGCTGGAAGTGGTGCTGAGGCTCAAGTGGTAGAGCTCTAGCCTTGAGAAGGTCCAAGGACAGTGCTCAGGCCCTGAGCTCAAGCCCAAGACTGGCAAAAAAAAAAAAAAAAAAATATCTTTTGGGGCCGGGAGTTTGGCCTGGTGGTTAAAGTGCTTGCCTAGCATGCATGAAGACCCAGGTTCGATTCCTCGGTACCACATACATAGAAAAAAGCCAGAAGTGGTGCTGAGGCTCAAGTGGTAGAGCTCTAGCCTTGAGAAAGTCCAAGGACAGTGCTCAGGCCCTGAGCTCAAGCCCAGGACTGGCAGAAAAAAAACCAAAAAACAAAATATCTTTTATTTTACTGTGTCTTCAAAGAAATTTTTTCCTTACAGAGTGTTCCTGATTGTGTTTTATATTATTATTTAACCAAGAAAAATGAGAATTATAAAGCCCTAGTAAGAAGGAATTATGGAAAACGCAGAGGCAGAAATCAGGTGTGTTGTATTACTTTGTGGTATTTTTGGGTTTATGTGTTAAAACTGGAGTTTGCTTTTGGTATTTCTGTTATTTTAAGATGTATGCCTGTTCACATTAGTTTCATGTGTGTTATTTTGAATGTAGTTTCTAGTGTGATAGATTATTAAATTTTTTGCTACTTTCATGTAATTTGAATCATCAACCACAGTATTAGCACATAAAATTAAACATGAGATCTATAGTACCTTACCTAATATACTATCTTTATTGTTTTTTTTCCCTGAGATGCAGAAAAAATAGAGTAAGGGAGACTGACATAAAACATGATAGCTAGAATAGGAAAGTGTTTATTGAAAGATCCAAGACCAGATTAACTTTGTTTGTGGAGTTTAGATTGTTAACCTTGACAAAGCACTTTACCTGAGGAGCAGTTTTTTATAAATATAAGTGTTTATAGTTGGAGTTCTGATGTTTAAAATCTGTTCACCCCAAAATAACCAGTGAGCAGCTGTCATACTTCTCTGTGTGTAACTAGAGAGGCTGTTGTCATAATGCTTATGGCATTGCCTGTTGTCTTCTCTCTCTCTCTCTCTTTTTTTTTGCCATTCCTGGGACTTGAACTCAGGGCCTGAGCACTGTTCTTGCGCTTTCCTCAAGGCAAGTACTCTGCCACTGGAGCCACAGCACCACTCCTGGCTTTTCTGTACATGTGGTGCCAAGGAATCAAACCTGGGTCATTGTGCATGTTAGGCAAGCATTATACCACTAGGTCAAACTTGCAGCCCCAGCTGTTGTCCTCTTTTCCTTGGTACATGGACTTGGATACATGCATGAGCTCTGATAGCTGCTGTTAGCATTTTTGGTTCCTTTTGGTTTTCTTACACAGCAACCCTTTCAGTGTAGCAGGTTCTTAATATTCCTTCTCTTGAATCCTGTATTTATAGTTTAAATATATATATATATATACACATACACACATACATATAAATTGGTGTATGTATATACACATACATTTATATGTATGTGTATGTATGTATTTATTTGTCATTTGTGGGTCTTGAACTTAGGACAGTGCTAATGATATGGCAGAGTTACAGGGAAGATTTACTTTGGTGAACATTCATTCTGATCTCCATAGTGAATGCCCTAGTTTATATTGGCACCAACATTGTATGAGGGTTCCTCTCTCCTCCCCCTTATCGCCAGTATTTCAGTGGTTTGTTTGACTCAGCTTACTCATTATTCAGAGTAACTTTTTAAAAAAATAATTTGCTGGGTTATTATTCCTTCAAACAGTACCTTTTCGTTCAATTTTATTGTATGGTTTCTGCAAGTATTATTTCCTTGTCAGAAAGACACATATAAGGGGAGACTGGATGTGAGGGTACCTAGCATTCCATTTCGAGGCAGGGGCATTGCAAGCTTAAGACCAAAACTTCTCCAGCTCTTTATTGCTTTTCACATTGAAGGTGTCTGGGACATTGGTTTACTTCTCCCCTAAGTATGCTCATCCATGTTAAGTTCCAACTTTATCAGCACTTTTCAACATTTCATTGTGCTGTAAGCCTCTGAGTGAATTTACAGGACTGAGATTTACTGTTTATAACCTCATCTTGACCCATGTGGTAGGATGCTTGCTCCTGGTGGGTCTGATCAAGTTTAGTTTGTTCTGCCCTGCTAGATCTTTCCTGCATTTTGCTGTCCTTTTCATTTCCTTTTCTCTCTTTTCCCTCTCTTCCTTCCTGCCCCCTTTTACCAGCTCACTGGGAATTTGGGAGAGTTGGTAATTAAATGATGAACGTAGACCACCACCTCCGATCAATTTTATTTATTTATATCAAACTAGATGGACAGTTTTTCAGAAATGAGAAGGTGTTAGTTTAAGGGCTCTTCTGTGTAAAGCCAAATCTACTAAAGATACACTAAGTGAGAGGAGGTTTTGAATAAATAATAATTTCAGGTTCTGTCATGACTTAATTACTTTGGATGATACATTAGAAGTTGATTGTAAGGAAGCAAGTCAAGAAATTATGAGACCAGTTAGGAAGGTGTTGTAATCTGAAAGGCTTAGACTAGAGTCTGGTGGAGAGATAGGGAGAAATATGTTTTGAAGGATTAGTCAGTTTCTCCATGTTTATGTGTGTGTATGGTTTGATATTTTTAGTTTTTTTTTTTCTCCTTTTTCCAATGGTGGTGTGAGTTGCTGGACAAGTGTTCTGCCACTGAGCTACACCAGCACCTAAGTATTTGAAGACAGAGCTAAAGCCAATGTATTTTGTTAACGTTGACTGGAAAAATGAAAGGCAATAATTGAGAGCAACATGAAATGTAGGCTTGCCGTGATACATATGACTGAAGAGCAGGTTTATGATATGTCAGAGTTTCAGAGACCTGATGGATGTCCATGTGGAGGTCTAAGTAGAAAGCATAGTTAAATGGTGGTAGAATTAGAATGTTGAGTGAAATATTAAATAGTAGCTACAAAAGAAAACCACCCATCTCAGATTTCTAGTGAAATACTAACATTTTCATCTTTCTGACATGTCCAAGCTATATGGGCATGTGTGTGTGTGTGTGTGTGTATTTTAGTATATGTGAAGTATGTGGTTAATAAACAATGTACAGACTTTTAATGCTTGAACACCAATTATATTGTAAATGATTATTGATTGTTAAATAGTGGAGATGTATGTTACAATTTAAAATAACTAAAGAAACTATTTCTGTGGCCAGGAGTTTGGCCTAGTGGTAGAGTGCTTGCCTAGCATGCATGAAGGCCCGGGTTCGATTCCTCGGTACCACATACATAGAAAAAAAAAAGCCAGAAGTGGTGCTAAGGTTCAAGTGGTAGAGCTCTAGAGCCTTGAGAAAAGTCCAAGGACAGTGCTCAGGCCCTGAGCTCAATCCCAGGACTGGCAAAAAGAAAGAAAGAAAAAAAAAGAAAGAAACTATTTCTGATACCTGTGTATATCAAATGTTTTCCAGCAGCAAATTGCTCGTCCCTCACAAGAAGAAAAAGTAGAAGAAAAAGAAGAAGATAAAGCAGAAAAAACAGAAAAAAAAGAAGAGGAAAAGAAAGATGAAGAAGAAAAAGATGAGAAGGAGGACTCTAAGTGAGTTAAATATTCTTATATTTACTGTATAAAGAGAATAGATTAATTTTGCCGTACTATTTTGTAAGTTTTAGTTCATGATTTATTAGCTCTGGACCTGATGAAAGGTAATGCATTATGACAGGAGCACATAGTGAAACAAAACCATGTACATGATGGCCAGAAAGTAGAGAGATGGAGAGAGAGAATGACACCAGGGTTCCAATGTCTCCTTCAATAGCATGTCTCTCATGACCTAGAGACCTACTACTAACTAGGCTCTACCTCATGAAGACTATCGCCGACACAGGGACCAAGTTTTTAATCCATGACCCTTTGTAGGAGCCATGTAAAATCCAAACTACAGCAAATTGTACATTTAGGTTGTTGCTTACATCAGTAGTTTGTGGTATTAAAAACATTTTATTTCATAGACTTCTTAGAAATAATGTTTGCCTTAATTTGTGACAGCTAAAGCTGCCTAGTCATTTAAAATTTAAGAGTCAGACATTCATACTTTTCTACTTTTGTGCCTTAGGAAGATACATATAATAGAATTAAAATTATTTTTTTAGTTTAAACATTTATTGTATCACATAGGTAATGGTTTTCCTCATGTGGAAGTGCCATTTTTCTTAGTTAATAATTGTATTATTTGGGAAGCAGAGATCATGATTAGAGGCTAGCTTGATTATAAATGAGACTCCCTTGCCACCAATGGCTAGGCATGGTAGTATATGCCTGGTATACTAAGCTATAGAGGAGGCACAGTAGCTGGATCAAGTGGTACTTACCTTGTTATTCCAAACAGCAAAGGGAAACAGAAGTAAAATCATAGTCCATCCCGCTCAGGCTTATGGTGTGACCCTGTCTAGAAAAAATAGGCAACCCAAAAAGGAGAGCTGCCAGTATGGCTCAAGTGTTAAGAGTATCTGAAAGCATAAGGCCTAGAGTTCAAACCCCAGAGTCACCACAAGATTTAAAGAAAAGAGCATCTAGATATGGTGGCTCATTCTTGGATTCCATTCTCATCAATTTGGAAGGTATAGGAGGATTGCATTTTGAGGCCAACACTGGCAAACAGCAAGTCTATAAAAAAAAGTTGGATGTGATCTGTATGGAATCTGAGCTACACTGGAAGTGTCGGTACAAGGATCAAATTCTGAGGCCGGTCCTCAACTGTATCTAAAAAACAGTGAATAGAAAAGGAGTGGGACGTGGCCCTGAGTTCAAACACTGAAACTACCAAAAAAAAAAAATAATAAAATAAAAATAGAAATACTGCAATGTGCAGACCTACCAGGCACCAATAGCTCATTCTTGGAATCCTAACTGCTCAAGATCCTGAGATCTGGTGGATTCAAAGCCTGGGTAGAAAGATCTAAGACACTGATGATTACAACCAATAAGGGCTATAGGTATGGCTTGAGTAGTAGAGTGTTGAGAGATCTGAGTTTAAGCCCTAGTAATAACCCTCTTTCCAAAAACAATGTGGGAGGAGAAGCATTGAAATATGTTAAATATGTTGACACTTGAGAAGTGATGTGTTTTGCTACTAGTGGATGGTTGACAGGACTTTCAATATAAAAACTGTTAAGTGATTAAAGAACAAGGTCAAACAAAGCAGAAGTAGTAAGGATGAGCCTGGTTTGGGGATTTATTGATGGGAAATGGAGGTGGCTGTTTCAGTAGATTGTCGAGAAGTAGGGAGCCACTGAATAACCTGACAAAGGTCCAAGGGCAATCTATATGGGCTTGAAGAATTCCTGTATGAAAGAATGGAGGAAGAAATACAGCCTTTAGATGGAAAGCAAGAGTAACAGGAATATTTTGCAGCTAAACTGAAAAGGAAGAATTGCATCAGAATCACAGCAGAAATAATAATGTCATAATTGAGAAAAGTTTATTTTCTCAGTTTTCAAGTGATTGATGGGTTGACAAAGCATCTTTTTTGGTGATGCTAGGGATCAAATTAATAAAACAGGAAGCTGTTTTAGTTGATGAGGAAATTAAGAAAAGAAAGGATAAAGGTACATAGTAACTTCAATTTAGAACTGAAAGGGGAAAATAATTTTTTTGGTGCCAGTCTTAGGATTTGAACTCAGGACCTGGGCGCCCCCCCCCCCCCAAAAAAAAAAACAAAAACCAAAAACCATCCTGGGACTTTAATTCAGAGCATGAGCATTGATTTTCGGCTTTCTCAAAACTAGAACCCTACCACTAGAGCCACAACACCACTTCAGGCTTTTTCTATGTATGTACTACCGAGGAATCGAACCAGGGTCTTCGTGCATGCTAGGCAAAGACTCTTAACACTAGGCAAAACATCATAATACGTAATATGGAGAGTGGTCTAGTGATTTATATTCATTTATTTTTGCCAGTTCTGGGGCTTGAACTCAGGGCCTGAGCACCGTTGTTGGGCTTTGCCAAGGCTAATGCTCTACTACTTGAGCCACAGCACCACTTTCTGTTATTTTTTTATGCATTTGGTACTGAGGAATTGAACCCTCGTCTTCATGCATACTAGTCAAGCACTCTACCACTAGGCCATGCTTCTGGCCCCAGAATGAAGTGCTTTTTAAGGCAGTTTGTTTCAATGTATCTAAATTTTAAGTATATTAATATATAACAGAGGCTTATGAATAACCCCTTTTTTTTGGCCAGTCCTGGGGCTTGAACTGAGGGCCTGAGCACTGTCCTTAGGCTTTCTCGAGGCTAGAGCTTGAGCCACAGCACCACTTCTGGCTTTTTCTAAGTATGTGATACCGAGGAATCAAACCTGGGTCTTCGTGCATGGTTGGCAAGTATTCTACCACTAGGCCAAACTCCCGGCTCAACCTTAATTTTTTCTAGTCAAAGCGTTTCAAAATTATTGCTCAAGAGAATTTTGTGTATATTTAATAAAGTCCTGTTCAAAGACTATTGAAAATTGTAGTCTTTGATATATACTTTCAAGTTGCACAAGTTTTTTTTACTTTTGATTGTAGGGAAAATACTAAGGAAAAGGACAAGACTGAAGGTACAACAGAAGAAATTGAGGAGAGAGAGCAGGCTACACCCCGGGGACGCAAGACTGCTAATAGCCAAGGTCGCAGAAAGGGACGAATAACCAGGTCCATGACAAATGAAGCTGCAGCTGCTATTGCTGCAGCTGCAGCTGCCACAGAAGAGCCCCCACCACCTCTTCCACCACCTGCAGAACCTGGTGAGTGCAAGGAATTGGCAGCTGTTTGGGATGCTTTTTCAATGCAGAGGTATAGGAAGAATCTCTAAAATGTGCCTAGATAGAATTGTCCAAGCATAGATTCTGTAACGCTTAAATCACAACCCTACTTCTTTTTGCTTTTATTATATTTTCAGATAAGATCCCCTTTTTGCTTAGGGTTGGCTTCAGATTCCGATTTTTTTCATCCTTTTTTTTTTTTTTTTTTTTTTTTTTTTGTGGGTCATAGGGCTTGAATTTGGCCTGGGAGAGCTCTTCAGCTCAAGGCTAATGCCCTACCCTTAGGCCTGGATGCTGTCCTTAAGCTCTTAATCTCAAGGCTGCTGCCCTATCCTGGAGCCAAGCCCCACTTCGCATTTTCTAGAGGTTAGTTGGCATAAAGAGTCTCGGGTCCCTTTGTGCCTGGGCTGGCTTTGAAAAACTTGATCCTCAGATCTCAGCCTCCTGAGTAGCTAGGATTACAGGCCTGAGCCACCAAGCCTGGCTTTTTTCATCTTATATCCCTACAGCTGTGATGATATGTGCATCCACTATGTCCAGCTTTTTTGTAGAGATGGGATTTTTCAGTGACTTTTGACTCAGGCTGGCCCTGAATTGAGGTACTCCCAATCCCTGCCTGTGAGTAGTTGAGATTAGAGGTAATCCACTGTGCCTAGCTAAAGTTCTGGTATTTAAACTTTAAATCAAAGTCTTTTCTCAAAGAACAACAACCACATGTTGCTACACTAATGCAGCTCTTTTTCTTATTTAGTTGTAGATCTACTATATACGTGGTATATATCAAAGATATTCTAGTTCCTAAGTCATTTCTATTAAAACTTTTTTCAGTGACTGTAAAATCTTGACATTTTATTATTGAGGCATGGCATAATCATTTCCTTACTACTTAGTTGATCAGTTTGTCTACCTTAAAAAAAAAAAATCAATGGGGGCTCTGCATTTGGTCTTGTGATAGAGTGTTTGCCTAGAATGCATGAAGACCGGGGTTTGGTTCTTCAGTACCACATACATAGAAAAAAGCCGGAAATGGTGTGCTGCTCTATCCTTGAGAAAGTCCAAGGACAGTGCTTAGGCCCTGAGCTCAGGCCAGGAGTGGCAAAAAAAAAAAATCACTGTATACAACTCTACAATGAAAAATCTTTTTGGACATAGACCTCCCTCTCTCCCTCCCTCCCTCCCTCCCTTCCTCCTCCTTTTCCTATCCTTTTCATCCCTCTCTCCTCCCTCCCTCTTTCCTCTGTCTCTTCCCTCCCTTCCTCCCTCCTTCCTGTCTTCCCTTCCTTGCTCCTTCTCCCCTCCCCCTCCCTCCCTCCCCCTCTCTCTCTCTCTCTCTCTCTCTCTCTCTCTCTCTCTCTCTCTCTCTCTCTCTCTCTCTCTCTCTTCTTTCTTTCTTTCTTTCCTTCCCTCTTTCCTTCCTTTCTTGTTGTCTGTCTCTGTGTCTCTGTCTCTTTCCCTCCCTCCCTCCCCCTCCCCTCCTTCCTTCTCCCCGTGCACTCTCCCCCCTCTCCCTGTCCTCTCCCCCTCTCCCAGCCCTCCTTCCTCCTCCTCCTCCTCCTTTTCCTCCTCCTCCTTCTCCCCCTCTCTCCCCCTTTTCCCCTCTCCCTGTACTCCCCTCTCTCCCTCTCGTTCTCTTCTCTCCTCCTCTCTCCCTCTTTCCTTTTCAACACCCCTCCTTTCCCCCCTCTCTCTCCTGGGGCTTGAACTCAAGGCCTAGGCACTGTCCTTGAGCTTTCTCATGACTAGTGCTCTACCACTTGAGCCATAGCACCATTTCTGGCCTTTTCTGTATGCGCAGTACCAAAGAATCAAACCTAAGGCTTTGTGCATGCTAGGCAAGCACTCTACTTCTAGGCTATGCTCCCAACCCATTTTGTTACTTTTATTTTTATTTTTTTTGTCAGTCCTGGGGCTTAAACTCAAGGTCTAGGCACTGTCCTTGAGCTTTTCTCAAGGCTAGTGCTCTATTACTTGAGGCACAGCATCACGTCTGTTTTTTTCTGTGTATGTGGTACCAACAAATCAAACTCAGGGCTTCATGCATGCGAGGCAAACACTAGACCATACTCCTGGCCCTTTCTGTAATTTTTTATAAGAATAAATTCTTAGTCAAGGGAATATTAAGTATAAGAATTTAAATATGGGGGGCCGGGAGTTTGGCCTAGTGGTTAAAGTGCTTGCCTAGCATGCATGAAGACCCGGGTTCGATTCCTCGGTACCACATACATAGAAAAATGCCGGAAGTGGTGCTGAGGCTCAAGTGGTAGAGCTCTAGCCTTGAGAAAACCCAAGGACAGTGCTCAGGCCCTGAGCTCAAGCCCAGGACTGGCAAAAAAAAAAAAAAAAAAAAAAAAAGAATTTAAATATGTATCTCTTCCCTTACTGTGTTGGCATTATGGCTGGGTGCTGGTTGCTGACCCTGTAATCTAGGGTACTCAGGATACTGAGCCCTGCGGATCATGGATTAAAGCCATCTTAAACAGGAAAGACTGTGAGGTTCTTAACTCCAATTAACCAACCAAAACTGGAAATGTAGCTATGGCTCAGGTGATAGAGTGCTAGACTTGAACAAAAATGTTCAGTACCCCGACCCTTAGTTCAAGACCCAGGACTGTCCCTCCTTTCCAATAATTTAAAAAAGAAAAAAAAAGGCATTATGATAAAAGTGCCTCCATCAGTGGTTCAGTGATAATCAATTTCACAGCCACATGCAGTAGGAAGACAGTATATTCTGGGAATAAGAATGATGTACTTTAAGTAGGAGACTGAAAGGCTGGTGGCCTTGTTTGGACTTAACTTTTCTTACATAGAAGTGAGCCTTCAAAATCTGTAAATAAAGGAGTGCTCTGATTAAATTTATATTGTAAAAAAAGAGAAATGTCTGGTAGGTGTCACATTCAGGTGAGATAGACTAAGGGTTATCTTCACTTTTCTTTCTATAACAAATGAACAAATGTTCTGTGCATGATCCTTCTGTGCCTACTGATTGCCAGGCACTGAAGGATGAACAAAAAGAGTAAGGAGGAGATGAGAGCTCATAGGAGAGGAGGTAGATAGGAGGTAGATCTACTAAGCAGGAAGTCACTGGATGAGATGAAAGGATGAGTATCCTTTCTCAAGATACTGAGAGAGGACTGGGAGTTTGGCCTAGTGCTTGCCTAGCATGCATGAAGACCCAGGTTCAATTCCTCGGTACCACAAACATAGAGAAAAGCCAGAAATGGTGCTGAGGCTCAAGTGGTAGAGCTCTAGCCTTGAGAAAGTCCAAGGACAGTGCTCAGGCCCTGAGCTCAAGCCCAGGACTGGCAAAAAAAAAAGAGATACTGAGAGCGAGAGCATGACAGTGAGAGAAATTTGGAACTTTTCCATCTGCTTGATGTTAGCCAATTCCCATAGTTACTTTTTTTGGTGCCAGTCTTGGGATTTGAGCTCAGGGCCTGCTGCCAACCTTGATGTGCTATGCCCCCAGCCCTAAGGATGGCATTCTGCCACTTAAACCATAGCTCCATTTGCATCTTTTTGGTGGTTAATTAGAGGTAAGAGTCTTACAGACTTTCCTTCCTGACCTTGTTCTGAACCAGGGTCCTCAGACCCCATCACCCTCCTAAGCAGGTAGGTTGTAGGTATGAACCACTGGTACCACAGCTTCAACATGCTTTTTTTTTTGGTCAGGGATTTGAACTCTGGGCCTGGGCACTGTCCCTTAGCTCTTCGGCTCAAAGCTACCATTCTGCCATTTGAACCACAGTGCCTTTTCTGGTTTTCTGGTTAATTGGATAGTCTCATGGACTTCTGTGCCCAGGCTGGCTTTGAACATATTGGGCTAGGTCCAGGTCAATATGTTTGTTACATCAAGTAACTAGGTTCTCAATTATATGGTTTGTCTGAGGTTAACTTAGTTTTCTTTACCAAGCTGGATTTCTCTTTCAGTTTCCACAGAGCCTGTGGAAACCTCTCGATGGACAGAAGAAGAAATGGAAGTTGCTAAGAAAGGTAAATCCTAGTAGTTCATCCCTCTGGGACTTTTGTTTTTATCTTTTAAGTGGTGAAATGTAATGAATGCAATGGCGTTAAGTTTTTTATTTAGAAGAATACAATTCTTCCAAAAGAAAAAAGTGGAATTTTGAAGTACTCAATAAAGTACTGTAGTGTGCCTTAAAATGGCTATAGGTCTATCTATCTGTCGTGTGTGTGTGTGTGTGTGTGTCCACCTTATCCACCTTTTTATTTATTTTTTATTTTTAATTTGCCAGTCCTGAGTCTTTAGCTCAGGGCCTGGACACTGTGTCTTAGCTTCTTTGTGCTCAAGGCTAACTAACACTCAATCATTTGAGCTATAGTTTCACATCTAGTTTTTTGAGTGATTCACTGGAAATAAGAATCTTCCCGGGAGCTTTCTGCCTGGACTGTCTTTGAATCATGATCCTCAGATCTCAGCTTTCTAAGTACGATTACAGGCATGAGCAGCCAGTGCTTGGCTTGTATGCTCATTTTTCTAGAATGGTTGTAATTATTTACTATTAAAATTATTTGAGGACAGATTTTGAATATGAGGCTATATTTCTTTCTTTTTTTTTTTTTTTTTTTTTTTTGCCAGTCCTGGGCTTGAGCTCAGGGCCTGAGCACTGTCCTTGGACTTTCTCAAGGCTAGAGCTCTACCACTTGAGCCTCAGCACCACTTCCAGCTTTTTTCTATGTATGTGGTACCGAGGAATCGAACCTGGGTCTTCATGCATGCTAGGCAAGCACTTTAACCACTAGGCCAAACTCCCGGCCCCGAGGCTATATTTCTTTTAAGGTTGTATTTAATAGAATGTTTACCACTTTTTCAGTTTGCATGTGGTTAAGCCTTTTTTGAGTATAAAACACCAAATAACTGCCCTTTTATAGGAGAGAGCATGGTTTGTAGCCAGGTAAAAGTTCAAACCCTCTCTTCAACTTTCTTTACTGTGTGTAGTTTTCATCATACGCTAGAACTTTATGTATCATGTTCTTCTGTTGTTGCTTACCAATTAATATAATTTGACTTTTACTTAAATAATAGCATATTTTAAGAAGATTAACTCTTGGTGGTTAGACAATTACCTTGTATTTCTTTTCCCTCCACCCCCCAGGTAGGGGTGGGGGTGGGGGAGGGTGTGTGTGTGTGTGTGTGTGTGTGTTTTCTCTGGGGCTTCAATTTAGGCCTGGTTGATTCCCTGATCTTTTTTTACTCAAGGCTAGTAGTGTACCACTTGAACCACAGCTTTTTTTTTTTTTTTTTTTTTTTTTTTTTTTGCCAGTCCTGGGCTAGAGCTCAGGGCCTGAGCACTTTCCTTGGACTTTCTCAAGGCTAGAGCTCTACCACTTGAGCCTCAGCACCATTTTCGGCTTTTTCCTATGTATGTGGTACCGAGGAATCAAACCTGGGTCTTTGTGCATGCTAGGCAAGCATGCTACCACTAGGCCAAATTCCCTGTCCAAACCACAGCTTTATTTCTGGCTTTTTGATAGCTCATTGAAGATAATAGTCTCATGGAGATTCCTGCCTAGGGTTGTTTTTTATTTTTATTTTTTGCCAGTTCTGGGCTTGAACTTGTGGCCTGAGCACTATCCTCGGGTTTCTCAAAGCTAGTGCTCTACCACTTGAGCATTAGCATCACTTCTGGCTTTTTCTGGATATGTGGTACTGAGGAATTGAACCCAGGTCTTTGTACATGGTACAAAACACTCTATCACTAGGCCAAACTCCCAGCCCCCAGGGTTGCTTTGTACTGCAGTCCTCAGATCTTAAGTTGCTAGGAGTACTGGCATGAACCACCAGATCCTGGCTTCTTACTTCTTCACAAAATTGATCTCAAACTGTGATCCTCTTGACTCTGCCTCCTGAATAGCTGGGATTATAGGCATGAGCCACTGTTCCAAACCTCATCTAAACTCTTAATTGACATATGCTAAACTTATATAATTTAAACCTGGACTTTGCTATCTGCACTAACTTCAAACCATGATCATCTAGGTCTTATCCTCCTTAGTAACTATGTTGATAGGTGTGAGCTATTGTGCAAGAATTTGTATTAATGACTTACAATTGGTTATACTAGATTTGTTTCTCTAAGAATGTAAAATTACTCAGTTATTCAGTTTGTAAATATATGAGCTACCACTATGGGTATATCATTGTTGTAGTTCTATAAGAGATGTGTATTAAGGATTAGATTTAGTCCTTCCTAGAATGAACATTATTTCAATCTGGGGGAGAAGTACAGACATGTAAATGAATTTTGTGTCTGGAGTCTTTTAATAAATATTGAACTATGTTAAGCATAATCAAAACTATAGTTTTGTATTACTGATTATTACTATAATCTTTAGGCTGTTTTTTTGGTTGTTGGTTTTTTTGTTTTCTGGTAGTAGGACTTGAACTCCGCCTGGGTGCTGTTACTGAGCTCTTCAGCTCAAGGCTACCACCCTACCACTTGAGTCACAGCCCCACTTCTAATTTTCTAGAGGTTAATTGGAGATAAGAGTCTCATGTTCTTTATGTTCTTTAGTGCCCAGGCTGGCTTTGAACTGTGATCCTCAAATCTCAACCCCCTGAGTTGCTAGGATTATAGGTGTAAGCCACCGAGCCTGGCTTGTTTTATTATTTTTTCTTGCTTAATCAGGTAGCTGTTAATTAATGTTTAATCTCTCTTTCAAATACAGGCTTAGTAGAACATGGTCGTAACTGGGCAGCAATTGCCAAAATGGTGGGAACTAAAAGTGAAGCTCAGTGTAAAAATTTCTATTTTAACTATAAAAGGCGACACAATCTTGACAACCTTTTGCAGCAACATAAACAGAAAGTGAGTATATTCGAGGTGGTAAGTATTCATAATTTTTTTTTTTTTTAAACTTGAGAGTGCTTTTGAGCTGCAGAGTATGTTTGTGTTAAATGAGACCCAGTATCATTGTGTAACCTAGGTTAGCTTTGACCTCAAGGTCTTCCTGTGTAAGTCTCCCAAGTGGTAGGATTATAACCATCAGCAACGGATACTTTTACTTATGTGTTTAACTGTAAGAAGTAAGCTTGTTTCAAAGGCTAGAGGTATGACTAAATGGTAGAATGCCTGCCTACCAAGTGCTAGGTTAGGTTCTGAGTTCAATCCCCAGTACTCCCCCTAAAAATGTTCCAATTTTTCTATGTGAGTTGACTCTTTACCCTTTGTACTGCCTTTGAAGTAAAACTTACATTTTTCATAGTAATTCAGCACATTTTAATTATTATTTGGTAAAATATAAGCATTTTGGTATTTATTGAACATGTTTGTGGAATTGTATTGATTATATTGACAATTACCAAAACACAATTCACTCAGGTTTGAAGCAGGGAGATCATAATTTGAGGTCTGTTCGAGTTACATATG
This sequence comes from Megascapheus bottae, assembly GCF_031878675.1. NCBI lineage: Eukaryota > Metazoa > Chordata > Mammalia > Rodentia > Geomyidae > Megascapheus > Megascapheus bottae. Next base: position 5,395,346 of record NC_143525.1, on the reverse strand, counting down.
AGGTGTTGAAGTAAAAGAAATATAAATAAAGTTGGGCGCAGTGGCTCACGCCTGTAATTCTGCTCAGGAGGTTGGGATCTGAGTATCAAGGTCCAAAGCTAGCCTGGGCACAAAAGGACCTGAGATTCTTATCATCAATTAACCTCTAGAAAATGGGAAGTGGGGCTTGACTCAAGGGTAGGGTGGTAGCCTTGAGCTGAAGAGCTTGGAGACAAACCCAAGCCCAGCGGTAGGGCAGTAGCCTTGAGCTGAAAAGCTCAGGGACAGTGTCCAGGCCGAGTTCAAGCCCCATGACCCACCCCCCAAAATAAATAAAAACTAAAAATTCAAACCACTATTTCAAGAGAAATCCTATGGAATAAAAAGTCAGGAGTCATAAGATTATTGAAACTTCCTAAACAAAGTTGTAGTGTAGAGGGTTTAAAAATTCTGTTAGTTTTTAATCTCATAGAAATAAAAAAAAAAATCAGCCAGCAGTGGCTCACACCTGAAATCCTAGCTGTTCAGGAGGCTGAGATCTGAGGATCAAGGTTCAAAGTTCAAAGCCAGCCCAGGCACAAAAGGACCTGAGACTCTTATCTCTAATGGTTAGAAAATTAGAAGTGAGGCTTGACTCAAGAGTAGGGTGGTAGCCTTGAGCTGAAGAGCTTAGGAACAGTGCCCAGGCCGAGTTCAAGCTCCATGACCCACCGAAAAAAGAATCCCCCCCCCCCAAAACAGTATAATACATAACACAGAATATAACAATAAAAGACCAAAAAATAATAAGATGTAATTCACTTTTTCCACTGTATTGATATTTGCATTGATGATGTTCAAAGGCAGAAATGAGCATCAATCCTTTTAGGGCACCATAGGTGCTGCACTCAACACATTCTGAATCTGAGTGTTTAAGAATTTTTTAATGGCCTATTCTACTGCTACCTGGCATGCACAAGACCTTGAGTTCAATTTCATCAACCCTAAAAAGCAAAGTATGAGTTTTATTTCTAATGTCCATGATGGAGTTAGAATTTTGCTAAATATTGAGAAAATCTTTTTACTTTGAGTATATGTCCTTTTGTTTTTTCCTGTATTGGGATGATATGTGAAGTGCTCGGACCCCAGGATTGGCAAAAAAAATAAAATAAAACTGAGGTTTCTGGGTCATGCACTAAGGTTGTGCATGATTGTTGTCATAGCTACATAGGAAGTGTAACTAGTAAGAATGTGATCTAGGCTGGCTTGTGCAAGAAGATCTTTTATTAGAAAAATAGTGATAAGTGTTAGGGCTCAAGAGGTAATATGCCCATCTCACAAGCACAAAGCCTTTAGTTAAATGCTAGTACTGCCCAAAAAGGTAAAGAAGGCTGAGAGTTTGGCTTAGTGGTAGAGTGCTTGCCTAGCATTCACAAAAACCTAGGTTAGATTCCTCGGTACCACATATATAGAAAAGCCAGAAGTGGTACTGGCTCATGGCAGAGCACTAGCCTTGAAGAAAAAGCCCAAGGACAGTTCTGAGCCCCTGAGTTCAAGCTCCAGGACTGGCCAAAAAAATAAAAAGAAAAAAAAGCCATGGGCTTGCCTAGCATGCATGAAGACCTGGGTCTGATTCCTCAGTACCACATACATAGAAAAAGCCAGAAATGGTGCTGTGGCTCAAGTGGTAGAGCCCTAGCCTTGAGCAATGCCCAGGGACAGTGCTCAGGCCCTGAATGTAAGCCCCAGGACTGGCCAAAAAAAACAGAAGAAAAAGAAGGTACATTACCAAAAATAGGGGAGGATATCGCAGCTTCAAAAAAGTTTAGATGTAACTTAAGAAAAAAAAAGTGGGATTTGAATGAGGGCTTCATATTTGTTTGTAAAGTGTTCTGCCCTTTTTTTACATAGGGTTTCACATTTTTGTTCAGGCTAGCCTGCACATCCATCCTCCTAATGTGAACCGCTTGTGTAGTAAAATTGCTGGGGTGTGCCACCATGCCTGTCCTTTATGTAAACTTATGGTACATTTCTACAACTGTTTTGGGACACCTAGCCTTCTTCTGCAAAAAGTTTGTGTCATTGTGCTATATTATTTCAGTAATGAAATGGCTTAATTGTTTTCCTTATAGTTAGGTAATTCTGAAATAGCTGCACATTGTGTGCTTTTTTTTAGACATCAAGGAAACCTCGTGAAGAAAGGGATGTATCTCAGTGTGAAAGTGTTGCTTCCACTGTTTCTGCTCAGGAGGATGAAGACATTGAAGCCTCTAATGAAGAAGAAAATCAGGAAGATAGTGAAGGTATCTCAAAATCTTAAACTTAGTTGTGACTTCTGACATCCCAAATGTAATGTTTAATTTTTTTGTTCATTGAAGAAATAGTCTATCAGTGTTTTTATGGCATAGACTTTGAACTCAAAACATACTCCATTGACCAACAAATATTTATATAGTACTTAAGGTGGTTCAGATACTACAACCAGAAAAGCTTGAAAATGATGGTCCTGCTTCAAACACCAAGTACCAACATGAATAATATGTTTGCCTATCATTGCTGAATTTAATTTTTCAGTTATTATATTTTGTATTCTTATTGATGTTATACTTTTAAATTACTATTAATTGAAATTTACATATATCATCTTTATGCTTTCATGATTTCATATTTTTACCATGTAAATATATAATATTTGTGCTTTCATCTGACAAGAATTAAGACTCTAGAAGGTCCAGTAGAAGCTAAGCTACTAAAGGAATAACAAATCCTTTTGTCTCTTAAGCAAACCAACTTACACTTTTTTGAAAAAGTAAGTATTTCCTTAAGTGTTAATGAAAAAAGACATTAATTTATTTCAAATTATATTACTATTAACATTTTAACAGCTTTCTTTTGCAAATTGTTTCTGATGTAAGAATTCCCATAAAGTTCTTAACAGCCATTTATATATTACAAATGTGTTCGTGTCTCATTTGCTTTTTATTTTACTTTTGGATTACCAGAATTTAAATTGTGAGTTTAATTAGTGCTGTTAATCTTCTTTATTTTTGGAAAGGATCTTACTATATAGTACTGACTGAATCCTGAGTACTAGAATTATAGATTATACATATATCTTGCTGAGCTTTGAATGGTTTGTCTTTTGTAAGCTTTTAAATTTTATGTAAACTCGGGAAGCCCTCCACCCTCTAGTTGGAGAAATGTTAGATTTTTATCTCATTAATCTATTTAGAGACAGGATTTCTTAGTTTAAGCTGGCCTGGAATTTCCTTTATAGTCAGGGAGGCCTGAAATTCAGAAACCTCCTGCACTCAAACTCAGACTCTTTTAAGTGCTAAGATTACAGGTGTGTGGTGTGTCATTTTGTCTTTTACTAACTTTTTCCCTTAACTTTTTTTTTTTTAATAATTATCTTTTTTGGTCAGTTGTGGGGCTTGAACTCTGGGCCTGGGCACTGTCCGTGAGAGCCACAGCGCCACTTCCAGTTTTCTGGTAGTTAATTGGAGATAAGAGTCTCATAGACTTTTTAGTGCTTGGGTTGGCTTTGTACTGAAGTCTTCAGATCTCAGCCTCCTAAGTAGCTAGAATTGCTAGAATTACCGGCATGAGCCACCATGCCCAGGTCTTTTTTTTTTTTTTTTTTTGCAGGTAGGTGTTGGTTGTAGGGCTTGAACTCTGAACTCTTGAATTTCTGTGTATTACTCCCTAAAATACTTTTGGCAGTGTTACTATTCATGATTAGAATAGCTAAATCAGTAAGAATACTACTTTACCATAATTTAAATATAACATTTTTTATATAGTATATACTTATACAAAATAGATAACTATGATGTGAGTACTGGTGGCTTATGCCTATAATCAGAGCTACTGAGGAAATTGAGATCTGCAGATCATAGTTCAAAGCCTATTTGACAGGAAAGTCTAGCTTTAGTTACCACTAAAGCTAGAAATGGAGCTGTGGCTTAACCTCTGGAACAGTGCCAAAGGCCCTGGGTTCAAGCACCACCCCCACCTCCCAAAAAAGAAAAAGATATGTATACATTTGCATTTCTAGTATGTATTCTTTGTTTTTGATTTTTAAATCTTTAATTTTTTTATTGTTACCATAAAGGTGATTTCAGAGTGGTTACAGTTATACAAGTCAGGTATGGAGTACATTTTTAGAATTATCTTAGAGTAGTTGCACAAAGGAGTTGCCATTTACAAAGGTGTTTATGAATGCAATGCATCTTTTATCATTCTCACTCGTCCCTCCTAACTTGCCCCTTCTCTTACTTATTTTGTAGGATATAGATTGAGTTTGTGACTGCATTCTCTCCTCCCTTTTCCCCCTTTACCTTTTCCCCCTTTACCATTTTCCCCTTGACCTTATCTCAACCCCATTCAAGTATTGTTTCCTGAAGTTTATTTTGTTGAGCTTTGACTTCACCTTTCTAAGGAATTTGAATTTTCCTTGAATCTATCCTACTTTACTTAATACATTTTTATATACTCGCATACCCTCCCCCCCAATGCATTTACTTATGTGGTTATAAACTAATTCTGGCTTCTGCATGTGAGGGTAAACCAATCTTTTTCTGGCCCTGGCTTAACTCAGTTTTTTCCAGGTTATACCATTTTTGTGCAAGTAATAAAATATTATGTACTTTTTCAAATCTATTTTAAGCTGAAAGAAAACAAAATTGGCATTTTAAAATAATCAAGAGGATTGATACTTGAGTTTCAACTCTGGGCCTTACTAGCTCTGCACTTGAACCCCAGTCTTTTTTGTTGTGCAGGTACCCAGGCTTGAACTGAGGGCCTCATTCTCTCGCTTGTCTCTAATTTTTTTTTTTTTTTTTTTTTTTTTTGCCAGTCCTGGGGCTTCAGTTCAGTCCTGGGTACTGTCCTTGGGCTTTCTCAAGGCTAGCACTTGAGCTGCAGTACTACTTCCAGCTTTTTTGTGTGTATGTGGTATCGAAGAATTGAACCTAGGGCTTTATGCATGCTAGGGGAGCACTTTACCACTAGGCTATGATCCTGACCTCTAATTTATTTTTATTTTTATTTTTATTTTTTTTAAGAGGGCAGGTTATTTATTTATTTATTTATTTATTTATTTATTTATTTTTGCCAGTTCTGGGCTTGGGCTCAGGGCTTGAGCACTGTCCTTGGACTTTCTCAAGGCTAGAGCTCTACCACTTGAGAGTCAGCACCACTTCCGGCTGTTTTCTATGTATGTGGTACCGAGGAATCGAACCCGGGTCTTTGTGCATGCTAGGCAAGCACTCTACCACTAGGCCAAACTCCCAGCCCTCTAATTTATTTTTTTAAATTGTTGTTGTCAAGGTGAGTTACAGAGGACTTAATTACATTAAGTTAGGTAAAGAGTATATTTCTTTTGGGAGGTGGGGTCGGTTGTGGGGATTGGGCTCTGGGCCTGGCCTTTGTCCCTAGCTCTTTAGCTCAAGGCTACGTACGGCTCCTATCCCTTGAGCCTCGGCGCCATTTCTGGTTTTCTAATGGTTAATTGGAGGTAAGAGTCTCACAAACTTTAGTGCCCGGGTTGGCTTTGAACTGTGATCCTCAGATCTCAGCCTCCTAAGTAGCTAGGATTATAGGCGTGAGTCACCACGCCCAGCTAAGAGTACATTTCTTTTTAGAGAGTGTCACTCCTTCCCTCGATTGCTTGGCTTTTTTGCTCAAAAGTGCTCTACCACTTGAGCCATACTTCCACTTACTGCTTTTTTGCTGGTTAATTAGAGATCAGAGTGTCATAGAGTTTTTTTCCCTAGCTGACTTTGAACCTCAGTCCTCAATTCTCAGTCTCCTGAGGAGCTAGAAGTACAGGCATGAGCCCTTAGAGAGAAGGGAAAAATAGAGTGAGAATGGAGAAAGGGAGACAGGGATTCTTTTGGTCTATCTAGATGAAGATGTCAAAATACAGTTATAAAGTGGTACAAACAATTTAGGGAGGAAGCCGAGCTGTGACTTAAGTGGTAGAGAGGTAGCCTTGAGCTGAAGAGCTCAGGGACAGTGCCCAGGCCCAGAGTTCAAACTCCACAACTGACCAAAAAAAAAGAAAAACAGAAACAGAAACAAAAAATTAAAGGGAAAGACCTCTCTCACCACAAACAAACCTGTGAAATAGTCTGGAGCCTTGTCCAATGTGGTAATAACCACATGTGGTTATTGTGTTTTAGATTTTGAAGACAATACAGTGGAACTTAAAATATCTGGTATCTAATTTTTTTATATTGGTTATATTGAAATGCCTCTATTTCTGATGTAAATAACATTTTGGGTTAAGCAAACAGATTGTTATAGTTTTACCTTTCTTGGTGTCTAAAATTTTAATTTACAGACGTAGTTTACATTGTATTTCTGCTGGATACTGTTCTCTCATACCATCTCTTTTGGTTAAGAAGAAAAGTACAGAAAGAAGCTTATAGAAATACATGAAAACACTACTTTTGCTGGGAATGTTTTTTGCTTAGTTTTGTTCTTTTTCACATTTCAAAATAAAGTATTTTTAGACATCCAAAGCTTTTTCACTTTTGATTTCAGAAATTCAAGGCAATTTCATCTTTTACTTTCATGCTCACAGGAAACTTTAACGTTCCCCATACCTGTAAATACTTCAGTGAAGTCATCAAAGGAGCATAATTCATCCTAAACCACCACTTTCAAGCATGGTTCTGTCACCACCTGAAACATGTTCATTATTAGATTTTTATGCTATATCATTATCTTTAAGGTGCTGAAAATAGTTCTGATACAGAAAGTGCTCCTTCTCCTTCACCAGTTGAAACTGTCAAGCCCAGTGAAGACAGCAATGAAAATGCTGCTTCCCGAGGAAACACCGAACCTGTGGCTGAGCTCGAGTCCATCACTGACCAGGCACCCGGTGCATCTCCCTCCTCAGCAGTTCCAAGTACAAAGCCAGCTGAGAGTGAAAGTGTGGAGATCCAGGCGACTGACAGCACCAGTGTTGAGACAACGGAGCCGATGGATGTGGACCACCAGGAGTGTGGTGCTGAAGCAGGTTCTGTTCCCGATCCCCCAACCACTACCAAAGCAGACTCTGTGGATATTGAAATGAGGCTGCCAGACAGCAGTGCATCTAAAGGTGAAGGAGATACCAAAGAAACAGACTTGGAGAGAGCCAGTGAGAAGACAGAGCCTAGAGATGAAGATCTGGTGGTGGGTCAGCAGATAAGTGCCCAAAGGTCTGAGCCCCAGTCAGACAATGATTCTAGTGCCACATGCAGTGCTGATGAAGATGTGGATGGAGAGCCTGAGAGACAGAGGTGAGACTTGTACACCTTCCATTTTTGGCTGGCTATTAGCTAAGTCACAATGTTAGCCAGGCCCAGAATTCAAGCCCTATCACAGACCTCCCTACTCCTTTCCCCGAAAAAAAAAAATTATAGGAATACATACTAAAGTGTTTTTAGTATCCTTATGTTTTCTATTCCTTAAAAGAAGTAGAATTGCACCAGGTGCGGTGGCTCACACTTGTAATCCTAGCTACTCAGGAGGCTGACATCTGAGGATTGCAGTTCAAAGCCAGCCTGGGCACTAAAGTCTGTGAGACTCTTATCTTCAATTAAGCACCAGAAAACTGGAATTGGTGCTGTGGCTAAAAGGGTAAGGCGGTAGCTGTGAGCTGAAGAGCTCAGGGACAGTGACCAGGCCCAAAGTTCAAGTCCCACAACTGACCAAAAAAGAATTACCTCCAGTCAGTAGATGTTGGATTGGTGCAAATTCTAGAAGGGGAGTAGATTAAAATAGTATTTAGTGGCTTGGAATTTGGCCTGCTGGTAGGGTGCTTGCCTAGCTTATAGTAAGACACGAGTTCAATTCCTAAGTACCATATATATAGAAAAAGCTGGAAATGGTGCTGTGGCTCAAGTGGCAGAGCTCTAACCGTGAGAAAGCCCAAAAGACAGGGCTTAGGCCCAGAATTAAAGCCTCAGGACTGGCCAAAAAAAAAAAAAAAAAAGGCATTTAATGAAAAAAAAATTTTAATTAAAAAAAAATGAATAAAGCAGCTACTCACCAGATGTCAATTGTCAAATTCTATTCATATTTTTCCTTGTATGTATGGTTATCCTGGTGATACTGTCAGTCCACAATCAATAGATTCTAAATTTCAATACATGATACTAGAAAAATAAATTTGGCAGTGACAGCTCTTGAGCTATAGTCAAATTTTGGATTTCAATAGTCTTTTCTAAAAGAACTTTTTAATGGAAACATCTTATTTGAAAATATGAATTATCCATGTTCTGTGTTTATTTTGGTAATTGTACGTGGGAAAAATTAGATGACAGCAATTTTTTTTTTGGGTGGGTTATGGGGCTTGAACTCGGCCTGGGCACACTGTCCCTGAGCTCTTCATCTCAAGGCTACCACTCTACCCTTGAGCGAAGCCCCACTTTGTTTTCTAGAGGTTAATTGGAGATAAGAGTCTCAAGTCCTTTTGTGCATGGGCTGGCTTTGAACCTTGATCCTCAGAGCTCAGCCTCCTGAGTAGGATTACAGGTTTGAGCCACTGTGCCTGGCTGATGGCAGCAATTTTGAAGACTGAGTATCCTATGAGAAGAATATGACAGTAGTTTTGAAAGTTAAGTAATTGCTTGTGTGTAGATCAGTGATGAAGTGCTTCCCAAGCAGGCACAAGGACCTGAGTTTTAAGCAACACAAACAAAACAAAAAGCAAAGACATGTTAGTTTCTGAATGACGGTCCAAAATCACTTTCAATTTCTTGAACCTTTAGTATCATTTTTTTTAATGAAATATATGAATCATTTTCATACATTCGAATTCTCTTGCCAGTTCATATGCTTTAAAATATTTTTACTTTTCTTAGTTACTGATAACATTGAAAAATATGAGCATGCCTGTGTGACATGTTACTAGTGCACATTTTCCCCATGTTCATGCAGGAGATCCCTAAACTTGCAATGGGGCAGAGTAAACCAGGTGTGGAATGTTAGTTGTAAGGGACTGTGTGAGCAGAGAAACTGTTTCCATATGGAAGCTGCTATGTGTGAAAGCTGGTTCTGCTGTTCTTCCCATTTTCATGAGAAGTTAGAAATTTATAATTTGAGGTAATCCCCTCCCTTTTTTTTGGCCAGTCTTGGGCCTTGAACTCAGGGCCTGGGCATTGTCCTTGGGCTTTCTCAAGGCTAGGGCTCTACCACTTGAGCCACGGCACCATTTCAGACTTTTTTCTATGCATGTGATACTGAGGAATTGAACCCAGGTCTTCATGTATGCGAGGCAAGCACTCTACCACTAGGCTAAACTCCTGGCATAGTCTCCCATTTTTAAAATGCCAATGGCTTGTATTCTGTTTTTCAGCAAGACATACTGAATCACGTAACTACTTTTAACCTAAGTTGTTAATACATTAGTGTTAAATTAAGAGTGAGTATTTTGCATTGGCTTTTGTTCACACTTGTTATGTTTGTTAGATATAATTAAAATCAGATAAATTTCAATTTGTGAGTCAGTGTTGTTTCTTCATTTGAAAAATTAGCATTCCAAGTTCCTTTTTTATTGTTATTTTTAATTAATTTTTAAGGAGTTTTACAAAGGAGGTATAATTTTGTAAGTTAGTATAAGTACAATCCTTGGGCATTTTTACACCTTTCCTTTGCTTTCCCCCATTTTCCCTTCCCTTCTTGACCCACAGGTTACGTATATCATTTTTCAACATAGTATACATTGAATGCAATTACTGCATTTGCTCATCCTACTTTCTTATATTTCTATGCCTTTCTTTCCTTCCCTCAAAGAAAAACAAAAGCAACATAGCCTCCCCTACTCTCCACCCCCCCAATATGTTTCCAATTTTTGGAATGTGTTTGGATAAAAAGCACATGAAGTGTTGAGAGAAGTTACATCTTTGGATTCTTCCTCTTTGAATACCCTCATTAGTCAGTTTATTTGTATGTAAATACATACAACCCTAAATAAGTTTAGGTTTTTTTTTTTTTTTTTTTTTTTTTTTGTCAGTCCTGGGGCTTGAACTCCAGGCCTGAGCACTGTCCTTGGGCTTTCTCAAGGCTAGAGCCCTACCACTTTAGCCATGGAAGCACTTCTGGCTTTTTCTATATATGTGGTACTGAGGAATTGAACCTGGGTCTTGGTATATGCCAGGCGAGCACTGTACCATTAGCCAAACTCCTGGACATTTTATTGTATTTTATATCTAGTTTCCACATAGGAGAGGAAACACAGGCCATTGGACTCTGAGCTTAGCTTATTTCACTTAATATGATTTGTTCTATGTCCATATCCCTGAAAATGACATCATATTTTTTCTCATGGATGAAGAAAAATTCCTATTTGTTTATTTTTGCCAGTCCTGGATCTTGCACTCAAGGCCTGAGTAATGTCCTTGGACACTTTTTGCTCAAGACTAGCACTCTGCCACTTGAGCCACAGCACCATTTCTGGCTTTTTCTGTATATGTGGTTCCAGGGAATTAAACCCAGGGCTCCGTGCATGCTGGGCAAGCATGCCACCACTAGGCCACACTCCCAGCTCCGAGTAAAATTCTTTTATGTACACGTACCACAATTTTTTTTTTGCTCGTGGTGGGGCTTGAACTCAGGGCCTGAACACTGTCCTTGGACCTTTCTCAAGGCTAGAGCTCTACCACTTGAGCCACAGTACCACTTCCAGCTTTTTTCTATGTATGTGGTACCGAGGAATCGAACACCAGTCTTCGTGCATGCTATAGCAAGCACTTTACCACTAGGCCATAATCCTGGCCCATGTACCACATTTTCTTGATCCCTTCATCTATTGTAGGGCATTTCTGCTGTTTCTATAACTTGGGTTTTGTGAATAGTAAAGCAGCGAACATAGATGTGCAAGTGCCTACTGATTTGTAATATTCTGGGTATATACCCAAGAGTAGTATGGCTGGATCATAGCGTAGTCATATTTAGTCACGAGTGGTTGTGCTATTTACACTCCCAACAGTGCAGTAGGGTTCCTTTTCTCCCACATTCCTGCCAGCATGTTCCATTTTTATTTTTAACTTAAGTAGTTCTTAGGATTGCATGTACTAGGCAATGCTGTACCACTAAACTACACTCTGATCCTGTTCATATCTTATAAAAGTTAATGTGATAGGGGCCGGGAGTTTGGCCTAGTGGTAGAGTGCTTGCCTAGCATGCACGAAGACCCTGGATTGATTCCTCAGTACCCCACATACATAGAAAAAAGCCAGAAGTGGTGCTGAGGCTCAAGTGTTAGAGCTCTAACCTTGAGAAAATCCAAGGACAGTGCTTAGACCCTGAGCTCAAGCCCAGGACTGTCAAAAAAAAAAAAAGTTAATGTGGTAGACACATGAGTGTGTATGGACATACTAACTTAAGAGAAAGTATGATTTTACATTCCAGTATATTTTTTATTTAAGTATATTTAATAATAAGCATTTTATCTTTTTTTCCCCAATTACAGAATATTTCCTATGGATGCAAAGCCTTCATTGTTAAATCCCACTGGATCTATACTAGTCTCATCCCCAATAAAACCAAATCCATTGGACCTGCCACAGCTTCAGCATCGAGCTGCTGTTATCCCACCCATGGTGAGCTTTCATTGCAAGAATGTAAAGTTGAAGTACAAAAACCGTATTTTTATTCTCCTTTAATTTGTTCTTGATCGTTTAAAAAATTATAAAAACATAATATGACATTAACTATCTTAACTATGTTAAGTAGATAGTTCATTAGTTTAGAATATATTTATGTTGTTGGAAAACTGAACTCTAGAACTTCCCTCATCCAAATTTGAAAGTGTGCGTTAAAAAAAAAACATTTGCAACTTTGTCTAGTCATTAGTAATCACCATTCTTCTATTGTTTCTTTAAATTTGACTTCTTTAGATATCTCTAACCTGTTCTGAAAATAACCATGTAGTGTTTTAACCATTCTTAAAGATTACTTTGATTGAAACGTGTTAAGTCTGGGTATCTGTGGCTCATATCTATAATCCTAATTCTCTGGAGATTGAGATCTGAGGATTGCAGTTCAAAGCCAGCCCTGGCAGGGAAGTCTATAAGATAATTATCTCTAACAAGCAAGCCAGAAGTGGAACTGTGGATCAAGTGGTAGAGAGCCAACCTGAACACAAAAGCTCAGGGACAGTTTAACTGCCAGGAGGGGTGCAAAAAAATAAACAACAAGACATACTGAAGTAATCAGTTAGTAACATGGCAGATGTAAGTTAGTTTTTTTGGTGTGGGGAGGAGGGTAGCAGATGGTAATGACTATACTTAATCCATTGGTGCATTGCTGGTTGGTTTTCTTCTTGCAGGTTTCCTGTACCCCCTGTAATATGCCAATTGGAACTCCTGTGAGTGGCTATGCTCTCTACCAGCGACATATTAAGGCAATGCATGAATCAGCACTCCTGGAGGAACAGCGGCAGAGGCAAGAACAGATAGATTTGGAATGTAGAAGTTCTACAAGCCCCTGTGGCACTTCCAAGAGTCCAAACAGAGAGTGGGAAGGTAGGCAAATGGACCTATGACCACAAAGAACAGTTCAGAATACAAACTACTAAACCAAAGGTAGCGTCCTTTGTGCTTTGTAAGTTGTCTGCATTTCAGGACTTCAGTTACACTAATATTATTGACAACTAAAACTGCTAGAACAAAGCAGTATGTGAGGTTTCTGAAGTCATCTTTATGCCAAACACTTTGTAAACTTTATGTTCTACTTAGCTGAATTTTCAGATTGAGTGGGAAGTGTTAAGTCTTGGCAGCAGATCACTCACTACAGTGTAATCCTTACTCTGACATGTTGGGAGACAACTTGTACGTAGTTGCTTGTCCTATTCTGGCTGTTGTTAGCTGGCTGAGCAACCATGAGCACCTAACCTTTCCTAGCTTTTATGAGCATAATAATACATACCCACCTTACTGGGTTGGAAATTCAAAAGGAACACACATTCAGTACTGTTATAACCAGTGACTCAGCATTGATGTATAAGCTATTACCCTAATTAGCATATTAGTTTGTTCATATTATAGCTAATATTGAAGTACCTGCCATCATTGTTGTTTTACTTATTTCCAGTGTTAGATTAGAGTTAGTATACATTGTTGATGTATAATTCAATTTTGCTGTTTAATAAGTTTTGGTATGGTTAAGGAGAATTAGGTCATATATTGTTTGATACTTAACTTTGAGCTATTTATTTGTCCCAATAGCATAATATGCTTAGAATATAAGAATACTAAAATCATGGATGATTCAAATAATGTGATCAGCTTTAAAATGGCACACACACATCCAAGTCCACTTAATGTAAAATAGGGGACAGTGGAATTTAACTGATATGTTCTGGCTCATCTCCTGCCCAAATCACACCACTAATGAGTTAATACTTACACAAAAGATAGACTCTTATGCTACACTTTTAAATATAAGTTCATTGGTGTTTCTTTTGTCTGTTTGTGTGTGTGGAGGAGGGGATTCTTGGGGCTTGAACTCGGCCTGGGCACTGTCCCTGAGCTCTTTAGCTCAAGGCTACCACCCTACCCCTGGGCCTGGGTGTTGTCCCTGAGCTCTTCAGCTCAAGGCTACTGCCCTACCCTTGAGCCAAGCCCCATTTCCAGTTTTCTAGAGGTCAATTGGAGATAAGAGTCTCAAGTCCTTTTGTGCCTGGGCTGGCTTTGAACCTTTGATCCTCAGATCTCAGCCTCCTGAGTAGCTAGGATTATAGGAGTGAGCCACTGCACCTGGCCAGAAATACTTTTATCACTACATATATATGTCTGCCAATACATATGCTTTGGTTGTCCTGGAGATTTAATGAATTTAAGGTTTTGTGCATGCTGCAAAAGTGCTATATCATTGAGCCTTGTCCTTAGCCTTCAGAGGTGTTTGTCTTTTGAGTATCCCAGTTACGGTGTGTTTTTGTTGTTTGTTTGTTTAGTTGTTTTTTTAATAGAGAATGAGAAATTACAGAATTAAAGTGCCGATCTATTTCTTTCCTTTTTTTTTTTTTTTGGTTGGTAGTAGGGCTTGAACTTTGGGTCTGGGTATTGTCCCTGAGTTCTTCAGCTCTTCAAGGCTACTACTCTATCACTTGAGCCATAGCGCCACTGCTAGTTTTCTGGTGGTTAATTGGAGATAAGAGTCTCACAGACTTCAGTGCCCTGGCTGGCTTTGAACCATGATCCTTAATGGGAGATGTGTCTTGTGGATATTCCTGCCTTGGCTGGCTTGAAACTATGATCTAATTATAAGTAGGAGCCACCATCATAATCCTTACAAATAAACTTTAATTGTACTTTAATGGCATTAAGAGCTTCATAGTTTAGTTCGAGATAACTCCATAAAGTGGAGCAATCACGTTGTACTAAAGGTCAAGTTTTGTGTAATTTACTTAGTTGACTTTAATAATTTATTTAACAAATACCTGAAGTCTGTCCTTGAAATCCTAACTATTCTGTAGTTTAGTGCGTCTTCCAAATAAGTTTACCGCGAACAGCTAAGTTGCTTGTACATAGAAAAGGTGATAATTAAAATGCAAGTTCATCTAATTATTTATAAAATTTTAGGAATAGCAAGAAAGTAAGTTTATGTGCAAAATACCATCAGATACTGGTACAGTCCATCTGAATATTAGCACCACCATTAAAATAATTAGGGCTATGTATTTTATTTTTCCTCTCTGGGTCCTATTTTAAAAGTACCAGGGGTCTGGGAGCATGACTTAATGGAAGAGTGCTTGCCTAGCATGCATCAAGCTCTGGTTTCGATTCCCCAGTTTGATGAATACAGAAAAAGCTGGAAGTGCTGCTAATGGCTGAAGTGGTAGAGTTCTAGTCTTGAGTGCCCAGGCCCTGAGTTCAAGCTTCAGAACTGGTACAGAGACACAGACACACACGCACATGCACATAGAGTACCAGGTTGCCAGGTGCCGGTGACTCTCGTTAGTAATCCTAGTTACTAAGGATGCTGAGATATGAGGATCTTAGTTTGAAGCCAGCCTAAACAGAAAAGTCCCTATGAGACTCTTACCTCCAGTTAAGAATTCTAAAACTGGAGTGGTGCTGTGGCTTAAATGGTAGAGTGTTAACCTTGAGCACAAGGAGGCTCAGGGACAGTGCCCAGGCCCTGAGTTCAAGCCCCCAAACTGACCCCGCCCCTCCTCCCCCAAAAAAGTATTATCAGGCAACACTTTTTAACTGTCTCAAAGTGAATGGTATAGTTATTGTAAATGTACCCTTTAATCTTAAATCTTTTCCTCCTCTGTAAGAAAAAAACTTTTTTTTTTTTTTAAGGAAAAAACAACTTAGTGAATTGCTTTACTTTCAACTAACAGTCACATGAATTGACCCTATTTTATTGATTAACTTTCAGGGAAGAAACTCACATTTATTTGGCCTGTGAATAGTTCAAATTGAAGTTCTAATGTAACTTCAGCAAAATCTGTCCAGTCAGAGTAAAGAGTTTTTGCTTTTGTATAGGTGACCCTATTTCATTTTGTGTTTTCTTTAATACACTTTTCTAGCTTTAATTTAAATAGCTATAAGTATATCACATCCATGTGTTAAAAAGATTTACTAATGTGACTAGCAAATTTTTCTACTTAATTTATAAGCTTGCTGAAATGGTAAAAAATCAAGCTGTAAAGTTTTACTGTTACATCATGCCAAATTTTGATGGGTAATCTAGTGTCTCCTCCCTCTAGTCTTTCAGTTAAATACTGTTGCCTTGTGGGTGAGAGCTCAGAGTCTGGAATCACCTTTTTTTAAAAAGTCCCTTATCTGGACAGTTAGGTGTGATTCTTCTGATCCTTAATACCCTCATTTATAAAATGCTGTAAATCTCACTGGTAGTGTGAGGGCAAATGAGATAATTCATGGAAGGCACAGTGGCCAGCACTTGAAAATTAGTATTACTGTTTCTGATTTCTAAAAATAGCTTTTTGTAATTTGAGATACATAGCAAATCCTTATTTGACAGCAACTACAGAACTTTCTGTGAAATTTGAGATGTTCCTCTTTGCCAGGATACCCACTATTAAATAATATAAGACAGTAAGGAAAACATAAGTTTACATGTGTGAAAGGAAATGTTAGTACCAGTATTCATAAATTTAACACAAGTTCATGAGCATTCCAGTGATACTTTGTTTGGGGAGGAAGGATTCAAAATGAGTTTGAATATAAAATTTATCTGTAAGAATAAATGGATCAGACTAGGGAAACAAAATGTAATAAGATGAATGGAAAATTGCTTTGACAGACTTTGAGATGCTTCATATATTAAGTGGTTAGACATAGATTTTTCCTTATGCTTTTCTGATTTTCAAAAATGGCTACTGTATGTCAGTTTCATTTAAAAAAAGAGAAATTATCTGGGCATGGTGATATACACTTGTCATCTCAGCAGAGGCAGAAAGGGAGCATCTTCAGTTCCAGGTCACCCTGGGCTATATAGCAAGATCCTGTTTCAAATTTTTAAAAAAGGAATTAATATGATTGTATTTCTGACATGCCTTTTAAATATCCAGAAAAATTTATCTTATATTGAGATGATTCATTTTATTTAATTATTTGTTTGTTTGTTTATTTATTGCTAGTCCTGGGGCTTGAACTCAGGGCCTGGGCACTGTCCTTGGACACTTTTAACTCTAGGCTAGTGCTCTGCCACTTGTGCCACAGCACTACTTCTGGCTTTTTCTGAGTATGTGGTACTGAGGTATCAAACCCAGGACTTTGTGCATACTAGGTGAGCTAGCTATGCTCCTGGCCCAATTTTTATTTTAATTGCAGATATAGCTTTAAAAGTTTGTAGCTTGGTGCTAGTGGCTCATGTTTTTAATCTTTGCTACTCAGGAGGCTGAGGATCATGGTTCAAAGCCAGCCTAGGCAGGAAATTCCATGACATATTTATCTCCACTTGACTATCAGAAAGCTGGAAGTGGCACTGTGGCTCAAAGTCATTGAGTGCTAGCCTTGAGCAAAAGAGCTCAGGAATAGTACCCCCTCTCTTGAGTTAAAGCTCCACACTTACCCCCCACCCTCCAAAAAAATAAATAAAAAGAAGAAAAACTTCTGTAGGATTTTTGACCTACATTTTTTTGTAAAAGGTGTCTTCTGTTTCTTGTTTACTTTAAGCTGTTAGCATCAGCAGGTTAATTGTAGGAATTGAAATCCTTACAATGCTGAGCTCTAATTCTGGCTAAACTTCAGTTCACAGAACCACTTGTTAGTCTGATGTTTGCTTGTTGTAATTTTTCTGTATGTTAAAATACTTGAATCTCCTTCAGGAATAATTTTTGTCCTTTATAGGAAAGAGCTGTAACTGATTTTTTGAGGGTTTTATTAGTTCATAGTGGTATTAGACACATTGAGATTCATAGGATTTCTTAATTTCTTGAATGGGTTGACTTCTCCCCAGACCTTTTAAGCCTTGTTATAAGCATATAGACGGATCTGCCCCCTGGATGGTTGGGGGCTTGGTCCTTTCACACTTACTATTTTAATATGGGGTTCTTCCCTTATTTTGATAACTTTAACTTTCATAGGAAAATCAGTCGCCTATATGCCTTATGCTGAGGTCACACGTGCTCTAGAACAGGAAGCACAGATGCACAGTACCGCAGCAAGGTCAGCCTCACCGTGTAGGCTCTCTCCAAGAGAAGTCAGTAAAGCCGCTCCACAGCCTGATAGGAGTACAGCCCGCTATAGTGTCCCGCCAGGTAAATATCACCCCTCTGTGCAGTGGCCACCAGCCATTCCCCACAGATGTTCCACATGGGTGGTTTAATCTCATGAATAAAGTGTTCTTCCAAGACATGTCCTTCCTAATCTCAAAATGATGTTCTTGTTTCTCTACATCCCATTGTCACTTTTACTCAGTTCAGATTTCATTGGGCCACTGGGAAATTTTGTGTTCACACATTTATACTATGACATTGACTGGATTTTCTTTTTAAAGCATATCTACTTTGTAAACATATTGACAAATCACCCCTCAGAAATTTGAGTGTGCTGTGAGAGCCAGAAATCAGTAACTGTTTCTCAATCTATGCCAGCTGCACAGAGGCTTTGCAGTAGAGAGCCAGGCCTGTGTAGTCTGTGAAGCAACAACCAGCATCTGTTCTGCAGAAGCGACCTTTTCCTCACCTGCATTGTGAGATCCAAAGGGCAATGGTCATAGAAAAAATAATGCAAGATTGATGCTTGCCTCTGCTTGAGCAGAAATCGTTGGTGTGAAGCATCAGCTTGAGCTCTGGTTTGAAAGGAAGTTAAAAAGTTCAACCTCACAAATACCATGTGAGACATAAAGATTTAAGTCACAGAGATTTTCAAAATTCAAATGCTCATCCTTGGTTTCATCTCACACAGTTGGTTAGGAGTGATTGAAATAGGTAGCCTATGGCAAACTAAGAAATTAACTCAATTAAATCGTATTTTCCTTTTTTAAAAGTCCTCCAACCTGCTCCACATCAAGTGATAACTAATCTCCCTGAAGGGGTTCGACTTCCAACAACTCGACCAACCAGGCCACCCCCTCCTCTCATCCCATCATCTAAAACCACAGTGGCTTCAGAAAAACCATCCTTTATAATGGGAGGCTCCATCTCACAGGTAAAATGATTTTCTTCATGGCAGACGTCTGTTGAATACTGCTTCAGTATTCAGACTTTTCCCTCCTCACACTAATGTTAGTGTAATAATAAATAATTGGAACATACAGAAACTTTGAATTATCTCCCGAAATTGAGTGGTCTGATTGATCAGAGGCACATTATTATGTAGCATGGAGTAGATTAAAATAGAGTTCCTTCATGTAGTAGACTAATTGGTGACTGTTTTAAAGGCTGTAAATATTGAACTGTAGGTGACTGACATTTTTATTTTCTGAAAAGAGATTTTTTTTTCAAACTGAGGTATGGTCCTTTCAGTAATTTGTTTAGTTTTGGCTCAGATGCACAACCAGTAGTCATACCCTTGTCTAGTTACTGAACAGTCCCATGTTTTCAGAAAGTTAGTGCTTATCCCTTCTTCAGCATTTTACCTTCCCATTCATTGAAATAAGCAATTTTACGCTCTATTGTCATTACCTTGCCTTTTCTTGATCTTCATATGAATCATGCTTTTTTAAAAAATCGGTAGTGGGACTTGAACTCAGGGCCTGAGCTCTTTCACCCAAGGATAATGTTTTACTACTTGTTGATTTTGAGTAGTTAATTGAAGATAAGAGTCTTAATCTGAGATCTTCAGATTTCAGCCTCCTCAGTAGCTGGGATTACAGTTGTGCACATTCTTGAATGAGGCTCTTTGAGGATGTTTCATTTCACTAGTATAATTTTCTAAATGTGGAATTGCTATGTATATGTATGTTTTACTGTACAGTGTTCCAGAGTTGTCCTATAGTTTTATACCATCAGTAGCAGCATATAGACCAAGACTTCTAGTAAATCCATTTTTCTACTTGCTATTCTTATATTTTAGATATACTTAGTCGATTTATAGTAATATTTTATTGTACTTGTTTTTTTATTTACAGCAAATTATGGTAAGCATTTTTTCATGTCTCTGTTGATCATTCTACTATGGACATTCTGACTAGTATTTGAACACCTATAATCTGAGTATCAGAATTCCTTCAAAATAAAAAATGCTTTGAGCATCATTGTGTCTTTACAAGTGGAGAATACTATACCTGACCTCATATAACAGATTTCACTCAAAATGCAAATGGACTCAAAATATTGAATAAGTTTTTTCAGGCTATGTATGTAAGGTATATATGAAACAAATGAATTTCATATTTATAATTGAGTACCATGTCTAAGATACTTTATTAGGTAATATGTAAATACTCAACTATTTACAAAAATCCAAAAACTGAAATCCTTTTGGTTCTAAGCATTTCATATAGGAATACTTAAATTTATTGTCTGATTTTCTATTTTCATTGAATCTTCTTGTTATGGTTGAAAATTCTTTTCTAGATATTTGCATTGTAACTTCTCTATTTGTGACTTGTTTTTACTTGAGAAGTATTAATATTTGTGGAAGTCTGTATTTTTTCCTACATTTAGTTCTTTTTGCTGAGAAATCTGCAAGATCATAAAAGACCATCCTGTAATTCTTAATGCAAGTAATCTGTGCTGCACATTTTTTGGCTTTAAAAACAATCATTCTTGGGCTGGGAGTTTGGCCTACCAGTAAAGTGCTTGCCTTGCGTGCACGAAGACCGGGGTATGATTCCTCAATACCAAAAAGCTGGAAATGGTGCTATGTCTCAAGTGGTAGAGCTTTAGCCTTGTGATAGCCCAAGGACAGAGCTCAGGCCCTAAGTTCAAGTTCCAGGACTGCCCCCCCCCCCCAAAAAAAAAAATACTCAAATTTGGGTGGGGTGGCATTTTTTTTTTTTTTTTTTGCCAGTCCTGTGGCGCTGTCCTTGGACACTTTTTGCTCAAGGCTAGTACTCTGCCATCTGAGCCACAGCACCACTTCTGGCTTTTTCTGAGTATGTGATACCAAGGAATCAAACCCAGGGCTTCCTTCATGCATGCTAGGTGAACACAATACCACTAGGCTACACTGATGGCCTATTTTTTTTTTCTTAACAAATGCGAATATTGGCTTTTTAACTTGATATACCGAAAACACAGTACTTAATATTTAAAAATGGTTTTTTAGGGAACACCAGGCACTTACCTGACTTCTCATAATCAGACTTCATATCAAGAAACAGCTAAACCCTCAGTGGGCTCTATCTCTCTCGGACTGCCACGGCAGCAGGACTCTACCAAACCAGGTCAGTGAGTTAGCATGGTCAAATGCATCTGCGTTTGTGGTATTGCAATAGTAATTCAGTACTTGATCCTTCATATTTCCCTTGCTTTTGTCCACAGCTGCTTTGCCCTATATCAAACAGGAAGAATTTTCTCCACGAAGCCAGAACTCGCAACCTGAGGGTTTATTGGTCAGGGCCCAACATGAAGGTGTGGTCAGAGGTAAAACTGTACACATATGTTGTTGAGCTTTATCCACCACCAAACTTACATAGATATATATGTGTATATCTCTCTGTGTGCAGATGTTTGTATGGATATATGGCTTTCAAACGATAGGCTTTAATTTCTAAATTTAGGTTCTCTTTTCATGGAAAAATGATTTTAAGCCTTTTAAATTTGTCCAGTTGAGTAGCTCATTGGTAGAGTGCTTGTCTAATAGTGGCAAAGTCCCAGCTTCCATCTCCAGCATCTAAAAGATGCATACAGTTCAATATTTCAATAGGACTTTAGACATTTGCTTAATAAAACAAATTTTTTTTCTTTACTACTATTTCCCCCTCTTTCTTCTTTTACTGGATAGGGTCTGTATTCTTTTTGAAGGGGGGCAAAGATGAGAGGTATAATTGATTAATGATTTTATTTTTACTCAGGTACCACAGGAGCCATCCAAGAAGGAAGTATAACTCGGGGAACTCCAACCAGCAAAATTTCAGTGGAGAATATCCAGTCCCTAAGGGGCTCTATCACTCAGGTTAATTAGTTAATTATCTCTAAAATAATATTAGTTAAGAAAAAAATTAAAATCTTTTAAGCCTAAAGGTTTGACTATTCTAGCAATATTACTTTTTTAGTTCATTGTTCTGGTTATAGAAGTGTGTTTCAGTGGTAAGAAACCACAATTGACAAACTATTTGCAAAACAATCATTTTAACTACAAGCTAAATTTTCTGTACTGGGATTCTTTTTTCATTCTGGCAGAAGAAATATGCTGCAATCGATGCAGCTCTGTTCTCTTGTCAAGGCTTTTATTATGTTCAGGTGAAATAGAAGTTAAGAAAAAATTATTAAATACAGGCTTGCTTTTGTACTTGTGAAAAGCTGGTCTATAATCTCTTGTGAGCTACCTTGTTAGAATATATGCTGAATGAGGATTGAGGTGATGTGACAAAAGGTTAAGTATATTCAATTTGGGCCAAATGAAAAATATTTTCCTCAGATGTTAAAATGAATTTGAAAACAATATATTCCATATCCTTGCTTGTGTACTGTACCAGGACTTAAAACTCCTGGCCCAGTGCTCTTGCTTTTTGCTCATAGTTGATACTGTACCACTTGAAGCATGTCTCTAGTTCTGGCTTTTTGCTGGTTAATTGAAAAGTCTCAGGGATTTGTCTGTCATGCTGATTTCAAACCTCAAGGTTATAGACATGAACCACTGGTACTTGGCTACATATCTTCTTTAATTTTGTAGGTGTGGAAATGTGCTATGTTTTGGCATAATGACTTTTTTTTTTTTTTTTTTGCCACTTCTTATCTTGCTCCTTTTTGCTATGACAGTGGTTCTCAAAAGTATGGTCTGAAGATTTACTGAAAGCAAAACCCCTAGGGGTGGGTGCCAGCTTATTTGTTTGCTTGAGCCGTCTGTGAATTCTGTGTAGGTCTTGCAAATGAGTGTGATCTGTATATCAAAGAATTAGTATCATTTGGGAGTTTGATGGGGAAATTCAGAATGTAGTCTTGACTCCAGACTTTATGAATATAAGTTAAAATCCCCATTTTAACAAGATTACCTACTGATTGTTCTCTAAGATTTGACGTAGTTATCTAGTCTCTTTTAAAAATCTTTTCTTCTGTATTTGGCCAAAGACTGTGTTTCCACTTTCAGAGCCAACTAAAGACGTTACTATGGACAGAAGGAAAGTAAAGTGGCTTTTTGTCTTCATATTTTTTCTTACCTCTCTAAGTATCCAACTTTGGGCAGAAAACTAAGAACAGGGTTAAATGAGGCTATGTTTTACAGGTTTATTTTAAAGTCTGGTTTTCTATGTGACATGGACACTTCTGAAATGGGTGTTAAGGATGTCCAGGTGTTACTTACATCATTCCTAAATGAGTTAAATAATTGCTGTGAACATGTGATTTGAGATCATGCTCACTGGAGTTAGAGATCTTACATCCAGGCCTATCCAGGTCTGGGCCTCTACTCATCATTTCAGCCCAGCTTACTTCTACATGGTAGGTTCCACAAGAGTTTCCTTAAAAGGCTGAAGTCTTTGCTTAAAGCACACATAAACAGAAATGTGGCCATTGCAAACCCTGAAGAGGACTAATGTCTGAAAATTGAGTCTGTGACCTAAACGGAGTCAATATCATAAAAACAAAAAGTAGTTGAATTTTCTTATTAACCAAAGGCCTAGCTCATCTAGCAATTTGATATCATAGTTTGAATGTTGTAGGCTAAATTTAAAACAATTTATAATTTCTCATATTTGTAAGAAATTTTGCAAAAAAGATTGGTATGTATTCATGACTTTAGATGTATTTTCTGAGCATTAAATCCGTCTTTCGAGATTTGAATTTAAGTTAGGGAACAAAGCAGACTCAACCTCATTTGGTTTTCTATGACTGGATTCAAGGAGGAGAGTAGAGGATTTCTTTGTATTTATAAAAACTTAGTGCCTTATTTCTTCTCATTTGCTCTTGTGTTTTTTGAAGATAATGATTGTTCTGGCTCAGGATATGATAAGTTAAATTTCAAAGTGCCTGTGTATTCCAGCTATACTGATGTGTGTTTGATTTGATGGCAGGGGACCCCAGTTGGATCCCAGACTGGCATACCAACTGAGGCTTTGGTGAAGGGGTCAATTTCCAGGATGCCCATAGAAGAGAGCAGTCCTGAGAAAGGCAGAGAGGAAGCTACATCCAAAGGCCATGTTATTTATGAAGGCAAGAGTGGACATATCTTATCATATGATAGTAAGTGTTGTATATTTGCTAATGCCAGTCTTCATATGTATAACTGGAAAACAAGCTATAGTTTGCTCAGTCTTCTTGTGAATGAATCAATTGACCTTTGCTGAATTTCCATGGAATCACTTTTATTTGGATTCTATATCATGACTTGCAGATTACAAAATTTGATTACCCTGGAAAGAATATTGAATTAAAAATCTCGGTAAACCTTAAATGTTTATAACTGTCTATCTAAACCTTATCTTTGAGTGCTACTTCCTCTTCTTCCTCTTCCTCTTCCTCCTCCTCTTCCTCCTCCTCTTCTTTTGTGAGTCATGGGGCCTGAACTCTGGCCTGAGCGCTGTCCCTGAGCTTTTCAGCTGAGGGCTACCGCCCCACCTCTTGAGCCACAGTGCCATTTCAGGTTTTCTGGTGGTAACTGGAGATAAGAGTCTCACGGCCTTTAGTGCCCAGGCTGTCTTTGAACCATGACCTTCAGATCTCAGCCTCCTGAGTAGCTAGGATTACAGGTGTGAGTCACTGCGCCCAGCTCTTTGAGTACTTTCTTAAGCTTTGTTTTCCTTGTAGTATTGTATGAGAATGAATCAAATGTGATGTACATATTTTCAAGAGATTGAGCTTGTGTTTTTGTTTGCAGCCATCTTTGTAATCTTGGATTTATTATTAGCTATGCATTATCTTTTTCTTCAGATACAGAGAAGTAAAGCATATACAATATGCAGTATCTGATGCTGCAAAGTGCATCATACCTTTCTTATTTCCTTCCCTCTTAAGAAAGAGCGAGAGAGAGAGAGAATATCATGTATATTTGAAGCAAAAAAGATTAATTATATTTCTCAGGCCACATAGATATATCTGCACATATTCTTCCCCTCCCCTTTTTTTTTGGTTGATCGTGGGGCTTGAACTCTTAACCTAGGCACTGTCCCTGAGCTCTTCAGCTCAAGGCTAGTGCCCTACCCTTGAGCCAAGCACCACTTCCAGTTTCTAGTTGTTAATTGGAGATAATAGTCTCAGTGCCCAGGGCTGGCTTTGAACCTTGATCCTTCCGTATCAGACACCTGAGTAGCTAGGATTACAAGTGTGAGCCACCGTGCCCATGCCCCATTAAATCACTCAGTTGCTTCTATTTAGTTTCCTAAGATCTGTAGAATCCATGTATTTACTGTTTCTCCATTTTTTGCTTGCACAACTCTGACAGCACAACTAATTCACAGTTGTACTTCTTGTTGCTTCCTACTTGACTTTCCGTTGCCTTTAAGATAATTGTAAGCACATTTCCTAAGCTTTGTTATTTCTTTTCTTTTTTTTTTTTTTGGCCAGTCCTGGGCTTTAGCTCAAGGCCTGAGCACTGTCCTTGGACTTTCTCAAGGTTAGAGCTCTACCACTTGAGCCTCAGCACCACTTCTGGCTTTTTGCTGTGTATGTGGGGTACCGAGGAATTGAACAGGTCTTTGTATATGCTAGGCAAGCACTCTACCACTAGGCCAAACTCCCGCCCCAAGCTTTGTTATTTCTGTGTGTTCTGCTTCTGTCTTACCCTTCAGATTATTTTCCAATTTCCCTCCTCACACTGCCTGTATTTCCTTCCCTACATCCTACTTCCTAAAACTCCTTTTTTTTCTTTTTGCCAGTCCTGGGGCCTGAATTCAGGGCCTGGGCACTGTCCTTGGAAAGGAAGACAAGGACATTTTTGCTCAAGGCTAGTTCTCTGCCACTTGAGCCATAGCTCCACTTTCGGTGTGATATGTGGTACCAAGAAATCTAACCCAGGGCTTTGTGCATGCGAGGTGAGCACTCTACCACTAGGTTAAGCTCCTGACCCCCTAACTACTGTGGCTGTATGATGAAGTTCTTGTAAGGTAACATATTCTGTCTTCCTTTGAGGTCTTTGTACTCACTATCTCTTCTGCCTAGACTACTTTTTCCCCCGTTTTTACTTTGTTTATCCGTTTCCTGGAGTTCATTTCTATAAATGTTATATGATCAGTGCACATAGGCATTGCAATTTGCTGTGTTTACTTTTGACCTAAGCAATTCTAACATATCCTTCAGATTTCAGCTTACATGTTACTTTTTCTAGGCAGTCTTACCTAATTTGAACAAAAACATTTTTGTAAATATCTATATAGAATCATATTGTAGGTTGCGATATGTAATACTTTATAAGGTAGATTGAGAAATTATGATGCTGTATTGTACTTTGTAGGCCTTGGTTTCCATCAGAGTAATACTTGTTTTTATATTCTGCAGATATTAAGAATGCCCGAGAAGGTACTAGGAGTCCAAGAACCGCTCATGAGATCAGTTTAAAAAGAAGCTATGATTCAGTGGAAGGAAATATAAAACAAGGGATGTCATTGAGGGAGTCTCCTGTATCAGCACCATTAGAGGGTAAAGTATTATTGCCAAAACACTACATAGGTACAATCAGTTTTTTTTGTTTTTGTTTTTTTACGAGTCCTGGGCTTGACCTCAGGGCCTGGGCACTGGCCCTGAGCCTCTCTCTGGTCAAGGCTAGTGCTCTACTACTTGAGCCACAGCACCATTTCTAGCTTTTCTGGTATATGTGGTATTGGGGAATCAAACTAAGGAAACAAGCATGTTTTGTGCATGCCAGCCAAGCATTCTACCACTAGGCCACACTCTCGACCCACATAGTCAATTTTGTATGGCCATTTTGCATTGCTGGGTTGTTATGTTGTATCTCCATCATTTCTGTCTGAAATTTATTTTAAGATTTAAAATGTACAAATCAGGTGGCAGAAAGTAAAACTTGATTATAATTATAACGTAGGTGTCAATGCTCATATTTGGATTCTTATACCTTTTGTAGATTATCTCTTGTTTCTGTGACTTTTTTTTTTTGCTAGTCCTGGGGCTTGAACACTGTCCCTGAATTTCTTTTGTTAAAGGCTAGCACTCTACCGCCTGAGCCACATCGCCACTTCCGGCCTTTTCTGTTTATGTGGTACTGAGGGATAGAACCCATGGCTTCATACATGCTAGACATGCACTCTATCAGTTAGCCACCCTACCAGTCCTCTGAGTTTTTTAATGTGAAGTTTGTTTTGAAGACTTGTTTTTTAAATTGTGAGGCAGATGAAGTGAGGTATAGTGGATAGATCAGACAAAATTGGGAAAGGGAGAAGGGAGGGAAAAAAAATGAACACCTTTCTTGGTAGATTTCTCTGTGCTTCACTCAATAAATGATCACTACTGGTTTATTTTATTAATGATGAACCTTCTTTAAATCTTACTCACCTCAACTTTTTTTTTTTTTTTCTTGTGGGTCCTCGGGCTTAACCTCGGCACTATCCCTGAGCTCTTCAGCTCAAGGATACTGCCCTTCCCTTGAGTCAAGCCCCGCTTCCCGTTTTCTAGAGACTAATTGAAGATACGAGTCTCAGGTCCTTTTGTGGCCTTGGCTGGGCTGGCTTTTAACCTTGATCCTCAGATCTCAGCCTCCAGAGTAGCTAGGATTACAGGGGTGAGGCACCCCTAGCTTCACCTTAACTATTTTTGATGTAGGTGAAATTTTAAAAACAAAATAGTTTGTAGATTTTTTTGTGTGTCAGTACTTGGTATTTAACTCAGGGCCTTTACCTTTAGCATGGCATTTTCACTCAAGGCTGTCATAGCATTGGAGCTATAGTGCCAACTTCTGGCCTTTTGGTGGTTAATTGAAGGTAAGAGCCCTACAGACTAGCTGGATAAAGTTATTCATGCCTAACTAGTTACTCAGGAGGCTGGGATCTGAGGATCTTGTTCAGAAGCCAGCCTTGTCTGGAGACTTTTATTTCCAGTTAACCACCAAAGACCCAAGACTGGGGATGTGTTTCAAGTAGTCAGACACTAGCCTTGAATGAAGAAGCTCAAGGACACGCCAGGCCCGAGTCCAAACCTCAGGATCAGAACAAAGAGAGGGAGAGAGAATGAGAGACTCACTTTTCTGCCTGGATTGGACTGACTTTGAGCTGTTATCCTCAGATCTTAGCCTCCTGTGTAGTTAAGATTACTTGTGTGAGCCATCACTGCCTAGGTATGGAATTCTCTGCGTTAGAGAAGTAGGTCCTACTCCTGCTTCCACTCACTTCTATCCTCTGTTTAAAAGAAGTAACTTATTGGGCCGGGAGTTTGGCCTAGTGGTAGAGTGTTTGCCTAGCATGCATGAAGACCCGGGTTCGATTCCTCAGTACCACATACATAGAAAAAAAGCTGGAAAGGGTACTATGGCTCAAGTGGTAGAGCTCTAGCCTTGAGAAAACACAAGGACAGCACTCAGACCCTGAGTTCAAGCCCTAGAACTGGCCAAAAAAAAAAAAAAAAAAAGAAAAAAAGGTAATTTTGCTGGGCGAGGTGACTCACACTTGTAATCCTAGCTCCTCAGAAGGCTGAGTTCTGAGGATCAAGGTTTAAAGCCAGCCTGGCCACAAAAGGACCTGAGACTCTTACCTCCAGTTAACCGTTAGAAAACAGGGAAGTGGGGCTTGGCTCAAGGGTAGGGAAGGACAAAGCCCAGGCCCAGAGGTAGGGTGGTAGCCTTGAGCTGAAGAGCTCAAGGACAGTGACCAGGCTAAGTTCAAGCCCCATGACCCAATAAACAACAACAACAACAAAAATGACTCATTTACTTTCCTTTAGGGTAAACGTGTTTGGTTATTTCCAACCTGTGATTCATATTTATTAGTAATGTAATATGAAACTTTGTCAGAGGTTATATATAAATCTTGCATGAAAATTTTTGTTTCATTTTTTTCTATTTTTTGTGATCTCCATATTTTATAGCATCTCTTTTTCTCACGGATATTTCACAGTTTAGTCATAATTTCCAACCTCATAAGTTTTTTGCTCTTGATTAAAGAACATGGAGAGTTTAGATTTAGCTTTGAAAATATTTTTGTTTTTATATTTTTCTCCCTGCGCTTAGGATTGGGCCTTAGGCCTCCAGCATAGCATGTTAGGCAAATATTCTACCACAGAAGCCAGGCCCTTTAGCTCTTTCTCTTTCAACCTATAACTTGCTATCTTCGGTGATCATTTTATATTTAGGAAAGAATATTTTATTCTTGTTTTGGAGGTACTGGACCACTCATGTGGCCCTCTCTGCTTTTGTTACTTTTTGCCTAAGTTGTCCTGGACTACAATGCTTCTACTTCTCCTAATAGCTGAGATAATAGGTCTGTGCTTCACAACCAGCTGTTCATTGATTAGAATGGAGTCTCTTGAATGGTTCTGCTTTGGCTGGCCTTCATACATGATATTCTTGAGTTCTGCCTCCTGAGTAGCTAGGATTACAGGTGTGAGTCACTGTACTAAGCATTACCAAGAACATTTGATATGATGTCACATAGATGTTTTTGATTTTTGTTTTGGTCCGTTGTATTGCTATTGGTAATTACGAAACTTACCACACAATTTCTTCCTCTACGAAGCATTTGCCAAAAAATGGTTACTTTACAGACAATATTCAATATATGTTACTGATATAAACATTATGTCCAAAAATTGATTTTTTTCCCATATTCTGAAAGGGCTGATATGTCGAGCATTACCCAGGGGGAGCCCTCATTCTGACCTCAAAGAAAGAACTGTATTGTCTGGCTCCATTATGCAAGGTAACGTTTTTGCTTATTTTGCCTTTTTATTTATTACTACCTCACTTATGAAGCAGTTTGCCATATATTTTTGAAGGTCATTTTCCTCTTGACATACACTGAATATTAAGTACTATTTTAATTATAACTCTTCTGTCTCTTAAGCTACATAGTTTATTGGAAGGTATTTGCATAATCTTTTAGTATGATACGGAGACATTTTACTATGTAACAGCCATTGTTTGACTGAGATGATTTTGGATAACCCTAAAAACTGAGGAGTCTGGTGCCTGTAGCTCTTACCTGTAATCCCAGCTCCTCAGGAGGCTGAGATCTGAGAATCACGGTTCAGAGCCAGGCCTGGCATGGAAGTCCATGCATCTCTTATCTCCAATTAACCACCAGAAAACGGCAAGTGGCACTGTGACTCAAATGGTAGAGCAGTAGCCTTGAGCTGAAGAGCTCAGGGACAGCGCCCAGGCCCAGAGTTTAAGCCCCACAACCGACAAAAAAAAAATAACAGGAATACTTATTTGATTCTCTTTTCTGAGAATTGATTAGAAACTGCAAGATGTCAAGGCATTAATTTTTAAAACTTACTATGAAATATAACTAGAATATAATAATCATTTTTATCTGTCCTTTTTTTTTTTTTTTTTTTTTTTGCCATTACTAGGCCTTGAACTCAGTATTGTCCTTGGGCTTCCCTCAAGGCTAGCACTCTACCAGTTGAGCCACAGCACCACTTTGGCTTTTTTGTGTGTGTGTATGTGATACCAAGGAATCGAACCCAACGCTTCATGCATGCTAGGCAAGCACTACTACGAGGCCTCACTCCTATCCTTTAACTGTACTTTCATTGTGGTTAATACTCAAATACATTTTTGTATAGTCATCAGCATTGTTTTAATATGCATGCATTTCTTTTGAAGGCACACCTAGAGCAACACCTGAAAGCTATGAAGATGGCCTTAAATATCCCAAACAAATTAAAAGAGAAAGTCCTCCCATCCGAGCATTTGAAGGTGCCATTACCAAAGGAAAACCATATGATGGCATCACTACCATCAAAGAAATGGGGCGTTCTATTCATGAAATTCCACGACAAGATGTTTTATCTCAGGAAAGCCGAAAAACTCCAGAAGTCCAGAGTACAAGGCCAATAATCGAAGGTTCTATTTCCCAGGTAGCTAGATCGAAAGTCTAATTTTAGATTTACATTTAGAAAACATTTTTAACATGTAGAGCACGGGGAGTGGTAGAGAACCTGCCTAGCAAATGCAAGACTCTTACAGTACTGTTAAAAAAAAAAAAAACCAAAAAAACAACATGACTTAATAGCTGCATTTTCTTTTCTTTTCTTTTTCTTTTTGCCAGTCCTGGGCTCAGGGCCTGAGCACTGTCCTTGACCTTTCTCAAGGCTAGAGCTCTACCACTTGAGCCTCAGCACCACTTCTGGCTTTTTTCTATGTATGTGGTACCGAGGAATTGAGCCCGGGTCTTCATGCATGCTAGGCAAGCACTTTAACCACTAGGCCGAACTCCCAGCCCCAGCTATGATTTTTTTTCTTTTTATGTCAGGCTGATTGGAAGTACGTTTGGCAGTTGTATATACTCCACTTCATCAGTTTTCCTTATAATTGGCTTACATTGTGTCATGTGGTAACTTATCAAAATCTCTGGGTTGAAATGGAGATGTCAGTGGAGACATAAAGGTTACCACAGCCAACTGTAAGCTGCCATTTGCTAGATGTATACTCAAGATATAACGTCCATAACATCTAGAATGTGTGGCCACCTATATTGCTTGTTTGTTTGTTTTTCTTTTTTCTTTTCCTTTAGGGTACACCAGTGAAGTTCGACAGCAACTCAGGTCAATCTGCCATCAAACACAATGTCAAATCCTTGATCACGGGGCCTAGCAAACTACCCAGGGGAATGCCTCCACTGGAAATTGTACCAGAGAACATAAAAGTAGTAGAACGGGGAAAATATGACGATGCAAAAGCAGGTGAGCCAGTGCGATCCCGACACATGTCTGTGGTGAGCTCTGGCCCCTCCGTTCTCAGGTCTACACTTCATGAAGCTCCCAAAGCACAGCTGAGCCCAGGGATTTATGATGACTCCAGTGCTCGCAGGACTCCTGTGAGTTATCAAAGCACCATCTCCAGAGGTTCACCCATGATGCACAGAGCCTCGGATGGTATGTTACTTTTGTTGCCTGATTTAAATTTTTTTTTTTTTCCCTGCACTTTGTTACTTCTGGCAAATAGGAAATGCATTGCTAGCTTCAGAGTGTTTTAAAATCGGTACTTTGTGCATTAGGGACATGGAAGCTACCAGTGTACACAATACTATGTCAAATGTAGAGATGGTAAAGTCTGTAAATGTCTATAAAGTATGTATATATTTTGAGTGCATTTTCAGCCCACATTATGTAAAATTTTTTGTTTTGTTTTTGTCAGTCTTGGGGGCTTGAACTCTGGGCCTAGGTTCCTTTTGCTCAAGGCTAGCATTTGAGCTTCTGTATCACTTTTGTTTTTTTTATACTTCATTAGGAGATAAGAGTCTCACAGACTGCCTGTCCAGACTGGCTTTAAACCTCGATCCTCAGATCCTAGCCTTTTGAGTAGCTAGGATTACAGGTGTGAGCCACCAGGGCCTGGTTGTATGATGATGTTTTTGTTTTTGAGTTATTTCGAGCTGGTCTGAACTAATGGCCTCATACTCTTGCTTGGCTGCTTCCTTAAGGCTTGAGCAGAACCATTTGAACCATGCCTCCACACTGGGTTTATTTTGTGTGTGTGTGTATGTGGATTTTTTTTTTGTGAGGGGGGGATGTGTGGTGGGGTTTGGTATTGGGGATCAAACTCAAGATGTTGTACTTGCTAGGCAAACACTTAGCCACTGAGCTGCATCCTAGTCTCACATTGGATTTTTTTTTTTTTAGTGTGCTGCTTCTGCATTTGTATATTTTTTAAAAGAATTTATTAACGTTGATTTTTACATCATATTTTAAATGACAAGTTTAACATACAAATGTTCAAGGAGGGAATCTCTATTTACAATCACTGGGACTTAGTATTTAGAATTTAATCACAATTAGGCTAAGGGTTTGTATGTCATAGAAATATATTAATTTATGAAATAAAACATTATGTCTATAGAGTCATAGGTTTTTATGTCTATATAGTTATGTTTGTATTTCCATTACCATGTCTGTAGCTTTGGGTATGCAGTTATTGAGTCCTTGCTCTTCTACTCTTTGGATTTAATAGCCACATCTTAAGGATACCATGCGCCTTTTGATCCTTAGGTCTTGACTTGTCTCACCCAACATGATTTGCTCTAGATTCATCCACTTCCCTGCAAATGCCATTATTTTATCTTGTCTGTTGGCTATGTAGAAGTCCATTGTGTATAAATACCACATTTTCTGTATCCATTCATCTGCAGTAAGGCATCTGCATTGTTTCCATCGCCTGGCTATTGTGAATAGTGCAGAGATGAACATAGCTGAGTAGGTGTCCTTGTAATATCTTGGGTCATGATGTTCAAGATAGATGCCCAGAAGTGGTATGGCGGGATCGTAGGGAAGGTCTATTTTCAGTTTTTTAACAAACCTTCACACACACTGCTTTCCAGAGTGGCTGAACTAGTTTGCATTCCCTCCAGCAGTGTAGTAGGGTTCCTTTTTCTCCACAACCCCGCCAGCATCTGTCATTGTCTGAGTTCAGAATCTTGGCCATTCTTGTTGGGGTAAGGTGGTATCTTAGGGTTGTTTTTATTTGCATTTCCTTTATGACCATAGATGATGAACATTTTCTCATATGCTTTTCTGCTATTTTAATCTCTTCTTCTGATAAGTTTCTCTTTAGTTCCCTTGCCCTCACACTGGATTTTTGCTAATTAGTTAGAGATAGAGCTGGGAAGACTTTTGTACCTGGGCAGCCTTGAAAATATGTTCCTCAGCTCTTTGCCTCCCTGAAAAGCTAGGATTATAGGCATAAGTCTCTGGCACCTGGCTCATGTAAGATGTTTTTAAAGTCAGTTTTAGCCATTGTTTCTTCAGAAGTGGTGTGTGGTGTGGTGAGGTGTGCTTTAAAGTTTACAGTCTAAAACAACACTGATGAAGCCTGAGTAAAGGTTCTTACTGTGTTAAAACTTAGACAAATTACTTTTTTGTGTCCTAGTTTTTTCATCTATTAAATACTAAAACCTGCCTGGATTGTTGTGAAAGTTAACTCAGCTCGTTCACTAACCAGGTGTGATGGTACATATCTATCTATAGTCTCAGCACTTGGGAGGCTGAAACTGGAGGGCTATGAGTTCAAGGCCATTCTGGGCTACTGTAGTGAGACAGTGGGCTTAAAGTGTGTGTGTGTGTGTGTGTGTGTGTGTGTGTGTGTGTGTGTGTCAAACTCAAAACTCTTGTGTACTCTAAGGACCCAATAAATTTTCATTCTTATTATCACCATAACCTCATGCTGCTGGCAACCACATCATCATCAAAGCGAGAAGGGTACATTTTAACTGTGTGGTCAAAGGCCATTAGAAGCACATTCATTCATTCATGCCAGTCTTGGGGCTTAAACTCAGGGCCTGGGCAACACTACACGAGCCACAGCACAACTCCTGGCTCTCGCTCTCGCTCTCTCTCTCTCTCTCTCTCGCTCTCTCTCTCTCTCTCTCTCTCTCTCTCTCTCTCTCTCTCTCTCTCTCTCTTTTTTTTTTTTTTTTTTTTTTTTTTTTTTTTTTTTGCCAGTCCTGGACTTAAGCTCAGGACCTGAGTACTGTCCTTACACTTTCTTAAGTCTAGAGCTCTACCACTTGAGCCTCAGCACCATTTTCGGCTTTTTGCTATGTATGTGGTACCAAGGAATTGAACCCGGGTCTTCGTGCAAGGTAGGCAGGCACACAACCACTAGGCCAAACTCCCTCCCTCCCTCCCTCCCTCCCTCCCTCCCTCCCTCCCTCCCTCCCTCCCTCCCTTCCTTCCTTCCTTCCTTCCTTCCTTCCTTCCTTCCTTCCTTCCTTCCTTCCTTCCTTTCTTTTCTTCCCCCCCTTTCTCTTCCCCCTCCCCTCCCCTTCCCTCCCCTTTCCCCTTCCTTCCTTCCATCATGGAGCTTGAACTCTGGGCCTGGGCACTGTCTCTGAGCTCTTCAGCTCAAGGCTACTGCCGTACCCCTGGTCCTGGGTGTTGTCTCTGAGGTGTTCAGCTCAAGGCTACCTCCCTATCCCTGGAGCCACAGCTCCACTTCCTGTTTTCTAGAGGTTAATTGGAGATAAGGTTCTCATTCTTTACTGCCTGGGGCTGGCTTTGAACCTTGATCTTCAGATCTCAGCCTCTTGAATAGTTAGGTTTACAGGTGTGAGGCCCCTCACCCCCACCCACACCCACACCCACTCAGGGCCTGGCCACTGCCCTTGAGCTTTCTCAAGGCTAGAGCTCTACCACTTGAGCCATAGTGCTTTTTCTGTATATATGGTCCTGAGGAATTGAACCCAGGGCTTCCTGCATGCTAGGCAAGCTCTCTACTACTAAGCCATGCTCCCCTACCCTAGAATAAGGAAAAGAATGGGTGTTGGTCAGGTAATAAGAAATTCGCTGTATTAAGAGTAGAGCACAGGAAAACAAAAACAAATTTTCATGATTAGCAGGTAGCAAAGAGCTTGGTAACACAGAAGTTTGGTGATGGATTATTTTAAATCAGAGATTTGAATTTAGGGCCTTATACTTACTTACCAAGCAGAAATAAATCACTTGAGCCACTCTTCTAGCAAGACGTGAATTTGAGATCTGCCATATCATGAAGTCAAAAGATTTTAGAATGTTAAGGATGCAGAAAAGAAAATCCTATTGATGTAGGAATGTTCATAGATCACAATCCTTTCTAGGAGTGTTTCACTTCATTAACATAATCTTAACGTAAGATGGTACAGTACTAATGGTAAGTTCTGAAGGCAGTAGTCTTCAAGTGTCTCACTTGTTTTCACATTTGCATATTTTATTGGATTGGATATTGGGGGAAACAGAAGATCAAAATATTGTATGAATATATTCTGCATGTGAATGAATGACAAATGGGATAAATAAGGATATGCTTTGCAAATTAAAATTTGTGGCATTGTTCTTTTTTTCCCCCCAGTTACAATTTCTTCTAACAAGTCTACTAATCATGAAAGGAAGTCAACACTGACCCCAACACAAAGGGAAAGCATACCAGCCAAGTCCCCGGTACCCGGAGTGGATCCTGTTGTGAGCCACAGTCCCTTTGATCCCCATCACAGAGGCAGTGCTGCCGGGGAGGTGTACCGCAGTCACCTTCCCACCCACTTGGATCCAGCCATTCCCTTCCATAGAGCTCTTGATCCTGGTAAGCAGGACATGGAGTGATGATCCCACAGGAAAGAATTGGTGTACATGTATGACTTTTTAAGCTTTCTTTTTTGGTACAGTGTGAAGATAATTGTTCAAATCATTAATGCACAACTCAGTGAATGTTTATAAGCTGTACCCCATGTTGCCATCATCCTAAGGAAGCAATAATAAAGCTATCATCCTTTAAAGAACTAAAAATAATAGGTATCTGGAAAGATGGATCAGGTGATAGTTGGTGAAGCTCATTGGAAAAAGAAATGAGTTAATATGAAGAGTTTCTTTTAAATGACAAACACATTGAATACTATATGTTAATTTATAACATAGACTTTCTATTGATTGAAGGCTATAGCCATTTTTAGGCTGTTTGGTGGCTAAACCTCACATTGTCTTCTTAACACAAAAAAAGCTAAAATTTTCAGGCATGGCTGTTTAATTTTAAGATAATTATAAATAATCCAAATAAGGACTTGTGAATTTTTTTCCTAATCCTTTCAAGTTGTGTCTGATTTACTTTCTTTATTGAGTCTATCCAAAGTATCCAACTTAGCTTTCAAAGAAATAACATTTGATTCTTACTATTTTCCAGATTATTTTGTTTATTTAGCCAGTCCTGGAGCTTGAGCTCAGGGCCTGGCCACTGCCCCCGAACCATTTTGTACTCAAGGCTATCACTTTACCTACCACTTGAGCCACCCATTTGCAGCTTTTTCTTTTTGTGTGTTTGTGGGACATGAGGTTTAAGCTTGGACTGGGCATTGTCCCTGAACTCTTCAACTCAAGGCTACCACCCTACACCTGGGACTGGGCACTGTCCTTGAGCTCTTCAGCTCAAGGCTACTGCCCTACCCTTGAGCCAAGCCCCACTTCCCATTTTCTGGAGGTTAGATGGACATAAGAGTCTCAGGTCCTTCAGTGCCGTTGAACCTTGATCCTCAGATCTCAGCTTCCTGTGTGTAGCTAGGATTACAGGCGTGAGCCACTACTGCTCTGGCTACTTGTTGCTTTTTCTTAGTGGTTTATTGGAGATAAGAGTCTCTCAGACTTTTTTGAACCATAATCCTTAGATCTTAGCTAGGATTATTGGTGTGAGCAACGTAATTTAGTAATAAGCACAGCTAGAAGAAACTTGTGAGTGTATATCACTGACATTGGTTTCTGGTAGGTGCCACTAGTGTGCATGTACTAATGTCAAATAAGTAATCAGTATGATGAGCCCTATTTTACACAATAGGAGAAGCTGAGCTCTGTTGAGCTCTGCATCTCCTGCAGGAATTGGTTTCCCTGTCCTCCAGGACCTGGTCCTTGCTCTTTGCTGCTGCCAGCTATATGTGTGTACACTCAGCCTCTTTTCTGGCCTAAATTAGTAATGTATTGCATGCTCTAAGTTAAAATTATATTTAAATTGAAGTTGTGCTTATCTTGGTTGTTAGGGAAGTATTTTCCATTAAAATATTTTAAAAGCTATGGATTCTAAAAAGTATTTACATTTCATATGAGCAAAATTTTTGTAGAAAACAGTATGTTGAAAACTTCAGTCAGGTCATTTGTCACTGGTTCCCAAACCTAGTTTAGCTGTTACAAACTAATTGTTTTGTTCTACATATACTTTATCCACTTTAGCAGTGGTATACAGTTTTTCAGCTTTAGCAATGGAAGTAATAGGCATTTAGTAGAAACTATATCTCAAATTATGTATTTGGGTCTTTTCCAGAGCTACTAACATGTGGGTATTGTCTTCTGCCTTGTTGCTAGGTGGCAGCAGTGAGCCACAGTTTGCTAAGTTGCCATGTTGCTAAGCTAGGATTCATTAGCATTGGTGCATAAATGCATTCTCAGCTTCTGATACTTTGAAATACCGTGGATTTATTCAGACACAACCCCATCATCAGGGGAAAGCACACATACTTAGGAGACTCTCTTTCCCCGACTGAGGTGGACAATCAGCTAACAGACTTCACCTGACTTGAATATACATGTACCAAAAACACATTTCAGTGGTAACTTTAGTAAGGAGATGTGCATAGAAAATACTTAAGGTAAGCTGGGCGCGTGGTTTACACCTGTAATTCTAGCTACTCAAGAGGCTGAGATCTGAGGATCAAGGTTCAAAGCCCACCTAGGCACAAAAGTCCCTGAGACTAAAAAAGACCCTAAGAAGTAAAGGAGGATGGGCTGGGAGTTTGGCCTAGTGGTAGAGTGCTTGCCTAGCATGCACGAAGACCCGGGTTCAATTCCTCGGTACCAAATGCATAGAAAAAAGCCAGAAGTGGTGCTGTGGCTCAAGTGATAGAGTTCTAGCCTTGAGAAAGTCCAAGGACAGTGCTCAGGCCCTGAGCTCAAGGCCCAGGACTGGCCAAAAAAAAAAAAAGTAAAGGAGAATGAGGGTCGTGGATCAAATGGTAAAGTACTTTCCTGCTAAAGTTCAAGATCCAGCACTAACAAAGAAATTTTTTTTAAAGTTCAGACATGACATATATTATACTTTCCTGTGGCTTCTTCTTGTGCTACAGTGACCGAGCTGAGTAGCTGTAACAGGTATTGGATGACTTCAGTACTGCCTGAAACACATCATCTGGCCCATGATTAAAAAAAAAAAATGGGTGCTTTCTGTTCCAAAGATGTGCTTATAAACTAATAAATACTTGTAGACTAATTATTCTTACTATTAAGAAAGTAAAATTGCTACTTCATAAAGTGTTTCCACATGTATTTCCATTTGAATGTAGTGATAATGTGTACTAAACAATAATTTTATTTTCAAGCATAGTTCTTGGATACTCCCAGTGAAAGCATAATAAAGTTTAAAAGTGAAAGTACTTGTGGAATTTTCAGCTGCTATTCTTCTTTCCCATTATATGTGAAGCATTATAGTGAGTTAAAATTCATTGCTGGGCACTGGTAGCTTACACTTGAAGTCCTAGCTATTTCAAAATCTGAGGGCAGAAGATCTGCCCTGGCAAAAAAAAAACTAAAGACATATCTCACAAATATTAGGACTTAGCAAAAATCAGGACCTGGAGGCTGGTTCAAATAGGAGAGTAACATTCTAGTAAGCACAAGGTTCTGAGTTCAAACC
The DNA here is from genome assembly GCF_031878675.1 of Megascapheus bottae. NCBI lineage: Eukaryota > Metazoa > Chordata > Mammalia > Rodentia > Geomyidae > Megascapheus > Megascapheus bottae. The sequence goes on along the minus strand of NC_143525.1, from coordinate 5,356,572 downwards.
AAAGGATTGAAAAACACAAAATCATGTTATTGATGTACCAAGGCCTAAAATGAATCCAGCATATTCTCTGGTACCAGCTGTGCACTGTGTCAGCTGATGTTTTTCCTCTCATTGTGGGTGGTGTTTAGCAAACACATTTTATCCAGGTCAAAACTCAATGCCTTTCTCCTCTTCTCTCACTCAGCTGCTGCTGCTTACCTGTTTCAGAGACAGCTTTCACCAACCCCCGGCTATCCCAGTCAGTACCAGCTTTATGCTATGGAGAACACAAGACAGACAATCTTAAATGATTACATTACCTCACAACAGATGCAAGTGAACTTGCGCCCTGATGTAGCCAGAGGACTCTCCCCACGCGAGCAGCCCCTGGGTCTCCCGTACCCACCAAGAGGTGTGTGTCTTTACATTCAGATTTTTAAAACTTCATTATGTCTGCCTCATAATATTTGTTCAGTGAATGCTGGAAAGATAACAAAGAAATCTGTACCCTTCTTGGGAGACTTTGGCTCTTAAAAGCAAATGGAGTAATTTATTAGAAGTTTTGATGAACATTGAAATAAGTCAAATCCTCATGAAAAGTATTTGAAAGGCATTCTCTCCAGTAAATCTCTCTATACCTTGAGGTGAGTGGTATCGAATACAGAATTTAATAATCTTACTCCTTTTAAAGGTTTTAGAGAGTAATGATAGTTTAAACATTTTCATTTATATTGTGATTAAATTATTTTGGATTAATAAGATAGACAAAATCCAAAAACCATGTGTAGTTCTGAACCTTTACAGTAAGGCTAAACACAAACTGTATTTGTCTTTTGGATAGGAATCATTGACCTGACCAATATGCCTCCAACAATTTTAGTGCCTCATCCAGGGGGAACAAGCACTCCTCCCATGGATAGAATTACTTATATTCCTGGTACCCAGATTACTTTCCCCCCCAGGCCGTACAACTCTGCTTCTATGTCTCCAGGTAAGATGCTATAGTTCCTCTCTTCTCTATTAAGACCAGTGTGCTCAAGTGTTTGAGGCCCTACCTTCTAAGGTGTTTAAGGCAGTCTTTTTCAATAATCTTACCAATAGTTCCTAGGTGTCTTTTGTTACTAGCTACTCTAGAAATACCCTGAAAACTTATGTTGTCATCTAGTTTTTATCTAGGACTCTTCAGTAAAACCTTCTATATTCCCAATTTCGATTTAAAAGTTCAAGCTAAGTGGTGGTGGCTCATATCTGTAACCTTAGCTACTCAGAAGGTTGAGATCAGAGGATTGTAGTTCAAAGGACAGGAAGGGAAGTCCATTGAACTCAAGCTCCAGTTAACCGGCAAAAAACCAGGAAAGGGAGCATTAGTACATGGTGGAGTACGAGCCTTGAGCACAAAAGCTCAGGGACAGTGCCCAGGCCCTTAGGTGTAGCTCCAGGACTGGCACCACAAAAATAATGTATTCAGTCTGATGTTCAGAAATTTTGATCATTAAGTTGTGTTTTACAGGACACCCAACACACCTTGCAGCAGCTGCGAGTGCTGAGAGGGAACGGGAACGGGAACGGGAGCGAGAGCGGGAAAGGGAGAAGGAGCGAGAAAGGGAGCGGGAACGGATAGCAACTTCTTCTGATCTTTACCTTCGGCCAAGTAAGTGAGAAGGGTCTACTTCTACCTGTTGACAGGTCTTGGTAATCTGGTGAAATTCTGTGCTGAATGCCTTGAAAGCAGACACCATTTCTATGTTTGAAAGTCATTGCAGGTCTCAGGTGAAAATAAGATGAAAGTGTTGTAGAAGTTGAGATAGATAAACTTTCTCTGACAAAGGGATCATTTTAATTTGGTCTCAGCAACGTAAGTGCATGCAAAAAACTGCTTGCTTTTAGGAGGGCTAAGAACAAGGTAGAAAGTTAGAGTGAGGGCACAGAATAAGAGAAAGCAATACAGGAGGATTAAGTGAACAAAAATGTCTCAGGACATGGAAGCAGCCTGTTTCATTTCACAGGTGAAAACTTGCTGACAGAAACAGTTACCTGTGAAGGACAGTAAAGAAGTAAAGCTGGAAGAACTGTGGTCAAGTAAACAGCTCCAAACCCTACTGTATCCACAGTCTACTTTCATTATGATGCTTGAAAAGTTGTACCTACTTTGAATCTGGAAATCATGAATACACGAGAGTTTGAGGAAACATCTGAAGGATAATAACTTACATGAGTATTTTACTGTAGGTGCTGCTATTGACGCTCTGGAATCTATATAACAGCTCATCACAAAAGTGGAAGTGGTGATGATAGTCATTTGTTTCAAGTTTCTAGTGGGATGAATTTAGAAAGGCCAGAAATTAGGATATTAAGTTTCATGTCTCACTTTCCTTTTGTATTTAGGAATACTAGGAAATTGGTAACTCACAAATACAACTGCTTCTCTTGAGCTTATTATGGTTTCTCTTTCCTTCCTTTTGTTTCTTTGACCTTGCAGGCACAGAACAGCCAGGCCGACCGGGCAGTCATGGATATGTCCGCTCCCCTTCTCCTTCAGTGAGAACTCAGGAGACCGTGTTACAGCAAAGACCCAGCGTTTTCCAGGGAACCAATGGAACCAGTGTAATCACTCCTCTGGATCCAACTGCTCAGCTACGGATCATGTCAGTTTCTCATGTGTATTTTAACCGAGCAAATAACTATCTCTCTAAAGTGTAATAGTTTTACGTAGTTACGATGTGCAGGTCATTTTTAAATTTTTGCAATTTTTCCTTCTGTCTTCCTACCACATTTCCCCGATTCCATCAGTAAGTGTTCTCTCCTTCACAGAACTGTGGTATGGTTTATTTACAGGCCACTGCCTGCTGGAGGCCCCTCAATAAGTCAAGGCCTGCCAGCTTCCCGTTACAACACTGCTGCGGATGCCCTGGCTGCTCTTGTGGATGCTGCAGCTTCTGCACCCCAGATGGATGTTTCCAAAACAAAAGAGAGTAAGCATGAAGCTGCCAGGTTAGAAGAAAATTTGAGAAGCAGGTCAGCAGCAGTTAGTGAACAGCAGCAGCTAGAGCAGAAAACCCTGGAGGTGGAGAAGAGATCTGGTCAGTGTCTGTACACTGCTTCAGCCTTTCCAAGTGGCAAGCCCCAGCCTCACGCCTCAGTAGTGTACTCTGAGGCTGGGAAAGACAAAGGGCCTCCTCCAAAATCCAGATATGAGGAAGAGCTAAGGACCCGAGGGAAGACTACCATTACTGCAGCTAACTTCATAGACGTGATCATCACCCGGCAAATTGCCTCGGACAAGGATGCAAGGGAACGTGGCTCTCAAAGTTCAGACTCTTCTAGTAGCTGTATGTATCTCAATCCGAGTTTTACAATGTGATATCTGAGTAAAGAATTACTTTATTCTTTAGGTAAAGCATAACTACATGGTATAGAAAATCCGAATGCTTGACAATGTAAGAGAAAACCTTTATGGGTAGTGTGAAAATGTATCTTCTACTTTCTTTTTTTGTATTCCCTGTTTCCAGCTGAGCACTAGTTGCTCACACCTGTAATCCTAGCTGCTCAGAAGGCTGAGAGCTGAGGATCTCTGACTCAGAAGTCAGCAGGAAAGTGTGTTGAGACTTCATCTCAAATTAACCACCAGAAAACCAGAAGTAAAGCTTGGTTCAAAGTTGTAGAGCACTAGCTTTGAGCAAAAGAGCTCAAGGATAATGCTCAGGCTGTGAGTTCTATGCCCAAGACCTAAGCAGGTTAATCCTTCAAAGCTTCTTAGGTCTTTCCCCTAAGATAGAGGTATTTAAAAGTGAGACCCGTGACGGGGAGCGTGGCCTACTGATGGAGTGCTTGCCTGGCATGCATAAAGCCCTGGGTTCAATTCCTCGGGATCACACACACAGAAAAGGCCAGAAGTGGTGGTGTAGCTCAAGTGGTAGAGTGCTAGCTGTGAGCAAAAGAAACTCACGGACAGTGCCCAGTCCCTGAGCTCAAGCCCCAGGATTGGCCAAAAAAAAAAAAAAAAAGGTGAGATTCTTATTAAAGATAGATTGGTATTTGTACCTTCCTTGAAAATTTGATTTTGATTCAGTTTGGTTAGTTATTGTGATACCTGTATGGCAAGTACAAATTCACAAATCTGCAATAAAATTAGAACATTTCATCTTAACATGGTCTTAAGTTCTATAAGGATTTCTAGAAAAAACAAGGAGAAAATAAGTAGTTGCTAATATTTGAAGTAATTCAGTCATGAGGTCATTGTTCGGTTATCTCCATTGAGAAAACTAGTGGCCTTGATGATGATGAAAAAGAAAAAAGATTGTTTGTCAGAATGTAGTGTGCAGGTATATTTGAGTTATTTTTGTCAGTATTGGGACTTATTCTCAACTCATAGTGCTATTTTATGGTAGTGAAGATAAGAGTTTCATTGAATTTTCTTTCCAGACTGGCTTCAAAGTGCTACCTTTAGATCTCAACCATGTAAGCCAGCAGCACCTGGTTACATGCAATTCTCCAAATACCCACTTATCTAATTGTAGTTTATTTGGATACATATCTATCAATCACATTGCTGAAGTGTTTGGTTAGTTTGGCAGTAAAAATCTAGCAACATAGGTACTAGGGTTTGAATTCAGGGCCTTAAGCTTGCTAGGCAGGCTCTTTACCACACCGGAGCTGTATGAAGATGTGAATAGCATGTTGTTGGAGCATCATAAGTACATATGACTCATGACTCTACTTTGTTTATAAAATGTACCCAGGCTGCCTAGTTATGAGATTAAATGTGTGTATTCAATCATCTTGCTCTAAGAGTTTGTTTTTCATCACATCTGAAAATAGAAAGCCCATTTTTCCCTGGATGTTCATTTTTCTGAATGCAGGTTTTAACTGGATAGTGGCCTGTATAAAGTCCCCATGACACTGGCACTTATGCAGTGTGGTTTTCAGTTTGATTCCAGGGCCTCCATCACCTTGGAGATGAAGCATTGTCATCACTTGAATATAAATTCAAGATAACTTAACTACAGTTCAAGATCAGACCTTTATTTTTAGGTGGGGGAGTGTCAGTCCTGGGGCTTGATCTCAGTTCTGGGCACTGTCTCTGAGCTTCATTTCCGACTTTTTGAAAGGTAATTGGACATAAGAGTTTTACAGACTTTCTTGCCCAGGTTTTGAACTGAGATTCTCCGATCTCCGCCTCCTTTACAGCTAGGATTACAGGTGTGACCTACCAGCACCTGGCCAAATCAGACATTCTCTTGACAGAATATTGTTTGTTGTGAGAACATCCAAGATGTTAGTTCACAAGCAACAATGAATAGCAATAAATATAGAAATTGTAAGTTGATATACATTACAGTGTAGTATCTGATGTGATTTACTTTTCAGCGACAACTTCAATCCCCTTTACTACCTAAACCCAGGTAATTGCAATTCTCATGACCAGTTGCATAACAGAGGGGTGAGTTCCCATTCACAGTAACGTACCCTTCCTTCAGGGCATGTTGCACCCTGTAGATGCAGAGTCTTCTAACATCAGAACATTTTTAAGTGGGAGATTACATCTGCCTCTCCCTAATTCTCAGTTCTGAAATTGTGTCAGGTCTGTGGAAATCTGCCTCTACCCCCTCTGCATAGCTCCTCAACTTCCAAGCTGTGTGGGCATCCTCTAGAATCAATCCATAGCCTCCCTTTCCATTACTTTCCTTCCCTTCACACTTTCTCTGCCATTTCTGTTTATATTCACAATGTAACATGGTGTTAAAACACTAAGTGAAATAATATTTTTCATTAATACTCTAGTAGAGAAAAAGTTACACGTTTTGTAAAATAGTTTTAGAAGTATCATGATAGCAATGCAGCTTTCTTTACAGCCTCAAACTTTTCTAAGAAAGATTGTCCCTACAGAATTGGAATTAATTGTTGAGGTCTCCCTTGTCTAATTCTCAGTCTCTCCCAATGAACATTTTCTCGCTGTTTTCTAGGAGTGTTGTATATCTGATATTCTGTCTCTCATCTCATTTTTTATTCTGGCCTTAAAGAGAAAGATCTTAGAGCCCACAAAGTATCAGAAAACCCTATGTCCTATTGAGATTAGTAACACAGAGTCACTCGTGTCTGTTGGGTTCAGAAAGCTTTATCCTTTTCCTGGAATGCCATTGAACATTTCTGAGTGAAACTTAAGAAAGATTATATGCAGTTATATTTGAATAATTTACATGTGCCATGGATTCATCTTAATTTTTTTGTTTTTTTTCCTAAAGTATCTTCTCACAGGTATGAAGCACCTAATGATGCCATCGAGGTGATAAGTCCTGCTGGCTCGCCTGCAGCACCCCAGGAAACACTGCAGGCCTGTCAGCCAGAGATTAAGGCAAATCAAGCAGAAAGTACGTTTTTAGTAGCTCCCACTTAGGTTTTCACATTTGCATTTGTCATTTGCTTTATCTGTCTAGACCATGTTAAGAAATAACTTGTTTTAAGGTCATATGCTTCAGAACATTTAAAACTACACTAGCAAAAAGCAACTTTTAAGTTCTTGGTCACTCTTTTGCTTATAGCTCAATGATAAATAACTTGGCAAATTTTATACAAATTTTATTAGTCTTCAGACTTCTATTGGTGAATAAACATTTTTGTTTCAAAATTAATTACTTAAAATTGTCTTGTGCTCCTCTGAAGTTTGTTTAATCTTTGGTACTGAGTCCAAAACACAGGGATAGCCTTGGAAGTAAGTTTCGACTGTTCTCTGTTAGGTGACCCTACAAGGCAGTATGAAGGAGCGCTTCATCACTACCGGCCTCAGCAGGAGTCACCGTCTCCACCGCAGCCGCTGCCCCCAAACTCCCAGGCAGAGGGGATTGGGCAAGTGCCCAGAACCCACCGACTGATCACTCTTGCTGACCACATCTGTGTAAGCCTTTAGTGTTCCAGTTATTGGGTTTTCTTTCTGATCATTGTGAAAACATCACAAAAAAGAAAAATTCCAAAGATGTCTAGACTACGTGCCCTTTTTGCACACACGCAATGAGCTAACCACTTCCATTTCTTTCTCACAGCAAATTATCACACAAGACTTTGCTAGAAATCAAGTTTCCTCACAGCCTTCCCAGCAGCCTACCACTTCTACATTCCAAAATTCACCAACTGCTCTGGCATCTACACCTGTGAGGACTAAGTCAAGTCGATACAGCCCAGAGTCCCAGCCTCAGTCTGTTCTCCATCCAAGACCAGGTTCCAGAGTCTCTCCAGAAAACGTTGTAGACAAAGCTCGGGGCAGGTAGAGTCTTTATTACAAACCATATGTATATATCACAGTTATAAATCAATTTATATTTTTCTGTAAGATAGGGAAATAATTTCTTATAGTAGAAGTTTCTTTGCCTTTAGTCCATGCAAAGGGCAAATTGTTTCCTCTTCCCCCACTTCTATTATTTTCGGCATGTGTTAGTGTGTGTATGTGTATGTATATGCATATGCATATCCTTAGGGCTTGAACTCACTGCTTGTGTGCTATCCCCTGAAATTCTGTTTCTGCTCAAGGCTAGTGAACCGCATCTTCACTTTTGGCTTTTTAGTGGTTAACTGGACTTTATTGCCCTGGCTGGCTTTTAACCATGACCCTTAGGTCTCTGCTTCCTATGTAAGTAGGATTACAGGCACAAGGTCACAAGTTGATAGTGCATCTTTTTTAGTATGTACTTAAAAGTTGGCTGTATTGTTAAAATAGTAGTGTGGTTAGTTTGGGGGATGCTTGAGTGCTCCATTAGAATCATCTCTTTTACTGGATAGTACTCCCATAATCCTAGCTACACTAGTGGCTGAGTTAGGAAGATGAATTTGAGGGCCAGCCTGGGCGATATTGAGTGAGAACCTTCAAAGGCACAACTTTGGTCTTAGCATGTGTGAGGCCTAGCTTCCATCTCACAGTGTTTTATCTTACCTCCCCCCGCCCATCCTCTTTTCCTCACTTTTGTTCCTTCCCTTCTTTTCCTCTACTAGGGCCTTCTCCTTGCTGGGTAAGCATGCTCCCACTTGAACGGTATGTCCAGCACCCATACTTAATGGTTTCTATTGGGTCAGCAATAATAGCTGTTTTAGGAAGATAGCATTAAAGAAAGAATGAGGCCAATCAGCTATATGAGAGAAAAGATTTTATAAGATAAGGTTATCTAAGAACTTTTTTAAAGCCAGTCCTGGGACTTGAACTCAGGGCCTAGGCACTACCGTTGCGTTTTCTCAAGGCTCTATCACTTGAGCCACAGCATCACTTCTGGCTTTTTCTGTGTATGTGGTAGTGTATGCTAGACAAGCACTCTACCACTAGGTCACAGTTCGGGCCCCAAGAACTTGTGTGAGAGAGAGAGAGAGAGAGAGAGAGAGAGAGAGAGAGAGAGAGAGAGAGAGAGAGAGAGAGAGAGAGAGAGAGAGTGTGTGTGTGTGTGTGTGTGTGTGTGTGTGTGTGTGTGTGTGAGAGAGAGAGAGAGAGAGAGTGTCAGTTGTGGAGCTTGAACTTGCAGCCTTGACACTGCCCTTGAATTCTTTTGTTCAAGGCTAGCACTCTATCACTTTGAGCCACCATGCTATTTTCAATTTTCTGGTGGTTAACTAGAGACAAGAGTCTCATAGACTTTGCTGCCTGGGCTGGCTTTGAAGCGTGATCCTGAGTGGCTAGGATTATAGGTGTGAGCCTCTAAGCGCCTGGCAAGAACATCTTTTGTTTTCATGTTTTTATTTTGATAATTAGTATAAAATAGTTGTACAATATGGCTACAAATCTGTAAGTCAGATTGTAAGTACAATGTTTATTTTCCCTTCTTTTTCCCCCATCCCCCCAGATACATAGTTGATAATGTATGCTGAACATAATGTCTACACTTGCTCGCCTTCCCTTCAGTCATATGTCCTCCGGCACCTCCAAAGCTTGTTTCTGCTTCCTTGTTGTTCAAAGAAGTTAGACATTTGGATTTCTCCTGTAGGTGTACCCTCCTTTAGTCAGTTTGTGTGGAAATGCATTAAACCCTGTATATGTTATCATAGACAGTTGTATTTTAGATCTAGTTCCCACATATAAAACACATTTTCATAATATTCTATACAGATTTTTTTATTTTATTTATTTTTTGCCAGTCTCAGGGCTTTTTAATCCAGGGCCTGAGCACTGTCCTTGGGCTTTCTCAAAGATAAGCTCTACCACTTGAGCCATAGTATCACTTGTGGCTTTTTCTGTGTATGTGGTACTGAGGAATTGAACCTGGGTCTTTGTGCATGCTGGGCACCACTAGGCCAAACTACTGGCCCTCTATACAGATTTTTTTTTTTAAATGCAGTAAGGTTTAGATGTCCCTTTGGTGTCCTTTGAGTGTTTATTCTACACCTTTGACTTCTATTTAGTTCCTCTGCTTCATCTTCAACTCCTGATACCCTATTTTCAACTTCCTTTTTTCAGTTGCCTGTCCTTTCCACTGTGATTTGTAATGGGGAGATGGAGCCTTGCATGCTTTCAAGCTCTTTGTTGATGGCGGTTCTCATGTCCTTTACTGAGATTTTTATTGTGTCAAATCAGAGTTTTGGTTCAAAATGGCAAGTTAAACATAACCATGTGTGAATTTACAGCTAAATTATACAAAGGGAATTCATAAGTATCCTGAGTACAAGAATATGATAACAAACATTTTGGCAAATTCCTAGAAGATTCATAGAATTGGCTAAGGCAAAGCCACGCGTGGTGACTCAAGCCTATAATCCTAGCCATTCAGGAGGCTGAGGTCTGAGGATCAAGGTTCAAAGCCAGAACGGGCACAAAAGAACACAAAAGAACTCTTATCATGGAGTCTTATCTCCAATTAACCTCTAGAAAACAGGAAGTGGGGCTTGGTTCAAGAGTAGGGTGGTAGCCTTGAGCCAAAGAGCTCAGGGATAACGCCCTGTCTGAGTTCAAGCCCCATGACCCACCAAAAAAAAAAAAAAAAATTGGCTGTTTGGAATAGTAGGCATACTTACACCTAACTATAATAATAAATGCAAGTAGCTCTATTTAAAAATGGTGTGTACACCCTGTATTTATTGCTTTATCAATATGGTATCCATTGGAGAAACATTCAATGTCAGAGAACTTATGAGCTGTAAGATGGCATAACCATAACTTGTGGCTTCACTGTGCAGCATTCATTACCTTCCAGTTTAGCACTAAATTCCGAAAATAAAAGGGCAACTTTTAAGGACCTGTGAAGGTGCATATCAGAATAGGAGTGAGATTCTTGAAGACTCATCTAGACTCCCTGGCTAAAAGGGTAAGATGGGGCCTGATGTAGTAGGACAGACAGAACTGTTGTCTTTCCTGTGCTCCACTGCTGATATGGCTTGTGAGTTCTTACAGGAAGCATTAAATGCTTGTTGGCTTCTCTGAGAAGAAATTGGTACTTTGCTTCTCCTCAGTTCAGCTTCTTTCTTTGTTAGGCCCTGGAACACCACCTAATCTTCTTGTGCATGTTTCACCAGCAGGTCTGGAAAATCTCCTGAGAGGAGTCACATCTCTTCAGAGCCTTATGAGCCCATCTCACCACCCCAGATTCCAGTTGTTCACGAGAAGCAAGACAGCATGCTGCTCCTGTCACAGCGGGGAGTGGAGCCTGCAGAGCAGAGGTGAGAAGGCACATTTGCTTGCTGCAGCTCCAATTGAGGGTTTGGCTCAATTTTCTTTAGCTTATATTATGTCAGGACCACTTTCCTTCTTGGCTTCAGTATCTGGATGGGAATTATTTACTTTTCCAGGTGAACCAATGAAACTGGATTTTAGGAATAGTATTTAAATGTTGGAGATGAGACCAGGAGCATGGCCTACTGATTGGAGTACTTGCCTTGCATGCTACTGTTAGTCACTCCAGTTAGATCTTTATTTGTATAGGAAACTTCTTGTAAAATATAAAATCCTTTTCACTGAAAACTAGTCTATTTAGTTGGCTTGCAGTAATTTTTAATAGATGGTTCATACGTTGAATTCTTAGGTTTAAGCTCTTTTCTGTTTTTTTTTTTTTTTTTTTTTGTTTTTTGAGAAGTATGGTCTTAAGTTTAGTTCATCGTTCGGGTGGTTATGTGTTCAATTAGGCAGAAGATATATGGTAAAGATGTCTCCGTCCATGGTCTATCAGTAGTAGGAATGTCCTGCTCATACCACATGAGGGCCTTCAAATCATTTGGTACAAGACAGGACGCACGTGTGCTTCTCGTCAGTAGCTAGCAGCCTGTTGGCCTGTTTGGGTAATTATGGACCATGAATGTTACAAATATCCAAATGGTCTGTGGCAGCAGAAAAAAGTTCTCCATCCCTACCTATAAATGATCTCCCATTTCACTTCTAATTTTACATTCCACCTTTGAAAACTATAGCATTTGACTATGTCCTTAGGTAATGTTCTGACTTCTGGTCACATTGTTTCTCAGGATTGTCACCATGAACACAGGATGACGAGACCATTGTTTCCAAGTATTTTTTTTTTTTTTTGCCAGTCCTGGGCTTTAGCTCAGGGCCTGAGCACTGTCCTTGGACTTTCTCAAGGCTAGCACTCTACCACTTGAGCCTCAGCACCATTTCCAGCTTTTGTCTATGTATGTGGTACCAAGGAATCGAACCCGGGTCTTCGTGCATGCTAGGCAAGCACTTTAACCACTAGGCCAAACTCCCGGCCCCCGTTGTTTCCAAGTATTGAGTCAATTATCATCGTTGACAGAACTGTACAAAGGATTAGGAGTACACAATTATAATAAATTGAACTGTGTTTCTAACAGGAATGATTCTCGCTCGCCAGGGAGTATAAGCTACTTGCCTTCATTCTTCACCAAGCTTGAAAACACATCACCCATGGTTAAATCAAAGAAGCAGGAAATTTTTCGTAAGTTGAACTCCTCTGGTGGAGGTGACCCTGATATGGGTAAGTGGGATTTCTTTTGTGAACCTCAAATAAAACCAACACTAACAATGATCTCTCTTCAGTGCTGACTCTCAGGGCACACATCCAATACACTTGAACCTGGGTGCTACTGAGGGAGGAGCCTGTTCCTCTCTGGAATTCCTCCCCCATCTTCTATGGCAACTAAAGTTGGGTCTGAGAGCACTTTTTCTTAGGTTTAGCTAAGAAACAGTATGTAGAACAGATTTGGTCTTCGTTTTCCACCATTTGGTTTGGTTTGGTTTGTAGGACAGAACTGGGCTTACTTTGGGTTATTTCCATATGACATCTCTTAAAATATTTGAAGACATGCTCTTTATGAATCTTCACATCTTTTAATAACCATTTAATCTGTTCATATCTTTCCTTGCTTTGTGCATCTTACTATTGTTCTCCACCAAAGCATTTTTAGCTTAGCTTTTTGGTAGATTCTGCAGACTATGAAGTGTTAAGATCTGTCCTAAGCCAGTCATCATTATAACCTAAGGGAATCCTAGCAGTTTGGCTGATGCAGATGTCAAATTGGCCTGTTCTGAACCTCTCTTTTCCCCCCACTCTCCCAAGTCAGCTTTGGGAATCACTGCTTTCAGATGCTGGACAAGGCATTTTGTGCCTGCTTCACTCCAACTACTTTTTCTGTGCTATCTTTCTGTATCTCAGTTAAGTTATTTAGTGTTCATATGCATCTATAAATTTCTCTAAAAATACAATATGCAACATGAATGACAGCAGTTATAGTAAAGCTAAATTAGATTTGCTGTGTGCTTGGCACTACTCTAATAAGCTAAATACTCATTTTAGTCCTTACAACCCTACACACAACAAGTAATGATCTCCATTTTGTAGATGAGGAACAGCCACTCAGAGGTTTGGTGACTAGTAAGTAATGGGGCTGTGGATGGAATCTAGGCATTCCAACTCAAGCGTATGCTTCTGGTGCTGTACTAACTGACTTCTAACAGTTCTTTGTTCACAGCATCCTTTCAGGTTGCTGGTAATTATCCAGTATAATAGCTGTGCTAAAATTTTTGGACTGATGTGCATGCATTCACCAGAATCCCATTACTTAACTATGTTCCTTGTACTATCCAAAAGTCTTACCCATCAATTTTATCAGCAATAAAGAAGTTAGTCTTCCATCTGCTATTTTTGTGACCAAGCATCAAGTACTCTCCTAACTCCATAAAAAGACTGTACATGTGGTCAGTGGCGTATAACCTTAATCCTCACTACTCAGGAGGCTGAAATCTGAGGATCACAGTTCAAAGCCAGCCTGGGCAGGAAAGTCCATGAAGCTCTTATCTCCAATTAACCACCAGAAAACTGGAAGTGGCTCTGGGGCTCAAAGGGGTAGAGCACTAGCCTTGAGCAGAAAAGTACTGGGGCAGTGCCTAGCCCCTGAATTCAAGTCCAAAACTTTAGCACTGCTGGGCATATGTGGTCCACACTGGTAATTCTTCCACTGACAGAAAAGCTCACTTAAGACCGCCTTTCACTTTCCAGAAATACTGTCATTTACATGCCTATATTCTTTTCTTGCTGATAGTCCTGGGGCTTTTTCTGCTCTACCACCTGAGACACAGCTCCATTTACAGCTTTTTTGATGATTAACTGGAGATAAGAGCCTCACAGAGTTTCCTGCCTGAGCTGGCTTTGAACTGTGATCCTCAGATCTTAATCTCCTGAGCAGTGAGGGTTATTACAGGCATGAGCCACCAGCAAACAGCTTTGCATATTCTTATTGTGTCTACATTGCTAGGGATTTGAACTTCATGTTAGGCAGGCATTCTACCTCTCATACCATACTTTCATCTTTTTTCCCCCCTGGTTATTTTTCATAGAGTTTTGTGCATTTTTCCAAAGACAGTCTTAAACCATAATGTCTCGCGTGTTTGTTGAGGTGATGCCTAGATTGGCCTTAAACCTTGATCTTTACAAAGAGTGGGGATTACAGGCATCACCTTCTCTTTGTGGGCCATTTTTATCTTCTCAGGTGTCTTAGCTTATTTCTCCTCATATTCTGTATCACCTGGGCCATTTCATCTACTGTGTGATTTAAACTAGGACTTCCGTGTATCTAGAATCCAACTTTTCATTTCTTGGTATTTTATCAGTTCCATAAATAGTTAAAATTGAACATATATTTCACCTCTGCTCCCTCATCATGGACATAACTATTCATCACTTTCTTGGCCTACTTTGTAAATTCCACCTCCTAAACAGCTCCCAGATGTCTAGCTTTTTCCTCAAACTTCAACATGCAACACTGTAACCATAGTACTTCTTAAATGTGTGAATTATATGACCCAGCAGTGTAGAGAATTGGCATTTTTCCCCAAGTTGTTCAGGTGACTTATATGACCTGCTAAATACGGAACTTTAAACTGTATAAGAAAAAAAAGGGGTATATTCTGGGTAAGCAGTAGTAGTATTGGTTGAATTACTTTATCAATAAGAAGGTAATTGATAAAACCAGTAATGGTTCAGTAAATATTGGTCAAGTATTTGTCAAGTGAATGTATGGTTTCTCCACAAATAGTAACAGGCTGTTATTTCAGATTTAGTTTATTCATTGCATTACCTGACCCATAAGTAGGAAGACTGTCATCCATATCATTCTTTTTGTACTTCTTCCTGGAGATTTTACCTTTCCTTTTGAAGCTGCCTTTGTAAGAAAAGTTAACTTTCAAGGCACATTCACTCTTCATAGATGACTGTGATATCCTCAGGTAAAAATCCTCCTGTAGTCTCCTTTCTGGGACATCATTCTTGAGCCACCCACTTCCAGAATTTTTTGCCCCTTTTAAGTGTTCAGCATCAAGCTGGAAGAAATAATGGACACACTATTGTTGTCCAGATTCATCCCCTTTTGGTTTAAAATACTTTATAGATGGTTCCGTTTTTCCACTAGTTTCATTCAAACTGCAAATTACAAATTGTGCAAGTTAGTAGGAGTGAAATGATCAACAGGCAGAATTTTTTTTTATCTTATCCAGGGAATAATCTGAAAATGTAAGAAAAGCTTCCAGTTAGCCATGGCAGAGAAATGAACTATACTGTCTACTGAGGTAGCTTTCCATTGAGTCAAAGGTTTCTTTTTCACTAAGAGGCCAGGGCTTCTGGTTTGAGAATTGACTTTTCCTCCTGTTTTCTGTCAGTGCAATTCTTTCCCTTTAGTTACACTACTCCTATATTTTCTGTGACATCTGATTTCTGATCCCATTCTCATGCATTAACAATACCTCCATATAACATGAAAAATAAAAATTGAGATCATAAAAATAGGGTTAGTAGGAAATTTTGAAAGTCTTATCAATATACAAGATTATCTGAATTGTTTTTAAATACAGCAGCTGCTCAGCCAGGAACCGAGATCTTCAATTTGCCAGCAGTTACTACTTCAGGTAAGATGCAACACAAATTATTTACCAGTGTAAATTTGCTCCAAGAAAGCAGTCTGCCAGGCGGGGTGGCTCAAACTTGTAATCCTAGCTACTTGTCTTTGGCATGAATTTGTCATCCCAGTGACAGAGGGAAGCACAAATATGAGGATTGCTAACTTGGGTACAAAATGAGATCCTATCTTGAAAAAAGAGGGTACAGCTGTGCCTCAAGTGGTACAGTGCTTATCTAGTAGCAAGCACATGACCTGGAGTTTAATAGATTATTTCTTTTAAAAAGCAGTCAATGCAACAAATAAAATTATTAAGTGTATACCAAGGAAGTACTCCTTCATGCAAATGAATAAATAATTCAGTCAGGGAAGTCCAGAGCTCATAAAGAGAATTAAAGGTAAGTATAGACTGGGTGTAGTGGCCCATACCTGTATCAGAGAGATGAGTGAAGTGGACAAAGAAGGACTATTATTTCAGGGCCAGCCATCCAAAAGTAGGTCCAATCATGGCAGTTGTGATCTACCATGCCCAGCTACAGACATGAATGAAATCATAGTCCACACCAACTGGGGCTAACACAGACCCTACAGGCAAAATAGCTAAAGCAGAAAGAGCTGGGGATTATGGTTCAAGTGAGCCACTAGAGTGCATATTAAGTAGAAGGTCCTGGGGTCAAATCCTAGTATTGCCATGAAAATTATGAAGAACATTGTAAGCAATAAAGAATTATAAAATTGAGCAATGGAAGTGTGGATGAGTGACTCTCTGGGGAGACAGTTTTCCCAGAATCACTTGTGGATGGAGATGGCCTTTGTGTTGGCTCTCTAGTCTTCTTCTGACACAAGTGTAAGGCAGTGCAATTCAGTGGGCCGGAGGGCTGAATATCATCTGATTTCCTATGTCCTGATACGCCTTTTAACAAGCAGAAATGCACTACACTCACTATCTCTTCCAGGCTCAGTAAGCTCTAGAAGCCATTCTTTTGCTGATCCTGCCAGTAACCTTGGTCTAGAAGACATTATCAGGAAGGCCCTCATGGGAAACTTTGATGACAAAGTTGAGGATCATGGAGTTGTCATGTCCCAACCTGTAGGAATAGTGTCTGGTAGTGTCAGCACCTCAGTTGTGACCAGCAGTGAGACACGGAGAGATGACGGGGAACCATCACCTCATTCAGGTAATGTTACTTTTTAGTGTCTCTGCTGTCTTTCCTGAGAAAAAGCTAGATTGATTGCCAAGATCTTGTAATGTTAGACTTCACTTGTCTATGTGGGCTCAAAGTCACTCCTGGTTATCCCTTCTATAGTTAAAAAATGCCAGGTGCCCAGTGGCTCACACTTACAATCATGTCTACTCAAAAGGCTGGTAGGAGGATCGTGGTTTGAAGCCAGCCTGGGCAGGAAATTCTATGAGACTCTAACCTTCAATTGACTACCAAGAAAAACCTGAAGAGTAGAGTTATAGCTCATATGGCAAGTGCACTACACTTGAGCAAAAAAAAAAAAAAAAAAAGCTCAGGGACAGCATCTAAGGCCTGAGTTCGGCCTTGAGACTGGTACCCCCTTTCCCCATTTTTTAAAACTGCTTATACATTACAGTAACAGAAGTAACATTTTTAGCCAGAACGTTAACTCTACTAGCATCAGTTTTTGTTTGCATCTTGTCCTTACTTATACATTTTAGTGGAAGCCCAAGTATAGTTTCAAAGTTAATAACTGACTTGAAATAAAGATGTTGGGCTTGGTGCTGGGAATTTGGTTTAGTGGTAGACTGATTGCCTAGCATGCATGAAGCACTGTGGTTTGGTTCCTCAGTGTCACAAAGAGAAAAAGCTGAAAGTGGAGCTGTGGCCTATGTGGTACAGTGCTAGCCTTGAGCAAAAGCAGCTCAAGGACTAAGTTTATGCCTTGAGTTTTAAGCTCTAAGATTGTCCCCCCTCCCCCCCCAAAAAAGGTCACAATTGTTATAACTAAGCGATAGACTTTTTGTAGACAGCCTTAATGAATCTTAATTCCCCTCTTCTGTTTTGTTTTTGGGGTTTTTTGCCTGTCCTATTAAACTCTGGGCCTCCAGGCTGTTCCTGAGCTTCTTTTGCTCTACCCCTTTGAGCCACAGTGCCACTTCTGGGTTTTTTTTGAGTAGTTTACTGGAGTAAGTCTAAGACTTTCCTGCCTCAAATGGTGATCCTCAGATCTCAGCCTCTTGAGTAGTGAGGATGACAGGAATGAGCCACTAGCACCCAGCTGGTTTTTCTTAATATTTTAAGAATTGACAGCTCTTGTTCTTATTCTTAAAACTAAAAATAAGAGCTATCAGTTCTTAAAATAGCTAAAGGTCAACAGTGTTTTTTCTTTTTACTTTCTGGTTATCTTTAAGCAACAGATTTCACTATTATAGCTCCACTAACTGGTCTTCAAGTTGATGTTATATATGGTTAAAGGTTTTAACAATATTAGTTATATAGGTTCTAAAGTGTTGTGTCAGGGCTGAAAGAAAATTTTGTTCTAGAGTGCAGTCAAATTCTCCTGAGAACTTAAAAGAGCCTAGAAGTACGCGAAGTAGAAAATAGGTGTATATTTTCAAGGTTTCAATGTAAGGTTTGATGACCATGAACAAAAGCTAATCTCACTCAGGTTCCTCATTGTCTATCTTGAAATGGCGTCTGTTAAGACAGTTACATAGTGGAGATTCTGCTTTCTTTGAATAGGGTCGTCTCCACTTGTTCTTCAGGGCAGTAGAGAGCACGTGTTTGGGCAAGATTTAGGATTTTTACCAACTTTCCTTATTTCTTTAGCATAGCATAGGTACTGTAAGGCTAGTAAAGAAACTTGGATGTTTCCCAGATTTCACTGCATGTGTCTTATCTGTGCACACACACCAGCTCTGGAGCTTGGGTGCTGTCCCTGAGCTTTTGTGCTTAAGGCTACCACTCTACCACTTGAGCTACAGCTTCACTTCTGGTGTTCAATTGGAAGTGTCATGGAATTTCCTGCCTGGGCTGGCTTTGAACTGCAATCCTCAGATCTCACTCAGCCTACTGAGCAGCTAGGATTACAGATGTGAGCCACCAGTGCCTGGGCCCTTGATCACATCATTTGTTTTGCTTGCTAGTGACAATCTTGCTACTTTTAACTTGAGAAGTGAAATTCTGAATCAGTAATTTGATATGAACTTCACTTTTAGGAGTGTGCAAACCAAAGTTGATCAAGTCAAACAGCAGGAAATCTAAATCTCCTATCCCTGGTCAAGCTTACTTAGGAGCTGAGCGGCCCTCTTCAGTCTCCTCGGTACATTCAGAAGGGGATTACCACAGGCAGACACCAGGATGGGCCTGGGAAGACCGACCTTCTTCAACAGGTGAGGAATCGGATCTAAACTGATGGATAGAAAATAAAGTTGAGGGCCAGGAGCCAGGAAGGTGGCCTAGTGTAGAGTGCTCAGCTAGCATGTACTAAGACCCAGATTTAATTCCTTGGTACTACACACACAGAAAACCAGTAAGTGATGTTGTGGCTCAAGTGGCTATAGTTCTGAGAAAGCCCAAGGACAGTGCTTAGGCTCTGAGGTCAAGCCCCAGAACGGGAGGGGGGGAGGGTGTAAAATCAGAACTAAAAAAAGCTTAGAAGAACTATACTTCCACATGTTATCCTGAACACTTTCTACTTTCAAAATTAGAAGTTGGGTATGTATAGTTTTAGAAAGTTCCTCATTCTGTATCATGCTCACTGGGAACCAATAGTACCTGGATAGAGGCATGCACATCTTAAAAGTGACTCCCTTTCTCGTTTTTTATAGAGATACAAAGATATCAGAAACAGGAAATGAGATTTTGGTCTTTAACAAATGTTGTAGAGGGCAATTTTTTTTAGTGCTTTCCACTGTGTATGTTTTTGCATTAAAAACCAGGATGATTTAAAAAGGGTAAGGTTTGCTGTGAATTCCAACATTTCTAAGATTTCTACCTTTAACATCTCACACAAGGATGGCATGCATTATGTACACACAAATATGCTAATACCTATTATATACATTATAGCAGGATTTTAAATGTTTATGCCATGTGTGTAGTCATGTATTTGTTTTTTGAAAACTTGCATCCTAGACTGATGCATCTTAACGTATTACATCTAGTCTTTAGAATATTAAGCATTTTATCAAGGTATAGAACACATTTTGGAAAGCTGTGTGCCTGTGGCTTGACCCTCAATCCTCTCACTCTTGAGTGCTGTAGGAAGAAGGATGGAGCATTCAACTTCTCAGGCAGAAACACTTGTAAGATAGGTGCTACTGCTCCATGCCATAGTCCTAGCTACTTTAGGAGACTGTGCCCAAGGTGGACCACCTAAAAAGCTGAAGGAGAGCTGTGATTCAGGTGGTAGAGTGACACCCTTTAGTGAAAAACCTAAAGGAGACTGCCTAACACTGGAACAAAAAAAGTGAGTAGCCCAGTGAACCTAAGTCCCTGAATTCAAGTCCAGTTACTGCCTCTTCCACCCCCCCCCCCACGTTTTCTAGCAACAAATTGACACAAGGAAGTAACAATGTTACAGCTTCTCCACTTGTAAGTTTCTTACTCACTCCTCCTTTCCTACTCACTCCTCTCTTCCAGTCAGACTTCACAGGTGAAACATTCTGCTGCCAGCCTGCCACATTGCCTGGTAGTTCCCCTTCTGAGAACTGTACTTTGGAATTTCTCAAAGGAGTCCAAAAGTTGGTCGATAATTTACTATTATATTTGGATTCTCCATTGAATGTGCTAGGCAGATTGAAAGGTCTCCCAGCCCTGGTTTGTCTGGCTCAGCACCTGTGCCAATTTGCTTACATCTGTCCATATTATACTATGTTGCCTGTCACTGGTGACACGTGGTGACTCCCTGGGCTGTTCTATTACATGAAGTGGTTTTCAGTGTCACAAAACTTTTGTAAAATATTTGACAGGATAATCCTACTAAAGATAGATTGGATGTAATAGCAAGTATGTTTACACTACTGAAAACCCTCCTTTTTCTTTTGTCAGGCTCAACTCAATTTCCATATAACCCTCTCACCATGCGGATGCTCAGCAGCACACCACCCACCCCCATCGCATGTAATCCGTCAGCTGTGAGTCAGGCAGCTCCACACCAACAGAACCGGATCTGGGAGCGGGAACCAGCACCCCTCCTCTCAGCACAGTACGAGACGCTGTCTGACAGTGATGACTGAACTGCGCGGTGCAGGGACTAGAGACAGGGTGGGGGCAGTTCTTGCAATGAATTGGTTTTTAAAACTGCGGGTCAAAAATCTGCCCTCTTGTGATTTGTGCCCAGAGACTTCTCAGTAGAGCCAAGGCATCAATTGATGAAGAAATTCACTTGGAATGTCAATTTGAGGAAGGAGAAATACTGCTGATACAGTGGATGGTAATAGTGGAGGGTTGAAATGTAGAGTTTTTAAAAAGTGGACAATTCCTGTTCTTACATCTGTTTGTAAAGAAAAGCATAATGTCTTTAAATCACTCTCCTGTAAATAGATGACCTTTTTGAAGTGTATCCCCTTGCTGTAGTATCTGGTGTACTTACATGCAAATCAGTGTATCAATGTTGGGGGTGATTTTAAAAAAATCTTTTCACCTATCTTTTTTAACCCTAGCCTTCTAAATAACCTCATACAGCCTAGTTTCATAAGGTTGGCTGTCACGGGCATTGTACTTTTTATCTGAATCTGATTTTATTTCCTCTAAATTTAGCTTCCCAGTGATATTTAAAATCTTGTGGGAAATGTTTAGATTTTTAACAGACTGTCATAAAATCTAGACATTAAGGTCAAAAGGTAGGAGCAACAAAATTCTGCCATTTTAAATGTAAATTTCCAGTGCAGGCTTATTTTTTTTTATAACTGAAAAAATATTGCTGCATGGTATATTACAATTCAGTTTATAAAGTTTTAAAGGCTTGAGGCATACCTCACTGTTATGCACACTGGTGATTTAACCATGCCCCTTTAAGTATTCCTTTTCTTCTGCATCTGATGCAGCCCAACAGAGCTTTTGTTTTGAAATAAATTTGACTACCCTGTCCATAGAGCTACAGTAGATTATTTGTGATTTAAGGCTCTTTGTCTCAGGTTTCAAAAATTAACTTTAGTTTGGCCCACACAGAGTATGAAAATATTGTGTAGTATCTCAGGCTTTTAGACTTGCTTCGTGCTGCACCCTGACAAGCCTCAAGGTGAACATGCAGTCCTTTTATCATCTCTATGCCAGCACTTATTCTGCTTCCTTAGACAAAAGAGATAGGTGCAAGTAATTTAAAAGATTGAACTGTAAATTATGGTACTGAAGAGACTATTAAGAATTGCTTGCAGCTTTCTTTAGCATTTTCTTCATATAACTTAATCACAGCATTTAAGTACCCTCCCACAGCATACAGAAGAATGCCACTGTTAACTGGAAAGGGGATGAGATAGAGATCTCTCAGGACAGTTAGCATTAGCACTTTACAGCATATCATGAACACCTACACTTTTAAATGAAAATATGAAAGGAGCACTGACTAAAACCACTGACCAAAACATCTCCCCTGATCGCCATAGCATTGCTGTGGCAATAAAGGCTCCATACTTTGCACATATTCAACAAATGACAAACAGGCTGTAGTCCACGTTTGTATGGAATCAAAGCCTTTACTCTTGAGGTCCTCAAGATCAAGGAAGTGGTCAGAGCTCCTATTACTTGGAAGGTAGATGTTCATTAAAAAAGTCATTACCTGTTCTAATAGTTTTTCAGGTACTGGCAATATTCTACAACTCAATTATTTGTTTGGAGGCCAAATGGCAGTATAAATTATATTTTTCTATGATCCTGAGGGCCTTGAGGTATGGTGAGTTCATTTAGCTTGAGACTAGGTTAGATGTATCTTGTTATGGCCGTTCAACTTCTAGACCCCAGGGTATGCTGCTGCTAACCACCCTAATATCACTGGTGTGTTATTACTCCACCTGCCATCACATGGAGAAGAGATTTCAGAACAGGAGTTGAACTCCAATAGCATTTCTTAAAACACCAAGAACACATTCTCATACTGCTTACCTATGAAGCAAACCTGAGACTGTTGGTCAGCAGAGCACTGAGTGAATGGTGACTTACCAGCCTTACCTGCATAATTATTTGCAGGCCAAGATCCAGGCTTCTGACTACATCCTTAATGCATGATTTTATCCCCCACAACCAGAACTAAATGTCTTCCAATATTGTTCGTAGAAGTATTCTGATAGTCAGTTTTCCAGTGCATGTTTGTAATTGGACATTCCTACTGCTTTAATTTGGTATGCAGAGTGCTTCTAATTTGAATACACTTATGCTCTGAAAACCCCAATGACAGTACAGTTAAAAAATTTAGACTATTTTAAACAAACCAATCAGTAAAGGAGTACGTGTTTCACTACCTTGCTTTACAACAGTGCAAATGAACATTAATAACAACACCCCCATGAGGAGATCGTCATTCTGAAAGCTCCTACTGAGTTTTTCCAGCAACGGGACCATGAGCAGAATCATTGTGAAGAATTAAAAATTCTTAAATAAAACTTATAGTGAAAAACCTAACTTTCAGTAACATTGTCTATGCAGAAGGTGAGTGAGTGGCATTAAGACTGGATTACACTAAAACTTACCTCTCTCAGGGTTACACTTAATGGAACTAGCTGGGGAGTAAATATTAAACGAGCTTGTATAGAAAATGGGGCCAGAGGCTGGTAACAGGTTGAAGCTCACCTGGGCAGAAAAGTGTGCAAGACTCCATTTCCCAAAATAAACAGCAAAAAGGCTGGAAGCGCAAGTGTAGAGCACCAGCCAAGCAAGCAGAGGCACTGAGTTCAAACCCTGGTACAGAAAGATGGAAAGAAATTTTCATCTGCAGAGTATAAAATACTAGTTTCAGTATAAGTTCTAAGGATTTGGGCCCTAGGGTTGTTTGTTTGTTTGTTTTTAAATCAAGATCCAAACAAATCATTATTTTTCTGTGAGAAACTCAAGCATTACTGGAATACAATATGGTTGTGTAGTCTCTAGTTTATTATGAAAAGATTGTTACAATACTTACATAATGAACCAAAATCTTCACACACCACCTCCAAAGGCATTCCCTTCATGGAATCTAGAAAACTGACTATTCGCAAGGCAGGGTAACACCCATCTGTGTATCTTATATTTACATATTTTGAAACAGTGTGATGAAACTCTTAAAGCAGCATAGCAGCCTACTAAGTCACCTGACCAGACCCCCCATGGCTAAAAAAGGATTCTCATAACAATAAAAAAGCTAGGACTATGATCCAGGTCAGTGGTTCTATTATATTCTCAGCACAAGTGGGAGTCACTGCAAGGCTACAGTTGCAGGGACTTGCTCTCAGTAAAAGGTCTAGAGTACCTGGATTTCTTTACAGTTCTTCAAAGAAGGTCTCAGATGACTGTTGAGACTTCAATAGAAAAGGAAGTTGAATGTTCACATAGCACGGAGAAGGCAAGAGGTTACATCCTTCTTTCCCTCATCATGACTAAATTCTGGTTTTAGGTGTTTGTATTAACAGGTAGGTATTGTACTTTCAACTGCCTAATTCTCCCCCCCCCCCCCAACTTTATGCTGGCTGCTGATGGCCCACTAAGGAATTACTTCTCTCTTAATGCTTTAAGTCCCACACTGTGTACTGTGCTTCATGAAACAGACTATCAGAGGAAAACTCACCAAACTCCTCTTCTGCCATGAGAACATGTAGCTCTGGTCAGCCAGATATTGCTACAGTAAGAGATGGGCAGCCAATCAGTAGACAGAATCTTACAGAACAGATGGCCAGGTATAGTGATTGTCCCTCGCCCCAAGGGAACCCTGGTACATCTTAACCTATAATTATATTCAGGCTGGCAGAGACAGCACCTAATCACAGTATTATAGGAAACAATGGTCCTTAGAGGTCATAATCAGTCGAGGGTGAACATTGGTTTTCCTTTGAAAACATGAGTGGCAATGTATACAACTTTTCCTTCACCAAGTTGAACTATTTCCCTTGGGTTACTAGAAATTCCCCCTTCCCTACAACAAAATGAACTTTTTGCTTGTTAAAATTAAGTCAAAAGTCTACTTTTTTCTTGACAGCTCAGCCAATTCTTCCCTGATGTGCTGTACAGAAACCTCATCCCTTTTCAGCTCTGCTTGCTTCAGTGCTTCCTGGTAGATCTCTTTTGCTTGTGTGTATCGTTCTAAAATAGCCCAAAGAAAAGGGAGAAGAGGAAAACTTGTTTTCAAAGTGATTCTAAAGAGAAAGCACTAATGTGGACATGGATTAACTCACTGTGTGCTAATAAGCGAGTGATGCTGTCTAGTTGCATCTCTACTTGACCAGCTAAGAGAAGCTAGGCATTAGCTTATGGATAAAACTCAAAACTACCAAGTGCTGTGGAGTTCTTAACCGCCCTTTTCAAATATACTTTGAGGGGATTATCATTACAACTTCATACAGTTCAACTGGCTAACACAGAAATACACAAGTATCATGAGTTAGGCAACAACTTGCCAACTAATACATGCTGGTTTTGTCCTTACTCAGCCTTTTAATGTAGAAATGTCCTCGCCCCATCTAAATACCATTTCACAAATGTATAAACCCAGTGGCATGTTTTCCCCAAAAGCAAGCCACTCAAGTTTTCACTGCTACATACCTCTGTGCGTCAGAATCGCAGCTAGATTGCTGAGCACCATGTGCAGCTCAGGATGATTTATTTCTCTTGCCAGGTCTGATGCTCTCTGCATATAAAGGTAGGCTTCCTCAAAGTGGCCCTGTGCATCCAATGTAGTAGCAAGGTCACTCATCAGCACAATCGTCTAGAAAGAAGAGAAAGCCCTTCCTTAAAAAAATAAACACAGGCTGGGAGTTTGGCCTGGTGATGGAGTGTTTGCCTAGCATGCACAAAGACCAGGGTTCGATTCCTTGGTACCACATACATAGAAAAAAGCTTGAAGTGGTGCTGAAGTGGTAGAGCTCTAGCCTTGAGCAAGTCCAAGGACAGTGTACAGGTCCTGAGCTCAAGCCCAGGACTGGCAAAAAAAAAAAAAACAAAAACACTATCAGGGGCTGGGAATGTGGCCTGGTGGTAGAGTGCTCGCCTAGCATGCACAAAGACCTGAGTTCGAGTCCTTGGTATCACATACACAGGAAAGGCTAGAGGTGGCTCAAGTGGTTGAGTACTACCTTTAAGAAAGCTCAAGGACAGTGCCCAAGCCCTGAGTTCAAGCCCCAGGACTAGCAAAAATAACTCAAATGTTAATTTGGAGTTTATTAAACTGTGAAAATACAAAGATCCCAACTTCATCATCCCATTAAAGGTCACAATATTATTTCAAGACTATGACAACTGTACTCATTCCATTTTCTAATTTCTAGATTTAATCAACCAAATTATCAAATTCCAAGTACCAAGTAAGAAAAATAACAGCAAAAAGAAGCTACAGTATAGTTCTAGTGAAGGCTCAACCATTTTGAGAAGTCAGACTTAGGGTATTATATTGTTCCATCCAATGATCATGAGTCTCATAAAAAGCAGAATCTTTCTGGGTGCTGATGGCTCACACCTATAATCTTACCTACTCAGGAAGCTAAGGTCTGAACATTGTGGTTGAAAGGCAGCTCATGCAGGAAACCTATTAGACTCATCTCTAATTAACCACCAAAAAAAAAAAAAAAAAAAAGTGCTAGAGTGAAAAAAAGCAGTACTGAGCACAAAAGTTCCACAATAGCATTCAAGCTGTTAACTTCAAGCCTTAGAACAAGCCTGAAGACTGCCAACAAAACATTGTACAAGTCTCAGATTCCTTCCTTAGACAATTCATATCTCAGATTCTCTTATCAAGCAGTCACAAAACCACGCCATACCTCTATTTTGAGGAGAAATAAGATATTTCAATTCATTGTGTTTAATAGCATTCTAACACAAAGCTTTGCATATTCTACTTAAATTCTGTAACAATCAGTTACAGAATCTAAAAGTTTTTATTCTAAATGAAGTCTCCTCGGTTCCCCGAGAAAGGACAAGGGAGGTAAAGAAACTCTGTTTCTTGTAAATTTAATGGCGTGAGGATGTCTGCAGACTCGATTCTGAAATACCAGGCTATAGAATCTGAAGCCACAGAAGCACAATTGGTTAGTTAGAATTCCGAAAAGATCTATTAGCTGTACAAAAGGGGACTTATGAAAAAGGTTCTAGGCAGACCCAGTGACTTAGTTTCTTGTAGTGGTAAGAAATGGAATGAGTGAGGAATGCAAGGACTAAGAACATCCCTGATTCTGCTTCTCTGTGAGGGTCAGACTTCGTTTTCTTTTGGGCAATACTAGGGTTTGAAAGGGCCTCACACTTGCTCGACAGGCACTTCAGTCATATTCCCCAACTCTTTTTTTTTTTTAAAACTTATTTTTCAGATAAGGTCTCTGTTTTTTTGTTTGTTTTTAGAGCCTGTCTGTCTTCAGCATGACTAGAAGACTGCATGCTACCATACCAAGCTTGGCTGATACTTGGTCTCACTAACTTACTTGGTTGGGGGTGGAGGGGGGGGATCTAGTTCACTCCTAATCTCTACCTACCAAGTATATGATTTACAGAAATGAGCTTCAATGCCCAACACATTATTTTTGGAAGACTATGTATTTTCCTCCATTACCTGTGGGTGTCTTTCTCCTTGTATTTCTTGAGAGATTTGCAGGGCTCTTTCATACATTCTCTGTGCCTGTGATGGTTTTTTGGAGAACAGCAGGTAGCGTGCACAGGAGTCTAAGCACATGCCCAGGAGGAGGCGTGTGTTGGCTTTTTCTTCCACTAATAGTAAAGTAAGCATTTTAGGCATGTAACAAGTACATAACAGAAAGTGAGACAGTTAACCAACCTACCCCATCATTTGGTTATCAGGACCCACTGAACGCATAAGGCCACTTTGATGTACGCTTAGCTTTACACTGAAAGGAGGCCGTTAGGTGGATTAGCATCCAATAAGGTAACATGCCAGACTGGCTGCAATCATGGAACTTCCCCTACATTTTAAGTAGATTAATAAAGAATCATAATGAGTACATAGGTATATTTCAATTTGAAACATAATTTTTGGAAGAAACAGATGAAGATAAACCCTAAAGTAAAATGTCTGGGGGCCAGGGCTAGGAGTATAGCCTCATGGTAGAGTGCTCGGTTAGCATGCATAAAACCCTGGGTTCGATTTCTTGATACCACATACACAGAAAAAGCCAAAAAGCTAGGCTCACACTTGTAATCCCAGCTGCTCAGGAAAGCTGAGATCTGAGAATGGCAGTTCAAAGCCAGTCGAGGCACTAAAGTCTGACATGGAAAAGGCTCTTAGTAGATCCTCAATGAATGATTTAAAAGAATGAACAGAGGGAGCTGGGAGTTTGACCTAGTGGTAAAGGGCTTGCCTAGCATACACAAAGACCTGGGTTGGATTCCTGGCACCACATATGTAGAAAAAGCCAGAAGAGGTGCTGTGGCTCAAGTGGTAGAGCTCTAGCCTTGAGAAAGCTCAAGGACAGTGCCTAGGCCTTGAGTTCAAGTCCCAGGACTGGCAAAAAAAAATTAAAAATGAATAAATTTAAAACTATCATGAATCAAAGCCTAGATAACATCGACCCTTTGGTAAGGGATATTGACAAATCTTGTCCTGATTTACTGTTGTAAAACATGCGGAGAGGCTAGAAGAAGCTGGTTGTGGTGAGACATATAAAAAGATGTCTCCATCAACTCACTTTCCCCACTCTATGGCTTATGTATACAGTGCTGTGAATGGATGTAGTCAGGGTTGGCTAGAGGGATTTGTGTGGGGGGGTCATGGGGCACTGTCCCTGAGCTCTTCAGCTCAAGGCTACTGCCCTACCCCTTGAGACAAGCCCCACTTCACATTTTCTAGAGGTTAATTGGAGATAAGAGTCTCAGGTCCTTTTGTGGCCAGGCTGGCTTTGAGTCTTGATCCTCAGATCTCAGCCTCCTGAGTAGCTAGGGTTACAGGCAGGAGCCACCTTACCTAGCAAGGGATGTGTTTTTGTTTGCTTTATTTACATGGATTCCGAGGTGGCCCTTTGAATTTGTGTTAAGCTTGTTTGCTTGGC
Source organism: Megascapheus bottae (assembly GCF_031878675.1). Taxonomy (NCBI): domain Eukaryota; kingdom Metazoa; phylum Chordata; class Mammalia; order Rodentia; family Geomyidae; genus Megascapheus; species Megascapheus bottae. The sequence continues at coordinate 5,328,134 of NC_143525.1, read as the reverse complement.
TGGTTCTTTTATCACTTAAGCCACACCTCCAACTCTATTTTGTGTTTGTTTGTGCTCGCGAATGCGTGCGTAAGTGCATACACACATGTATGCACTGGTCCTAAGGCTTGAACTCAGGGCCTGGGCACTGTCCCTGAGCTGCTTTTGGTCAAGGCTGGCACTCTTACCACATGAGCCACAGCTCCATTTCAGCTTTTTTTTTTTTTTCCTGGTTGTAGGGCTTGAACTCTGTGCCTGAGTGCTGTCCCTAAGCATTTCACCTCAAGTTTAGCACTACCACTTTGAGCTCAGCGCCACTTCTAATTTTCTGGTGGTTAACTGGAGATAAGAGTCTCACAGACTTTCGTGTGCAGGCAGGCTTTAAACTGTAATCCTCAGAGCTCAGCTTCCTGAATAGCTAGGATTACAGGGTGAACCACTGGCACCCTGGTTCAGCTTTTCTTGATAGTCTAGTGGAAATAAAACTTTCCTACCCAGGCTGGATTTGAACTACAATCCTCAAATTTAAGCCTCTTGTGTAGCTAGCTCACAGATGTAAGCCACTTGCCCTGGCCTTTCCACACTCTTTTATGGTGATCCAACAGCACTGGTTATGAGCAGTTGAGCAACTGTTTAGAATATCCTCTCTAGCCAAGTCTGATTCACCTAGATGGGCCCAAGCTTGACTGAGAAATGAGAACAGTAAGCAAACATTAACTCTCTCCTAGTAAATTGTGACTTTTTCCTTTTTCTTTTGGCCAGTCCTAGGGCTTGAACTCAGGGCCTGAGCACTGTTCCCGGGCTTTCCTCAAGGCTGGAGCTCTGCCACTTGAGCCATAGCATCACTTCCAGCCTTTTCTATGTATGTGGTATCAAGGAACTGAACCCAGGTCTTAGTGCATGCTAGGCAAGCACTCTACCACTAGGCCAAACTCCTGGCCCCAGCCTTCTCCTTTCAAGAACTTGTAACTACTTTTTTGTTGTTGTTGATCACAGGGCTTGAACTTTGGGCCTGGGTGCTGTCCCTGAATTCTTCAGCTCAAGGTTAGCTCTACCACTTGATCACAGCACCACTTTCAGTTTTGTGGAGTCTCGTGGACTTTTGTGCCTGGGCTGGCTTTGCTCCTTGATCCTCAGATCTCAGCCTCCTGAGTAGCTAGGATTACATGCTTGAGCCACCAGAGCCCGGCTCTAGTTAAGTATTTTCTTGACTAGGGGAATGGCTCAAGATGTAGAGAATCTGTTTGGCAAGCACTAAAATTCAAGCCCCAGCATGGCCAATTTTTTTTAATAATTCTTTAAAAAACAACAACAACAAAAAATCTTCCTAGGTAAATTAAAAGGCCAAATATAAAATGAGAAATATTTAGACTATCTTTCTACAATTAGAAAACAAGAAGATTTAATTAAATGACACATAAAGTACAACTATCAAGGCTTTTGCTAATTTTTTTTTCTTTTTTTTTTCCCTTTTTGCCAGTCTGAGGGCTTGAACTCAGGGCCTGAGCACTGTTCCTGGGCTTTCCTCAAGGCTAGAGCACTACCACCCGAGTCACAGCACCACTTCCAGCTTTTTCTATGTATGTGGTACCAAGGAATTGAACCAGGGTCTTCGTGCATGCTAGGCAAGCACTCTTACTCACTAGGCCACACTCCAGGCCCTCCTCCCTTTTTAAAATGCTGGTACTGGGGCTAGAACTCAGGATCTCCTGCTCCCTCTACTTTTCACTCAAGGCTGGCAATCTATCACTTCAGCCATACCTCCATTTCTGGCTTTTTTTGCTGGTTAGTAAGAGGTAGGAGTTCTAGGATTTGTCTTGCTGATTTCAAACTTTGATCCTCAAATCTCCTGAGTAGCTAGAATGATAGGCATGAGCCCATCCCCTAATTTTTTAACTGTTAAGTACTCAAATGAAAAGACAACCTACAAAAAAACATAGAATCCACAAAAATACGAGCTACTCAAACACATAAAGAAAACTTTTATATGCCACTAATAAAAAGATATCCCTAAACAATGAATAAAGGACACTGAAGACAGGTGCCTAGCATGAGGGTCCAGGGTTCCATCTCCAGCACCACCAAATGTACAATAGACTATTTCAGAACAAGAAATCTCAAAAGCCAATACATATGTGAAGGAGATATTTCATTGGAAATAAAACATACTGAGCTACAATGACATTTTTTTTTCACTTTCACCAGACTATCAAAATATTTTATATCTAGCTGGGCACCCATGACTCATACATGTAATCCTAGTTACCTGGGAGGCTGAGATGGAAGAGGGAGGTTGAGATGGGAGAGGATTATGATTTGAGGCCAGCTGACCAAGAAAGTTCTTGAGCCCCTCCCTTTTCAACACAGAGGTATGACAGCGGATAGGGATACACCTGGTACCTGAGCTGTGAAAGGAAGCCTGAAATAGGTGGACCGTGACACATGCCCCTGCTTTCAGGGGCAGGAAGTGAGAAACATTTCAGAAATAACCAGTTCAGAAAAAGGTTGGGAGTGTGGCTCTGCAATGGACTGTGCACCTAGCAAGCATAAGGCCCTCAGTTCAAATCCCAGTATCTCCATAAGAAAAAAAAAGTCCAACAAAAAGAGCAACAAGGGCCAGGAGTTTGGCCTAGTGGTAGAGTGCTTGCCTAGCATGCACGAAGACCCAGGTTCCATTCCTCAGCACCGCATACATAGAAAAGGCTCAAAGTAGTGCTGTGGCTCAACTGGTAGAGCACTAGCCCTGAGAAAGCCCAAGGACAGTGCTCAGGCCACCAGTTCAAACCCTGGAACTATTCCCCAGTCCCCGCTCCCTCCCACCCCCAGAAAAAAAACAAAACAAAAAAAACAGCAACAGGAATGCTGAAATACTCCAAGTGAAGATGTATACTGGTAAAACTGCTTTGGTAATCTACAGTACAAGCACCCTAGCAATTCTGCTCAGGAAGATCCCCTGAGGAATACCTTGCATGTGTTCACAGAATTGGGCTCTAAGAATATTCAATGAAGGGCCGGGAGTTTGGCCTAGTGGTTAAAGTGCTTGCCTAGCATGCATGAAGACCCGGGTTCAATTCCTCGGTACCACATACATAGAAAAAAAGCCGGAAGTGGTGCTGAGGCTCAAGTGTAGAGCTCTAGCCTTGAGAAAGTCCAAGGACAGTGCTCAAGCCCTGAGCTCAAGCCCAGGACTGGCAAAAAAAAAAAAAAAAAAAGAATATTCAATGAAGAACCACTATCATTATAAATTATAAAACCACCACTTTCAGTGTCCATCAACAAAACTATGGTTTCACACCATGGGTAGCTACATGCAGGTACAGTATCTGAACCAGTCAGAGCCACTTCTAATCCTTGTGAGAACAATAAAAAGACAACACCTATACTCCTCACCCCTACCAACCAGTAGAATGATTACAGATGCAACTGGGCATATATGCATGCACTTCAGCAAGCTTTCATGTTAAGGAGACTGCTTCAGAATCAACATGGTTGAATCTCAGTAACATAATGCTAAGTGGAAATACAACGCAACTTAAAACTTATTTAAAAAAAAGAAAAGACAAGGTATAGATCAAGGTCCATCTCTGAGTACCACCTCCTAAGAGTGGCAAATGTAGCAGTTAAACCATCTAGTAAATTTCATTTTTATATTAACATTACATAAAATTCTTACATAGTAGGTGGGCATGGTGGCTCACACCAATAATCCTAGCTACTCAGGAGGCTGAGATCTGAGGTTCACAGTTCAAAGCCAGCCTGGGCACTGAAGTCTGTGAGATTTTCAATTCCTATTAACCACCAGAAAACCAGAAGTGGTGCTGTTTCAAGGAGTAGAGTTATAGAGCTCTCTTCAGCTCAATAGCTCAGGGAAAGCATCCAAGCCCAGAGTTCAAACCCCACAACCAAAAAAAAAAAAAAAAATTCTTACATAGTGTTGTGTCACAGTGTCAGGGTTTAATTCTGATAATAATCCAATAAGGAAGTTTCTATTATTAATGTACTGATATGGAAATTGAGAACAGAGGAGTTAAAACAACTTATCCATAATGACAGTAACAATGGTACGTAGTGGCAGCTCCTGGATTCAAACCTGGGTTCCAGACTTCAAGCACTCATGTTATTTTAATTATTACAATACAAAAATGAACAAAATGAGCCAGGCATGGTGACTCACGCCTGTAACCCTAGCTACTCAGAGGGCTGTGATTTGAGGATCAAGGTTCAAAACCAGCCTAGCCACAAAAGGACCTAAGACTCTTATCTCCAATTAACCTCTAGAAAATGAGAAGTGGGGCTTGGCACAAGGGTAGGGCAGTAGCCTTGAGCTGAAGAGCTCTGGGACAGGGCTCAGGCCAGAGTTCAAGCCCCATGACCCCCACATATACACACAAAAAAATGTTCCAGAGGAAGAGGAGAAAAGAATGCAAAAATCTTTTACTAATTTAAAGAAATCCACAAACTAAAAACTGGAAAAGGAATGTAATCTCATATACTCAAAACATATTGTATATTATGGTCTTTTGGGTGTTTCTGGTCAAATTGCAGGGCTTGAATTCAGGGTCTGGGTGCTGTCCCTGAGCCTCCTTATGCTCAAGGCTAGCATCCCACCACAGTGACACTTCCAGTTTTCTGGTGGTTAATTGAAGATAACAGTTTCATGGACTTTCCTGCCTGGGCTGGCTTCAAATCATGATCTTCAGATCTCAGCCTCCTGAGAAGCTAGGATTATAGTCATGAGTCACTGCACCCAGCTCAAATATATTATGCCTAAAAATACAATGCCATAGCCTCCCATAATTGCTCATATCTATCATCTTATCACTTGGGAAGGCCAAGTTTGCCTGGACTACACAAGGCAACAGTCTCAAATTTTAAAAATTAGAATAGGGCCCGGGAGTTTGGCTTAGTAGTAGAGTGCTTGCCTTGCATGCACAAAGACCCAGGTTCGATTCCTCAGTACCACATACATAGAAAAAGCTGGAAGTGTTGCTGTGGCTAAAGTGGTAGAGCTTTAGCCTTGAGAAAGCCCAAGGACAGTGCTCAGGCCCTGAGCTCAAGCCCCAGGACTGGCAAAAAAGTAAAAATAAAAATTAGAAAAATATACAAGTTTTTCCTATGAAAATAACATCTCATGAAATACAGGAATTCCTCTTGTAACAATACAATACTGTTATGACAAGAGAAACTATGAATCTCGTATCAGAAATAAACCTCTACAAACTATCAACAGTAAATATTACCAAGCAACCTTCAAGCAAGCCTCATCTGCTCTAGATAACAGCAATGAATTAATAGTTTGGTGCCTAATAAATTAGACATAGGACTTTTGCTTTCTGTGCTGCTTCTCAAATCTTCAAACAAGACCTGACATAAAACAGCCACTCAAATATTTATTCAAGATTAATAATAAATAAATGTAAGTGAATTTTTATCTAATCCTAACACTAAGTCTCATGAAGTCAACATCCTTCCAATCTCAGCCTTTCAAGTAGCTAGGAATACAGGCATGAGTTAGCAACTGGCTCTGTTCTCATAACTCTTAACACTCTACAACAACTCTTACTTCCACAATCCCTTTCTGTTAAACAACAACAAAAAAAAATCACCGGGCAAGGTGGCTCCTACCTGTAATCCTAGATACTCATGAGGCTGAGATCTGAGGATCGTGGTTTAAAGCCAGCCCAGGAACTAAAGAACGTGAGACTCTTATCTCCAATTAATCACTAGAAAAAGGGAAATTAAGCTGTGGTTCAAGGGGTAAGGCAGTAGTAGCCTTGAGCTGAAGAACTCAGGGACAGCACCCAGGCCCAGAGTTCAAGCCCCATGACCCGCAAAAAAAAGAAAAAAAAAAATCACTTTCGTAGTTACAAATAAAGGGAGGGGAACCCACAGGCTGATAGCCTTAAATGAAGGACAAATAATAAGCTTCTCTCACTGACTATCACCAAAAAAACAAACAAACAAACAAGCAAGAGTAACACAAGATATTGTCATATAACAAAGCTGAAGAAGCTTATAAAAAGTAATCAACAAGGCCAGAGTTTGGCCTAGTGGTAGAGTGCTTGCCTAGCATACACGAAGACCTGGGTTTGATTCCTCAGCACCACATACGTAGAAAAAAGCCGAAAGTGGTGCTGAAGCTCAAGTGGTAGAGCTCTAGCCTTGGGAAAAGTCCAAGGACAGTGCTCAGGTCCTGAGTTCAAGCCCAGGACTGGCAAAAAAGTAGTCAACAAAAACTAATAGTTAACACTTTCTGAGAAGATACTATGTTATCAAACATTATTCTAAGTGCTTTAAGTAAATTAATTCAATCCCTCTAAATATAGAATAAGATTATTCTTAGTCCCACAAGAGATCAAAAGCAATTAGATATTAACTCATTTGACTCAAGTCATGAAGTAGCAAAAATCAGAAAATGTAAATAAAAAGTCCTTTCAAGTGCAATCTGGCAACATCCATCAATGGTTCAATGTGCTTTTTGTTTTGGTTTTAGGTTTTGCCAGGGTCTCATCATACGCAGCTCAGGCTGGTCTCAAACTTATGATCCTCTGTCTCAGTCTTCTGAGTACTTCTGAATACTAGGATTAGGAGCTAAAATGTGCTACATTTTTTGTTTGGGGGGGATGGGTTGGCTGTGGGGCATGATCTCAGGGACAGCTGGAGTGCTGTCCTTGAGCCTTTATGCTATAGGCTAGTGCTCTACCACTTAAGTCACAGTGCCTCTTCTGGTTTTTGAGTGGTTAATTGGAGGTAAAGAGTTTCATAGGGACTTTTTCTGCCTCTGCCATCACTGAGCTGTGATCCTCTGCCTCTCGAGGTTATAGGAGCCACTGGTGCCCAGCTAACAATGTGCTAATTTTTTTTTTTTTTTTGCCAGTCCTGGGTTTGAGCACAGGGCCTGAGCACTGTCCTTGGACTTTTCTCAAGGCTAGAGCTCTACCACTTGAGCCTCAGCACCACTTCTGGCTTTTTTCTATGTATGTGGTACCAAGGAATAGAACCTGGGTCTTCGTTTATGCTAGGCAAGCACTCTACCACTAGGCCAAACTCCCGGTCCACAATGTGCTAATTTTAATAAAAGAAATTCAGTGCCAAGAACATACTTTGAACCACCCCAGATTTCAAGGCTACCTTGATGTCCACTAACAGAAGCCTGAACTTCAATGCAAATTTACTCTTCTGGATTGAGCCATATTATTCACCTCTACTCCTTCCCAAATACACTTACAATGAAAGCTAAAGGATAAAAAAAGATATAACTCTATTAAGATAATAAAACATAAAATACAATCAAGGGAGGTAAGAGATGGTAAAAAATAAAATAAAATAAAATTGTGAAGCCAAGCACCAGTGCCTTATGCCTGTAATCCTAGCTACTGAGAGGATGAGACCTAAGGATCTCTGTTCAAAGCCAGACCAGCCAAGAAAGTCTGTGACTCTTATCTCCACTAAACTACCAAAAAAACCTAGAAGTGGAGCTGTGGATCACGTGATAGAGCACTAGCCCTGAGCAGTAAAAGCTCAGGGATAGCACCAAAGCCCTGGGTTCAAGCCCTACAACCTACCTGCCCCCCGCCAAAAAAATTGTGGGAGATTCAAAGCAAAGGAAAAAGCATGAAGTGACTAAACACATAAAAGGGAGATGAATGAATGCTGGTAGCCAGATATACTCATGAGAAGCAACAAGTGCCCTAGAACACCAGGAAAGCTTAGAAAAAAAAAGGCCAGACACAAAAGCTCACACCTGAAATTTCAGCTACTAGTGAGGCAGAGACAGGGAAGATTGAGGCTCAAGACCAGCCTGATCAAAAAAATTTGTGACACTCCATCTCAAGCAGTAAAAAGCTGAGCATAGTGGATGGGTTTGTTATCTTATTTGATAAGGTAAATAGGATCATAGACCAAGCCAGATACAGCAAAAACACAGAATCCTATTTTTAAAATAAGAAAAGCAGAATAGACTAAGGGGCTCTCTAACAGGTTCAAGGCCTGAGCTCAAACCCTAGCACTCAAAAAAATAAAGTTCTATGGTGAAATGAAGAGCCTGTCACATAAACACCATGCAAACAAAAAAGTGAGTTAATTTCAGTGAAAAGATTTCATATAGAATTAGAAAATGTAACTATACAGGTTTGTTGGAACAGTAGTTAACATTATTTATATATTCATAATGCAGACAAACAAAAACTAAGCTCAATGTTCATACTTTCCTAAGTCAATAGTTTCCAAAAACACTGAACCAATAAATAGCAATTTTACTATTTTCTTTAAATATTAAAATTAGATAAATGGGTTGCCAGGCATCGGTGGCTCACACCCATAATCCTAGCTACTCAGGAGGCTGAGATCTGAGGATCACAGTCCAAAGATATCCTGGACAGGCAAGTCTGTAAGACTCTTTTTTTTTTTTTTAAATTGTAATTAGTAAAAGGGTTACATGATATTTGCCAGATAGAAGGTGCATTAATTCACGTACATTGATACCCTTTCACATGTCTTGGTACCCATTTTGTAAGACTCTTATCTCTAATCAATCAGCAAAAAGCCAGAAGGGAAGCTGTTGGCTCAAGAGAATGCTAGTTATAAATAACTTTTAAAAAAAAGGTCAGGAACACAGGAACAGCATCCAGGCCAAGTTCAAGCCCTAGGACTAGCACAAAAATAAATGGATGGATGGATGGATGGTGTGGCAAAGAAAGTTATCCTAAGTCTTATAATGCAATTGTGTATGTGTATGTATATGTGTGTGTTTGTCAGTGGTCAGGTTTGAATTCAACACCTAAGCACTGTCCCCAAACTTCTTTGCTCAAAGCTAGCACTCTACGACTTGAGCTCTACTTTCAACTTTTTGGGTAGTTAACTGCAGATAAGAGTCTCAAAATCTTTCCTGTCTGGGCTAGCTTCTAACCATGACCTTCAGATCCCAACCTCCTGATTAGCTAGGAACTACAGGCTAAGCCACCAGTGCCCAGCACCATTTCATGCTTGGGGGCTGGAGGGGCAGTCCTGGAGCTTAACTCAGGGCCTGAGCACTGTCTTTGGGTTTTCTCAAGGCTAGAGCTCTACCACTTAAACTATAGCACCACTTCTGGCTTTTTCTATCTATGTGGTACCAAGGAATCAAACCCAGGTCTTCATGCATGCTAAGCAAACAATCTACTACTAGGTCAAACTCCTGGCCCCACAATTTCATTTTTTTATATACTATGTATTTAACGGCAGAAATTAAAAAGAAAAATTAGCTCCTAGTGAAAAACTGCCAGAGACTGATGGCAATTTTTTCTAATTTATTCTTTGAAATGTAAATAGCATACAGAAAAGGGAAGCCTAAAAAGATACACGTAAAAAAGTAACAGCAGCTCTTTCTTACTAGTAAGATTATGGGCAATCTTAATACCTTTTAAAAACTATGTTGCTGCTGGTGGCTCAGATTATGGGTTATCTTAATACCTTTTAAAAACTTACTGTTGCTGCTGGGTGCTGGTGGCTCACGTCGTAATCCTAGCTACTCAGGAGGCTGAGATCTAAGGATCCTGGTTCAAAGCCAGCCCAGGCAGAAAAAAATCCCGAGACTCTTATCTCTAACTGACCACTCAAAAAACCGAACTGAAGCCAGAGTGAGACTCTTATCTCCAATTAACCACTCAAAAACTCGAACTGGAGCCAGATGGGGTGGTTCACGCCTATAATCCTAGTTACTCAGGAGGATGAGATCTGAGGATCCCAGTTCAAAGCCAGCTGGGGGCACTAAAGTCCAATTAACCACTAGAAAACTGGAAGTAGTGCTGTGGCTCCAGGGGTAGGGTGGTAGCCTGAGCTCAGGGACAGTGCCCAGACCCAGAGTTCAAGCTTCACGACCGACTACAAAAAAAGAAAAACTAGTATCAATGCTTGAAAGGACAGAGAGGATGTGAGTGCTTCACATTTCACATGCCCAGGAGCTAGACCTTTCCACAGATTTCCCCCTTGACGTCCACATTGCACTGATTTCCACATGCCTTTACTTTTTTGTCTTTACTGAGGCTTTTCTTCATTCTTTTAGAAATTACTGAGCTCATTTAGTTTTTTTTTTCTGCCAGTCATGGGACTTGAACTCAGGGCCTGAGCACTCTCCTTGGGTTTTCTCAAGGCTAAAGCTCTACCACTTGAGCCACAGCACCATTTCCAGCTTTTTTCGATGTATATGGCACCAAGGAATGGAACCTGGGTCTTTATGCATGCTATACAAGCACTTTACCATTAGACCAAACTCCCAGTCTCAGCTCATTCCTTTTACTCAGTAATTACTAAAGTTTAACATAAGCCTACCATGGGTATAGGTATTAAGGACTTAGTAATGAGCAAAACAGATGACATCTTGACCGTTTTTTGATAAGGGAAAGTCACAAAATCAAGAGGTCCATTTTGGATAAAGATGTTAGAGAGGAATCATTCCCTTAAGTCTACTTAAATGTAGGTTCGGCTGAAGGTGTAAATCTAATAATTAAAGGTAAGGGACAATGTGTCAACTCCCAGGGCAAGAGAACAGAGAAACAAGAGTACCGAAGCTAGCCCAAGGCTAGCTTGGACTTGGTATCAGGGAAGGAAGAGACCAGGCTTTTTAGAGAACACAAAAGCCAAGGGGAAATAGGAGATGGTGATTTAAAGCTACTAATAATGATTCAGAAATAACTACGAGGTTTTGTGTCTTTGATAAAAGGTGGGCTCAGCTGGGCGCTAGTGGTTCACACCTATGATCCTAAACTATTCAGGAGTCTGAAGTGTAAGGCATTGAGGTTTGAAGCCAGCAGGATCTCAGCCTCTTGAGTAGCCAGTATTACACCTTTCTTAAAGTATAATGATACAGACCTTGGCACAGAAAACATAATGTCCCTAAGAGTCAGGTTTCCTACCTGGCATAACGTCTTCTGATAATTCCTTTTCTCTTTCAATTTTTTCCTCCAGAGTTGAAATGCAGAATTCATATCCAGCAAGAGCAAACTCTTGTCTGTGAAGCGAGTATCAATAATCAGCTGTCTTACCCTTATTTTCTTGGCACAGGCTTAAACATTAAGAGAAGAAATGCTGCCACATGTCTTTCTGAGATGCCATTTCTCACAAGTTGGAGTTTTGGGGATTTTTTTGGAAAAGAAGTTGAACTCAGGCCTTTGAGCACTCTGCCACTTGAGGCACATCCTTAGTGCTTGCTTTAACTATTATTTTCCTACCTTAGTTCCTAAGCAGGATTAAAGATGTGTGAGATCACACCCAGCTGTTCTTTCAAAGGTCTAATCTTTTTCCCATGCTATTCATAACCTTCAATCCTCCCATCTCAACCTCCAATAGAACTAGGATCACAGACATATACCACCATACCCAGTCCTCAGAAACTTTTGTTTTTAGGTCATCAAAGATAAATTAAGATATAAAAAGCTAGAAACACTGTCAAAAGTTCTGTAACTTACATAGTCAGCAGTCCCTCATCATCTCTCACTAACAAGTTTCAAGTGAATGCTTAGGCTCAGGAACCCCTGTACTGCAGCTTTCAAGTTCTAACAGGAACCTCGAGGAAGCTTTGATAGCTCAATACTTCTCCCAAACTGTAGGTCTTTAATGTTTCTTTCACAGGAATGACTAATAGTTTTAAGCCTGAAAAGGCATTTACTTATTAAGTGAAGAAGCTACTGATTAGGGCAGCAGTGAACAGTGTCAGGGTCTCTGACCTCAAGGAGCACCTTTGGTATAATGATGCCCAGCCTGATGTCACCCCAAACCTCTGGAACCAACCTCTGTAGTCATTAAAAATCAAAGCAGGGCTGGGAGTGTGGCCTAATGGTAGAGTGTTTGCCTAGCATGCACAAAGCCCTGGGTTCGAATCCTCAATACCACATACATAGAAAAAGCTCATATGGTACAGTGCTAGCCTTGAGCCAAAGAAGCTCAGGGACAGTGCCCAGGCCCAGGCGCAGGATGGTAGCCTTGAGCTGAAGAGCTCAGGGACAGCACCCAGGCCGAGTTCAAGCCCCATGACTCCCTCCCCTCAAAAAAGTAAAGGCCTGATAATTGCAGAAATGGTATACAACTGTTTGAATATTAACAATCCAGTTTTTTTTGAAGATCCAGATGACTCAAACTCAGAATCAGGGTGTTCTGCCCACACTACTTCCTGCCCACTGCCATACCTAGATCAGACTAGACGTACCTATTCTGAGCAGCATAGATACTGGCCAGCTTCAGGGAGATTTCAATGATTGCATTGTCTTCCTGTTGCGAAAAAGCAGCAAAAAAAAAAAAAAAAAAAAGATATTTTGTCATGATATAATTCGATCAACTTCTGATTTGGCCTCATAGCCATAATCCTTACTTATTTACAAGAATCAAAAATTGTGATTTTTTGACTTAGAAAAATATTGAGCATTTTTATATGAGTTTAGGAGGAAAAAAAACGAAAATTCCAAAAGTTGGCTTTTTTTTTTTTTCTCTCACATGCTGGAGGCTGCAGGGAGTTTCAGAAATAAAACTATTTTGCAAACTTTCTGTAAGAAGACAATACTGTATTAACCTGGGAGTCTTAGCTGCCAAACTGTTTTTGTAAAAATGTTTAACCTAGCTTGGCACAGTGACTCACCCCTGTAATCCTAGCTACTCAGGAGGCTGAGATCTGAGGAGCAAAGTTCAAAGCCAGCCTGGGCACTAAAGACTGTGAAGCTCTTCAATTAACCACTAGAAAACTGGAAGTGGCACTGTGGCTGTAGGGGAAGGGCAATAACCTTGGGCTGAAGAGCTCAGGGACAGCACCCAGGCCCAGAGTCCAAGCCCCATCACCGACTCCTAACCCCCCCTCAAAAAAAAAAGCTTAACCTGCTCAACTACCTGTAAGTGGTTACAACCACGTGCATGTGGTTTCATCCTTATGGGTGTTGACTATAGGCATGGTAAGATGATATCATATGGTGACTACCACCTGAGTTTTTTTATTTATCTTTAAAAGCTCAGCCCCAGTGAAGGTTGGGAATTTTCTCCATCAGCCAAAAGGTGGAGAGTAGTTACTGTGCTGTTATTAAACTGACTCCTAGCTCCGTTCACTGAGTGCTGGTGCCTGTATGTGTGGGGGGTTCAGCTGTCCACAAATGGCTGGGATATTACAAGTGTGCGGCTATGTCCTTACCTGCTTCATGCCCCCTCCAAGCAGGTAATTCATAGTTGCTTTAAAAAGTTGTTCTGCCTAAAAGCATAACAAAAGATTTTTTATTTGGGCCCAACTATCTATGAAATCCTAGACTTTACATACTTTTAAAACTGAGTCTCACTATCTAATTCAGAGTGGTCACAAACTCACTTCCCCCTGCCTCTACCTCCCTACTCCTGGATTAAATGAACATGGCTACCATGCCCAGCTTGAGTCTGAATTCTAAGTACCACTCTATCAGTCTTCAAGAATATACTGGGAATTGGGCCGGGAGTTTGGCGTAGTGGTAGAGTGCTTGCCTAGCATGCACGAAGACCAGGGTTCAATTCCTCGGTACTACATACATAGAAGAAAGTCAGAGGTGGTGCTGAGGCTCAAGTGGTAGAGCTCTAGCCTTGAGAAAGTCCAAGGACAGTGCTCAGGCCCCGAGCTCAAGCCCAGGACTGGCAAAAAAAAAAAAAAAAATACACACAACACACACACACTGGGAAAACTACCCTTGTGAAGAATGAACAAAAATATCCTGTGTACCTCACTCTACGGTGAGTAGAAGGTGTAGATACTAATTTCTCATCTAAACTGCTGTGGCTGAAACTACAAATTGACCCCTAATATTCACGCAATCTTTTTTTTTAAAGAAACCCTCATTTTTAGTTAATATGCCTTCCTTACAGCTGTGTGGTCACATGATCAAGCTCTCATTGAGAGCTGGCTGTGTCTCATTACAATCATTCTAATCTCCAATTCCTGAGTAACCAGGATTGCAAATGAGAGCCATTATAACAGGACTTATGCCATATTTCGTGTAGTATAGTACTCTTGTTCTCTTTCCTCCAAGCTGGAGGTGCATCACCTTTTATATATGCACATGAGGACTTAGCTCAGAGGAACCTGGACTTTTGAACCAGGCAGAAATGCCTACCTGACATATATTCAAGAGCTTAGCCTAGGGGTCAGAGTTTGGCCTAGTGGTTAAAGTGCTTGCCTAGCATACATGAAGACCCGGGTTTGATTCCTCGGTATCACATATATAGAAAAAAAGCCAGAAGTGGTGCTGAGGCTCAAGTGGTAGAACTCTAGCGTAGAGAAAGTCCAAGGACAGTGCTCAGGCCCTGAGCTCAAGCCCAGGACTGGCAAAAAAAAAAAAAAAAAAAGAGAGAGAGCTTAGTCTACCTACAAGCTAATGCATTAAAGAGAAACATTTCTATCTTGTTTGAGGACTCTTGAGATATTACTTACATTCTCAAGCTGACCTCGAATAAATGCTAGGTTGGCCATCTGAAAACAAAGCATAAATTGTTGTTTAGTCTGAAATACAAACTTATAAACCTTTACAGTAACATTCCTTTTGCTTTCACCCTCTATAGAAATAGTTCAAAGCAGAGAAAATATGCTACCAGTTAACCTCCATGCAAAGATAAGAACAGTAAATACTTTGTTGCATATAGTCTATTGGTAACAAGCCAAAAGGTCTATAAATCACTAGAGAAACAAATATAATACTTCTTTTGGCTCTAGACTGAAATGTAAGCTACTCTAGGGGGGAGCATGTTAAAAAAATGAAAACAAGGGAAGAATTGTTCTACTTCCTAATCTATATTTCTTACCTTCCCTAGTATTCACCCTTTATCAGCAGCTTAGATGGCTTAAAAGAATTACCAAACCTTGCCGTGCTGGGTGCAGGCGACTCATGCCAGTAATCCTAGCTACTCAGGAGGCTGAGATGTGAGGGTTCAAAAGCCAGCTCTAAAGTCGGAGAACCTTATCTCCAATTAACCACCAGAAAACCAATAGTAGAACTGTGACTCAAGTGGTAGAGAGGTAGCCTTGAGCTGAAGAGCTCAGAGACAGCGCCCAGGCCCAGAGTTCAAGCCCCACAACCAAAAACAAAACAAAGATTTACCAAATCATAAGTGTAAGTGATGGCCTTCTTGTTATCACTCTGATAGGCCAGGCGGAGTGCATCATGCAAAAGTAGCTCAGCCTCTTCTGGTTCATCTTTCATGATGCTTAACTAAAAAACAAAGACGAAGAAATAACGCTAAATGAAACATATGGAAAGCACATTACATGTTACCAGATACAGATATCACTGTATCAGTACAGAGAGAAGCTTTTCACGGGCTGGAGGCAAGATGGTTCAAGTGGTAGCACCTGACCAGCAAGGACAAAACTCCATACCACAAAGGAAGGAGGGAAGGGAGAAAGTAAAGAGGAGGGGAGGAAATACTTCTTACTTTATCAACCATCTATTGAATCTCTACTATGCCCCAAGCATTATGTGAGTCTAGCCTCACTGGGAGCTAGGTGTGGCCATATAACACTTTTGACCCACCAATGCAGGAAAGAGGACTATAAGCAATCTTTGAATCTTATAAGAGAGCTGTTTACCCTCCATTCTCTTCCTGCAAGCTGAAGATGACTATGTAGGACAAATAAGCTTGATTACAACTCATGAGAAGAACTTTAAAGAAAACAATAAAAGGAGTGATATCAGCAGTTAGGAAGCTTCCCAATTAGTGAGAGTTAAACTGAGGCTGGAAGGATAGGAAAGAGTCAAAGGAAGAACTTCCAAAAGGGCACTTTCAGAAGAAATGTAAGGAAAAGATATGTGAAGAGGTGATGGTGAACCAGAGGGTCACTGACAAATGAGTGGGTAAGGTTGGGTAGTTGTGCAGACCAAGGCAATAAAGGAGTTTGGATTTATCATAAATGCAATGGGAAATCATTCAATTTTCAGGCAAGGAAGAGATACAATTTTTGTTGTTTTTAGACTCTGTGTCACTATGCAATCCTAAACTGGTCTCCAACTCATCATCCTCTTGCCTCACCCTCTAGAGTGCTAGGATTACCAGAATGTACCACCACACTCAATCTGATTTATATTTTCTAAAACATCACCCGGGGTTGCTAAGTGGAGAATGGACAGTAGGAGGGGGGCAAAAAAGACAGTACACACTACTGCAGCAGATGAGAAATATTTTGGATGTAGTGGCAACAAGGTGCTAGTTCTGTGTATTTTGATCAGTAGTAAGGTACAAGTTAAAAAAATAACTATGAGGTTTTTAGGCTGAGATAGTAAAGAGAAGAAAGTAAAGGTGGAAGTTGGGTGGTGGAATCCTAGCTACTAAGGAGGCTGAGATCTGAGGACCCATGGGTCAAAGCCAACTGGAGTAGGAAGGTCGTCTGTGAGAACCTTACCTCCAATTAACCACCCCCCAAAAGCCTGCAGTGGAAGTGTGGCTCAAGTGGTACAGTGTTATCTTATTTTTTTTTTAAAGTTAATTCCCCTTTATTTATTTAGCCAGTCCCGGGCTTGAGCTCAAGGCTAGAGCTTTTCCACTTGAGCCTCAGCACCACTTCGGGCTTTTTTCTATGTATGTGGTACCAAGGAATCGAACCTGGGTCTTCGTGCATGCTAGGCAAGCACTTTAACCAATAGGCCAAACTCCCGGCCCTACAGTGTTATCTTTGACCAAAAAAGCTAAAGGACAGTACCTAGACCCCCAGCTTCAGACTCCAGTACTGGTGCATGCCCACACCCACGCCCGCCCCCAAAGTGAATATAGCGAATATAGAGTTTGGGATCTGTTAAGCCTGAGTGGCAGAGGGCCTTACAGCGACACAGAGCAGACCTTGAATACAAATCTAGACACTGCGGACATTAAGTCTAAGGAATTTAACCTAATGGAACAGATGAGCTACACTGGAAAGAAAACTTGTATTAAGGACGTGAAGAAAAAACGAACTTAGAAGAGAACCAAAACTAAATTGCATTTCAGGACGCCATAAGTTAAGCGTACAAAAATACCACTTCAGCTAGGTTTCTTTCTTTTCTTTTTTTTTTTTTTTAAGGCAAAACAGTCTTAATAATGCGTTTGGGGAAGAGATGCCAGGTGCTGTCCCGATCGGTTTTGCTGCGGGTCTTTGCAGACCAGCCTGAATGTAGCCCCTAATTCTAGGTAATTTTTTCCCTCGTAGGCTCCATCCTGGGTGCGGCAAGCGGGAGAAGGAACGAGCGCCTCAGCGAAGCAAGGCCGCCCCGACCAGACGCACGCCCGCGAGCCACCTCACCTTGGCTCGCTTCAGCAGCTGAATGATCTCGGCCTCCGCCTCGTCCGCCGCGTCCTCGGCGGCAGCCCCGCCCGCGCCCGGCGGCCGCTCCTCCTCTTCCGCAGCGGGCCTTGAGAACCAGGCGAGCGCTGCGGGAAGGGGCTCTGAGGTCACCGGGCCCGGCCCGCGCCCCTGCCCCCGCCCGCCTGGCCCCGCCCGGCCCCGCCCGGCCCGCGCCCCTCACCTGCTACCAGCGGCAGCAGGCCCGGGCCCCGGCGGTGCAGCGCGACTCTGGGCGGCAGCACCTTCGCTTCGGGTCTTGGCCCTCCAGCCAGCTCCGGGAGCAGTCGTGAGGAGCAGCCCCAGCACCACCTCCTCCTCCCCGCGGCCCGCAGGAGGCCTCGGCCCAAGCCGCGGCAGAAGAACCTGTACATGCTCTCTCCGCGTCCTCTGCGCACTGCAGGCCGGGTCAGTCGGATGCCCCGCCCCCAGCACGAAGCGCTCTCCGGATTGGCCTTGGGGTGACGTCGAGGTGCGTCACCGTCGCGGGTCTCTCATGCGCGGTGACGCAAGCCAACGTCATTCCGTCTCGCTCCGCCCTGGCGGTCGGCGGGAATTTTCCACAGGTCGTTCCAGCGTTGCCTTCGCGCTTGCCGAAGAGCGCGCACCCCGCGGCGGCATGGCCGTCGTGCTGCCGGAAGTGGTGGAAGAGCTCCTAAGCGAGATGGTCGCGGCGGTGCGGGAGAGCGCGCGAAGTATGGGGCCGCAGGGCGTGGCGGGAGGGCGTGGGCCTCGGCGCCCCAGGCCTAGGGTTTGCGGTCCCCTCCACCTTCCCTGCATCCCATGTAATTCTGTCTCTAAAACCCACAGTTGTAAAACAGTGATCGCAGTCAGTAATTAGCGAATTAGTAATTACTGACATTTGGCTGATGGCTTGGAGTTGTGGCCTGTGCCAGGTCTTGAGTTCAAAGTCCACTACCTTGAAAGGCAGGGAATCAGTTTGGTCAGAGGAAAGTTGTATGTTACCCAGAACTTGTGTCCATTCCTCCTTCATGGAGCAAACCGGAAGGAGGAAAGTGGATTTTATTTTACTCACTATTTTGAGTTAAGATTGTTACCCATTTTTTAAAAGCCCTGATGGTAACTTTGCAATTAATTCTCTCGTGCACTTTGCTCAGGAAATGAATTTTTTTTTCTTGTCGGTCGTGGGACTTGAACCCTGGGCTTGAGCGCTGTGTCCCTGAGCTCTTCAACTCAAGGCTACTACCCTACTCCTTGAGCCTCAGTGCCACTAACGGTTTTCTGGTGATTAATCGGTGATAAATCTCAGACTTCAGTGCCAGAGCTGGCCTTGAACCGCGATCCTCAGATCCCAGCCTCCTAAGGAGCTAGGACCACAGACGTGAGCCACCATGCCCGGCTAGGAAATAAACATTTTTATGGTCACAAAGTCCAAATGCATATGCAAAAATTGCTGGAATGTGCAAGTGCCTTTTATTCCATTGGCCAGCAGAGTGCGCTCTGTACCTATGTCACTAAGTTCACTAAGAAAGTGATCTTAAAGTTGAGTATCAAACTTCTCATCAAATGTGCCAATTAAAGACTATCACTGGTAGCTCACGCCTGTAATCCTAACTACTCCAGAGGCTAAAATCTGAGGATCGTAGATCAACCAGCCTTGGCAGAAAAGTCAGTGAGATTCTTATCTTCGGTTAAGCACCAAAAAAGCCAGGAGTGGAGCTATGTATGGCTCAAATGGTAGAGCACAAGACTTAAGCAAAAAAGCTCAGGGACAGCACCCTGGCCATGAATTTGTTTTTATGCACTCTGTGCAACTTTGAATTTGTTTGGGTTTCTCCCCCCACCCACCTTTTTTTAAGTGTGTGTGTGTGTCTGTCTGTCTGTCTGTCCCAGACTGGGACTTGAATTCAGTACCAAGTGCTTCTTTTGCTCATTGGCTAGCATTCTACCAACTGAGCCACACCTCCAGCCCCTTGAGTTCTTTTCTTTCCCTCTCTTCCCCTTCTCTTTTCTTTTCTCAGAGCTGAGGATGAAATTCAGGGCATTGCTTTTCTACTGAGCTAAATCCTCAACTCCCTTGAGTTTGTTTTGAAAAGACAGAAGAGTGAGCCTTTGTTCTCTCCTTTCAGTCTAAAGTGTTTAGTAAGGTAATTTTAGGTGAACTAGACATTCAAATCATGTTCTGATTTCAGAAAGGGTGGAGAAAGGCCAAAACGTTGTTAGCCCAAACAGTGTTTCTTGAACTCTTAAGACTGATGGTCAAATTTGGCAATGGTATGAGCATCACAACAAGCCTTGCCAGACCTCTGGGGTCTGTGCCAGAGTGGATTAATCCATACACTGACGAACTTGAATTGGGCCTAAAAGGTGCCCTTGACACCCATGCTTCAGACACTGGAACCACTGCCATTGATTCATGTTTTTAGTAGAACCAATTTGACAATTTTGATTTTGTTTTTCTTCAGTGATGAGGGTGGAATTCAGGCTCTTGCATGTTTATGCTATGCAGATACTCTTACCACTGAGCAATATTCCTGGCCTAGCAGAACTTTTCTGCTTTCTCAAAAATCTTGGTTCTAGGTAGTCAGACACATTTCCTAATTCCAATTCTTCAGTGGTAATTTTTAAATCAGGCTCCCAAGTTTATACTTGTAAGATGAAATATAGTCATAGCTGAGCCATGCAGGAAGCTGGAATTACTTTTCCTGTGTAACTTTTTGGTCTTCCTGGAGTTATAATCATCTTAGCTTTGATTTCTTGCTTAATTTTCTGTGTAATCCTGCCTGTCCTGAGTTTCCACACAAAATGTTCTGGTGAATGAGGTGTTTTACAGTTTTAGTTTCCTAGAGAAATCTCTCCTAGAGCCTTTGACTTACCTAGTATGAATTAGCTAATCTTAGCTGTATCCTGAGATCTCCATTCACTAATCTTGAGAATTCTATTTACCTTGTTGGACCTTATGTCTAGTATATTCGAGCATTTTTTCTTTGTTTTATATCTTATTTTATGGAACATATACTCTAGTTTCTTCCTTAAAAAGGAGGCATGAGATACAGTCTTTGAGGCTTTGCATGTCTGAAAAAGTTAGTTTGGTTTTTTTACCCTCATACTTAATTGATAGGTTGTTTAGGTATTAAATTATATGTTGGAAATAATACTTCTCCAGACATCTGGAAGCTAATTTCATTAGCGTCTAGTGTTGCTGATTTTTGTGTATGATTTTTATTATCTCTGGATGTTGGAATTATATTTCTCCCATGGTATCAATGGAGGGTTACTCACAGGACTCTGTGGATACCACTGACATTCAAATCTTTTATATAAAATGGCATATTACCTATATACTTATACATATCCTCCTGTGTACTCATATGCCTGATACAATGTAAACTCTATATAGATATATTGAATGTTTAGGGGACTAATGACTAAAAAGTCTACATGTTAAGTACAAGGATAGGTTGGTTTCCATGGAGGGAGGTATTAGAAAAAGGGTCTATTTAGTCCAAAGTGACCCCCAGCTCACTGATTACAGGCCTGTGCCCAACCTCCTCAACTGTTTTTGATCAAAGGCTGATGGAATCCGTGGATGGGGAATCCATGGATATGGAAGGCCAACTGCATCTTTCTCTTATGACCAGTGTTCTGAATCTTCTGCAAAGGTTTATTTTTGTTTTTTCACTTTCCCATGTGGGTACTCAGTGGATCTTTTCAAGCTATCAGTTCATATTCAATTCTGTAAACTTTCTTGATTGCTTACTGGATGAATTCCCTCCCTCTGTTTTTTTTATTCTTGCTATTTGAATGTTCTTTATTGTCTCTCTGAGTGACTTATCTCTCTTGTATTTCATCTTGTTCATTTTCTCTATTTCCTTCAGCTGTATCTGTTAGATTTTCCGTGTAGTTTTGCTTCTTCTTCTGTCCTGTTTTTAACTTGTAACTTTGTCCTCTGAAGATCCCTTATTATCTTTTGTGCCTATTTTGTATTAGCTTGTTTTCTTTTTCCTCTCACAGTATTAATGATAGGTGTCTGAAATTTTCTTCTCTCTGCAATTTTTTCCTTTAATTAGCTCTCATTTGTTTTGTTGTGTCTTCTTTGTTTGGTAATTTTTAGTTGTCTGGTCATGTGTTAGAATAGGAGACTGGGTGTGGAGGAGCTTATGTATAGTCAGTGTCATTGTAATTGTTTTGGACAGGCACTTTGTTGGGGAAAACATTCTGACTCGAAGTGAAGACTGATTCCAGCCCCCTGCCTGAGCAGGGAAGCCTGATTGCAGACTGTGTAGCTCAGTGGTTGGTAGAATGATTGTGTAACACGTGTGAAGTCTTGGGTTCAAACTCCAGTATCTCATAATGAAGAAAAAGTAGTTGAAGGCCTGATTGCTTAGGATCGTTCTATGCTGGGGAAAACAGCAGGAACTGTCCCTGTTAGGGAGGGGTAGTTTTTGTTGTTGTTGTTTTGTTTTGTTTTGCCAGTCTTAGGACCTTACTCAGGACCTGAGCACTGTCCTTGGGCTTTCTCAAGGCTAGAGCTCTACCAGTTGAGCCTCAGCACCACTTTCGGCTTTTTTCTATGTATGTGGTGTTGAGGAATCGAACCCAGGTCTTTGTGCATGCTAGGCAAGCACTCTACCACTAGGACAAACTCCCAGCCCAAGGCTAATTCTTCTTAAAGTTCCTTTCAAAGAATCTTTCTCATTTCAGTGTCCGTACTTGATCCTCACCTGCATAGCTAGCTGTTGTCACCAGTTTCTGAAGGTTTCTTTTGAGGAAAGCATGTAGAAAAGAAATAGTACATGCTGGATTATAACCAGGTTGATGGTTTGTTTTCTTAAGATTCTGTTTTTATAGTGGGTCGTGATGATTCAGGCCTGTAATCCTACCTACTCAGGAGGCTCAGATCTAAGGATCTGTGGTTCAAAGCCAGCCTGGGCACTAAAGGCCAGGAGACTCTTTATCTCCAGTTAACCACTAGAAAACTGAAAGTGGCACCATGGCTCAAGGGGTAGAGCGGTAGCCTTAAGCTGAAGAGCTCAGGGACAGCACCCAGGTCCAGTGTCCAAGCCCCATGACAAAAAAAAAAAAAAAAAAAAAAAAATCTGTTTTCTAAGATCTTCAAAGTTATTTTCTACTCTCCTTCCAACTTCCAGCATACCTTAGCTGTTATTTCTCCCTATCTTTCTCAACCCTGGGGGGTTATTTTATTTTTTTTTTTTTTGCCAGTCCTGGGCTTGAGGTCAGGGCCTGAGCACTGTCCTTGGACTTTCTCAAGGCTAGAGCTCTACCACTTGAGCCTCAGCACCACTTCCAGCTTTTTTCTATGTATGTGGTACCAAGGAATCGAACCCGGGTCTTCATGCTTGCTAGGCAAGCACTTTAACCACTAGGCCAAACTCCCGGCCCTGGGGGGTTATTTTTTAACCCTTTTATTATTGTTTTAGTGGAATTTGGAGAAATAATACAATTAGAAATGTAGGTGGAGAGGCCGGGAGTTTGGCCTAGTGGTAGAGTGCTTGCCTAGCATGCACGAAGACCCGGGTTTGATTCCTCGGTACCACAGACTTAGAAAAAGCCGGAAGTGGTGCTAAGGCTCAAGTGGTAGAGCTCTAGCCTTGAGAAAGTCCAAGGACAGTGCCCTGAGCTCAAGCCCAGGACAGGCCAAAAAAAAATGTAGGTAGAACTCGCCATTTTACATAGACTTTTTGGTTACAGTCTTTTTAAGATTTTTATGTTTCTGGTCGCTAATTTAACATGACTAAAGAGCTTCCATTTCTGTATTACAGTTCCTGATGAGCATCTCTTATCGTAAGTACATGTTTTATCATCTTTATAATTGTTTAACCATTTGTGTACTTTAAGAGCCAAACTCTTACCATATCAATTGTTGACATTTTAAACTAGCAACAATATTTTTCATGTGATCGTTAAAAAATGTCTCCAAGTGAATAGTCAACATTATATTGGACAGTACAAGGCATTCTTTTTTTCTTTTCTTTTTTTTTTAACCAGTCATGGGACTTAACTCTGGGCATTGTCCCTGAGCTCTTCAGCTCAAGACTACTGCCCTAAACCTTGAGCCACAGCTCTACTTCCAGGTTTCTGGTGGTTAATTAGAGATGAGTCTTATGGACTTTTTAGTGCCCAGGCTGGCTTTGAACCATGATCCTCAGATCTCAGCCTCCTGTGTAGCTAAGATTACAGGTGTGAACCACCTTGTCCAGCTACAAGGTATTCTTGTATTGACCTATTTGTCACCAGAGACACTGTAACTGTTATACTAACGTATATAAAAAAAAAAACTAAAACCATTAGTATATATAACATAGAGAAAAAAAACTAGAAGCATATGTATCTTTACAGACAGTTGTTATTTACAGAAAATGTATCTACCTAAGAGAGAGAAAAAAATTGCCAGTTGTCTTAGTAATTCAATTTTTGGAGGGTTTTGTTATTTGGTTATTTGCTTTTTGTTTTTTGTCAGTTGTGGGACTTGAACTCTGGGCCTGGGCATTGTCCCTGAGCTCTTCAGCTCATGGCCACTGCCCTTGAGCCACTTCCTGGTTATTTATTTGGTTTTTGAGACAAGCTCTCTCTGTGTAGCCTGGGCTGGTCTTGACCACATGATCCTCCTGCCTCAGCCTCCCAGCAAAAAATCTAGAAATACAGAAATCAAATACTTCCTTTATATTGCAAAATCTAAAAATATAATTTACTCTCAATACCAACAAAAAAAGGATAAATAGGTGGAGGGTATAGCTCAGTGCCACAATGCTCTCTAGCGTGCATGGGTCCTTGGGTCAACTGCCAGCATTAAGAAAAAAAAAATAGTCAAGGATGGTAATTGTTCAGATCAAGCTACTGAGATGACTAAGGTCAGACCCTCTAATCTGAAGTTTTTGAATTTCCCAGGCTGAAGTTTATCTTTGGCTCATCAGCCATCCAGGCTTTGGACCTAGTTGATCGGCAGTCTGTTACTTCAATCTCATCGCCCAGTGGACGGTGTATTTACCAGGTAGATGTTTAGAGGTGGGGATGATCTTAACAAAAAAACCTCGTAAGACACATACCTCTTTATGAATCTCTGGAAGCTAGTGACCTTCTTGAAGTATTTCCTGGAGTACTTGATGCTTGATTTGTCTAGTAATATTGTAAGAATTTAGTTTCATTCAGAAGTTGCATATAGCAATAAAAGTTATGTCGCACATCAACTGGATACCCAGCTAGTTATCTTTCTGTAAGTCAACCTTTATTCCCACAGGTCAACCCTCATAGACTTACTTTTCACTTTTCGTTTTGTTGCTGAGCTGCTTTTGAGAAACTTGGTCCACTTCGGAAGGGAGAGAGGTCATCAGGAGAGGCTAAGTACTGCTGCAAGAACAGTGACCTCCAAATTCGAAAGATGTACAAAAATAGAGTTTTACCACCACTTGTCGATGAAAAGCTGTTTGCAGCTCTGTTCCAAAACACATTTGTTCAGGACCCCAGATTTGGTGAAGTAATATGAGGAGCGTTGTTAAAAAGTCATAGCAGAGAGAAAAGAACATGATATGCTACAATTTTAAAAGTTTCTGCTTGGGTATTTACATTGCATTTGCTAATGCAAATCATATGGCCAGTGTATATTTAGTAAGACAGTTATGAATAGCCTTTTCTCCAGAGAGTGGTGGCAAACAGAAGAATAAATAATACAGCTTGAAACTCGAAAGTCTCCTAAGAGTCTTGGAACAGTCATAAAATAAAAACTAAGCCAGGCACCAGTGGCTCACACTTATAATCTTATCTACTCAGGACACCCAAGATTTGAGAGCCAGCTCTTGCAGACAGATCTTCCAGACTCTTATTTCTGACTAGCTTGAAAAAAGCTGGAAGTGGAGTTGTGGCTCACGTGGTAGAATACCAGCCTTGAGGGAAAAGACTCAAGATCCCGAGTTCAAGCCCCAGTGCTAACACACACACACACACACACACACACACACACACACACACACACACACACACACTCACACACACAGTACCTATGAATGGATGATTGCAGAGGTGGGCTGCCTTTCTTGAAATGTAACTGAAGTCATAGCAGACTTCCTTCATAGCGGTTTCTACAAGTCTAGTCATTGTCTTGAGTTATCTTCTTTCCTACATATTTCTTTTCTAAAATCTCATTTCTTTGTGGGGGAGAAACATTCCAGGCTATGAGTGGAAGAACTAGGAATAATTCCTGTAAAAGAAGATCATTTCCATTGATGGGGAAAGGAATTGAATTAAATTATCCCTAAGGTCAATTTCCAGTTTTGAACATTTCTAATGTAGATTTTTGCCTGATAAGTTGGGTTCATTCATTGTTCACTACTAGATAAAGAAGAAAAAAACTTAAAATACTCTAATGTATTTATTGCCTCAAGCCGTTGAAATGTTGACTTTTAATCTTAGTCCACCTTTGAAGGAATTAGACAAGAGAACCTCTGGAATTTACCCTGATTTCTAAGTCACCAAGCATTTATTCACCATAGTCCTGGTAGCACTCAGATGAATTGACTCCTAACAAGAAGGAACCCCTGAGTCATTTCTCAGATTAGTGCAGAATCATAGAGACTTATTACTCCTTACATTGAAATCTGGGGGAAAAAAAAAACATGGGATATGGGATATCACTAAAGGAAGAACTCTAAAATATTACCCATTGGTAATTGCTTGAGCATCCAAGGATCATTCATGTCACTTTGACTGCTGGTGGAAATAGTCTGCTGTAATGCTGTCTCTCCAGTGAAAGTCTCCCAGGCACATTAGATCTCTGTGGATAATGAGTGGTGTTTGTGACAAGTTATATAACATACCAAGGTCTTACAATAAGAAACACATAAGATGTGACTTTTCAATATTCAATTTAAAACTGATCTAAAAGTCCTTGGTGGGTACAGTAATCATCTTACCCATCACTGGCCATTCCTGGTCATCTAGTAACCCTCAATGAATTTTGCCAACTTGGTCAAAAAAAGTCACCACAATGGCTGTGTCCTGTGACCCATAAAACAAAATCATAACACCTGTGTCTTCTATCATTCTTCTACAGTTAATTTTACCAATTGCCTTATTCTATAGGAGAAGTGAGTACATCTTGACCTGACATTACAATTTTTCTTTTAAAAACTTGACTTTTCCATTTACATTGCCATGTTAAAGCCTAAGTTAATTTGAAGGCCCTGTGGCATATTTGTAAGTGACAGTTCATTGTAAAACTAGCCCTTAGGTTATTTCTGCTTCCCTTGGATACTAATAATAATCTTGTATTTCTAGTTTGGAAATTAGGATTGAAGCTCTGTGTTAGCCAGCTATCAGTATAACATACCCAAAATGAATCAACTTGAAAGGAGAAAAGGTTTGTTTTAGCTCACTGAGAGGTTTTCATTAAAGCTTTTGGGTACTTGATAGTAGAGTCTTCAAATCTTACTTTTTCTCTCTTTTTTAAGAAGCCCTTTGTGACTGCCATCAACACCCCCACACACTTATCTGTGTTCTCCCTTCCATCCTGCTAGATAAGTAGGCAGATCAGGGCTTGCCTTTTCCTGAGTCCTCCCTCCTGAGCGGCTGAGTCATCCCTTCCACAAGGTTCTTTCCTGTATTTACTCTTCTCACTCTGAAATGTTTTCCAAAAGCCCTTCCCTACTTTTTCTATCCCAAGACCTAGCTATCAACTCTTCACCTATTCCCATGCTTTCTTGAGGTAGGTGATGGAAGTGTTAGAAGTGATACACATGCTATGCAATTTGGTTAACAAATCTAACCAAAGGTTAAGAAATCCCACAATCAGAATGTAGATGAGAGCAACTTTCCCTTTCATCTCTTTAGATGGCTCTGAAGTCAGCCCTATGAATCACTAGGCATAGGAACAAAATGTTTTGTGATAATGGTTTAACTAGCCTGAACTTCTTCCTAAAGGGCAGAGAGCAAGATGGAAGCATGCATGCTGGGGGGAAGAAGTCAGTTTCCATCTTTGCATAAAATACTTCAGTTCTTTCTAATGCAGTCTGCAGTGCTGAGTCACTAGAAGTGGGAGGCAGGCGGGGACGGGGTGGGCTATGGGGTCTGATCCTGTCAGTTTTTTTCTTTCTAGGTACTTGGAAGTTCTGGTAAAACATACACATGTTTGGCTTCTTGTCATTACTGTTCCTGTCCTGCATTTGCCTTCTCAGTGCTACGGAAAAGTGACAGCCTACTGGTAAGGAAGGGAAAGGCTGTTGCAACTGTAGACAAATCTGGGGAGAAACTGTCAGCCCTTGTTTTGTGGTTTAAGAGTTTCACAAAATGGGAATTGTACAGTGTGTTGAAATAGCGGTTTAATGTCCTCATCTTCAGTCATCTCTTCTATGTCTAGCATCCTGAAATGTAGTGTCATATTTAGAGCTACATCAGTCTCCTGCTTCTTCATTTAAAAGGCCACTGATGATATTTTCGGGAGAACTCCAGGGTAATCCTGGACATAGGCAGTGGAAGTTCAGATGGCCCAACAGAAATAGGAATTAAACTGGATGTTGACAACTGAATATTCCCAGCTCCAGATATGGCTTGTGTGTTCCTTCTACCTGACAGGCAGGCTAGCACCTACTGTGAAGCACGAGTGTCTTTTCTAGGCACTGTAAGCTTTTACTGATTTCATCAGTCTAGAGCATAGAGCTGGAACAGGATATATTCATACACTAATTCCAAAGTGCAGGTCTGTTTCTAATAAGTTTGTATTTTGTATTCCAGTGCAAGCATCTTTTGGCAGTTTATCTTAGTCAGGTTATGAGGACCTGCCAGCAGGTCAGTGTCTCTGACAAGCAACTGACTGATATATTGATGGAGACGAAATAAGAAGCAAGAAAAGTACAGACGGAACATCACCTTTGAAAACAAAAGCCCGTCAAGAACTGCATTTAACATGTCATGGATCACAAGAAAGAGAAGTGAAATTGGTCATTCAGAGACTTCTTGTTAGTGTCCCTTTTCTCTGACAGGCTGCAGGAGGGCTTTGGGTTGGAAGTGTGGGATATGAAGGACATGGGTGTAGTTGCAGTCTTCTCATGGAAAAGTCTATCTGTAAGGAATCGACTATTACATATTCAAAAAAACCTGCTATGTTAACAACTTGGATTTTTCTTTTTCTTTTCTGTGTGTATACTGGTTCTGAGACTTGAACTCAGGCCTCCATGCTCTTGCTCATCTTTTTCACACAAAGCTTGTGCTCTGCAACTTAAATCACACCTTCACTTCTGGCTTTCTGATGGTTAATCTGAGAGAGTTTCATAGAGGGGTTTGGCCTAGTGGTAGAGTGCTTGCCTAGCATGCACCCACGTTGGAGTCCTTAGTACCACATACATAGAAAAGCCAGAAGTAGTGCTGTGGCTCAAGTGGTAAAGTACTAGCCTTGAGGAAAAAGCCCAAGGACAGTGCTCATGCCCTGAGTTCAAGTCCCAGGACTAGCAAATAGTTTTGTAGACTTTTCTTTTGGGTTGACTTGAAACCATGACCCTCAGATCTTGGCCTCCCGAGTAGCTAGGATTACATGAGTCATATGACACCTGGCTTACGACATAGATATTTGACTAAATTACTAGTAATTCAGTTTCACAAACTTTTTTTCTTGAACTGACCTCAAAATAGGCCCTGCCTCCTGAATAGCTAGGATAACAGGAATGAGCCACCAGAACAAAGGTTTTTAAGCAACCGTCAGGATAAATACAGTTGTATAACAGGAAGTAGCTTAAGCTTTTTTTTAAGCTTCATTTTTATTTCATTGAAATATACAGAGTTATATGTTTGCTAAGTAAAATTGTAACACTTTAGGTCCCAACAAGTTGGCTTAACTTGAGCTTTGAAAGTCCTAAGTTCTAGAAGAGAGAATCCAATAGAGGAAGGACCCCATTTCTCCAGTTTCTTTGTCTAGTGTTTGCTAATAATTCTACTTAAACATTTAGGAGAATATCATTCCCTAAATAAATACAGCAGTTTTTGGACTGAAGAACTAATTTTTAGTTTTCTTGGTTACCATTCGGGGAACAAGTATACATTAGTACAGTCAACTTTCATTTTTCAACTTTACCTTTAAGTTAAAAATATTTTAATTGTATTCACAGTATTTCACAGTAAAACCATTGAGTCATTTTTCTGTCATGAATGAAGCAGATTTGTAAGATTTAAAATAGTCTTAGAATCCATTCAAGTCGTCGGCATCATCCACAGATTAAGAGCAGCCAAACAGAACCATAAATACATCTGTCAACTCTTGGCACTCATAGATGTGCAGATCAGCTAGATATGTTGTAACTCCAGGCAAGGGCACAAGAGGCAGCTCAGATGCTTGTGGCTTTCACAGTGAGAATCAGCCAGCTATGTCCTGTCCTGTTCTTTGTAAGTTTGTACTTTGTCCTCCAAGAGACCAGAGCCTATGTCATAAACCCAGATGGAGAGCAGGTTGTGGCCCAGCCTGTCCACTCCCACTCTTGGTATCTATCTGGCAAAGAACATACCTGGATATTATTTTGTGAAAAGTATAGCGGAAGTCTCGGTTCCGATAGGAATAGACAATGGGATTGACAGCCGAGTTGGCATGTGACAAGAGAATGGCCATATTCATTGCCCATTTGGGCTTATTCTTAGCCAGAGTTGGTTGAAAAAGAGTAACACAGTTGATAGCATGTACTGGCAGCCAGCACAGAGCGAAAATCCCCACAATCATGGCCAGTGACTTGGCTGCATGGATCTCCCGCTGAAGTGTGGTCCTCGAGTGGTCCATCAGCTCTGTGCGCTGAAGCTGCCTGCAGGCCACCATGAAGATCTTGATGTAGATCACCATCATTATGAGTAGTGGGGGCAGAACACACCCAAAGAAATTGAAATACACCATGTAGCTCATGGGGACCACATTTTCAAAGAGACACT
Organism: Megascapheus bottae; assembly: GCF_031878675.1. Taxonomy (NCBI): domain Eukaryota; kingdom Metazoa; phylum Chordata; class Mammalia; order Rodentia; family Geomyidae; genus Megascapheus; species Megascapheus bottae. The sequence continues at coordinate 5,297,998 of NC_143525.1, read as the reverse complement.
TCACAAGGCAACAGCTTTCATTCATGGTTACATGCCAGGGTTCTGTGCAGTTGTTGGTGGCACTGTCTTTGCTGTTCCACCCCAGGAATGGTGTCAGTCCAATGCCAAAGGCAAGGACCCAGAGAACAGCAATGACCCCTCTTGCTCGAGTCCCAGTGACCAAACTTTTATACCTGTTCAAAAGAACATCAGTTAGTAAAGCCTCTGCAAACAAACCCCAAGAACCCACCTCTGCTTTTGTTCCATAGTCCCTTAGTCCTAACAATCTTGAAGGTTCAACCTCCAGGTTATTCCTTACCTGGGGAAGACAAGTTAACAGGACAGATTTTAATTTTTGCCATAGTAACGCATTTCTGTGATAAAAGAGTTAATTGTAAGCATGGTAGACACCTTGAAGGAGTACTTTTTTGTTGTTTTTGGTAGTACTTGGGTTAGATTTCAGGTCTGGGCTTTCAACAGAAATGCTCTACCATGCTTGCCCCCGAAGGACCACCTTTTAATGACCTCCCTACAGATCTCTGAGTCTAGGTCTACTGTTCTAAAGTGGCAGAGACACATGAGGAAACAGAACACAGATCTCTTTAAAATGTTAGGTACCTACATGCTAGCAGGGGCACTGTTGTGATATGGAAAAACAAAAGCACAGTAAAGAAGGTTGGACTGGCAAGGATGGTAGCTTTAAAGACAGTGATTGAGGGCAGCTTCACGGGTGGCCACTGAACAACAGCAAATGAGCACAGATGGCACCACCCATGGCTGTTCTCCCACAAGTAACAGAAGTTTGCTTCAGACTATGAATAGGTTCATTTCCCAGCAAACTGCTGGGAAGCAAGTTCTGACAGCTCTGAACTGCCAGTAAAAGATGAAAATTAGGAAGTAAACAGCAATAGCTGGTTCATAATATGTAAAATCACTTTTCAGTATATTAACTGAATGTAATCTCAGGACAGAAAAGTTTAAAAAAAATAGCTTGATTCACAGTACCTTAAGACCAGGTTATGAAAAGTGTCTAATTTCCTTTGCTTTCAAGACAAAGCTCCTCCTTAGCATGGCCCAATCCACCCTGCTGCGTGTCACAGACCCAACATCAGCCCAAACATCTGTTCCTCTTTATTTTCTATTCACATCTTAAGAGGAGGCCATTCCAAACACAGGTTTATCAGAGACCATGTTCCATATGTTTTCCCTCAACTAGAATGGCAACAACATCCTAAGGACATGAGACCATATTCCTTTGTATTTGAATATATTCCTCCTTATCAGACAGCTTTTACTTCTTTTCAGTACTGGAGACTGAACTCAGGACCTCACATGCTAACAGTCTAGCACCTAACACATACCTTTTCAACTTTAAAGCAATATTCTGCTTCTTAGGAATGCTTGATGCTCTGGCCTGAACAGACTGGAGAGCCAGTATACCCTACTAAAGAAGTAGGAAAAAAAATTACTGGCTGGCTCCATAATGATTTAAATTTAATTTTATTAATGATTTTTTTTTGCCAGTCCTGGGGTTTAAACTCAGGGCCTAGGCACTGTCCCTGAGCTTCTTTTGCTCAAGGCTAGCACTCTACCACTCGAGCCATAGAGCCACTTCCTGCCTTTTCTGTTTTATGTGGTACTGAAGAATTGAACCCAGGGCTTCATGCATGTTAGGCAAGCACTCTACCACTAAGCCACCCAGCCCACGATTTTAATTTTTATCTAGTAATTCAGTGACCTCTAGTCTTTTCCCGAAGAGGGTTCATCTCAACAACAGAGCCTTACTGCAGATATCCTTCTGTGCTCAGTTGCTTAATGATTTTTTTTTTCTTGGCCAATGGATCCATTTCCAAACCTTTCTGCTTCCCTCCTTAATAGGGAATGTAAAGTCATTTATAAAATGGTATTCCTTGCTATTGCCTCACAAGAGATGTAAATAACATTATTAGTCCCTGAAGGATAACAGAAACGTCCTGAAGGCCAAGCATTTAGAACCGCAGGGTGCAGGTCCACAAGTAATACCTCCACAGCTCAGCTCTGTGTGGGACCCAAGTATAGTAAGCTGAGTACAGCTGACTGTGAGATCCCTTTGACAGATGGAATCTGTGTGGGATAAACTTTCATTCTATTGCTAGTGATTAGTCTAGGATAAAGAGATGGCTCTGACTGATGAAACCTAAAAGGAAGTTTGGTCTGAGAGTGGACTTCCAGGAAAGATTTTACTTCCTGATAAGAGGAGACAAGACCCAAGGAGAGGTCTGACCCAATGCCCATTCTTTTCTACTTTGGATACTTTTGTGGGAGGCTGCAATACCCAGAGCTACTGCGGCCATCTTGTCACCATGAGTGGCAGGCATGAAGGGAAAATCAAGGGCCAAGCAGTACTAAGGAAAGGCCAGGTCCTTGAACAAGATCAGCCCTAGAACCTGCATGGTTCATACAGGTTTAACCTCCATGTTAAATGTCTTAATTGCTTATATCACTTAGATATTTGTTATGTGCTGCCCAAAATACACACATGAAAGGAGAATTTTTCTTTTCTAATACAACTACTCACATTGCACAAATGAAGCATTAATGACACAAAGTCTTTGAACCCAATAAGCCAATGGAAGCCAAAGTTATGTCAGGAATCCCGAGCCCCGTGTTCCTTCCATGACACCATGCCTCTTAATTTACCTTTTAAAAAAAAAACAGTAGTGGGGCCGGGAGTGTGGCCTAGTGGTAGAGTGTTTGCCTAGCATGCACCAAGACCCAGGTTCGATTCCTCGGTACCACATACATAGAAAAAAGCCAGAAATGGTGCAGTGGCTCAAGTAGTAGAGCTCTAGCCTTGAGAAAGTCCAGGGACAGTGCTCAGGCCCTGAGTTCAAAGCCCAGGACTGGCAAAAAAAAAAAAATAGTAAACACAGTACAGAAAAAGTTTGTGTCGTGAGGCTTCCCATCAGAGTTCAGAACAAAAGAGATCTACCACATCAGAATTTCTCAAAACTGCTTGATCCTGCATATGTGAATAACTAGTTTTAGGCCAAATTGTCTTGAATAAAGAAAGAAAAACAGCTGATTTCATCAGGAGAGCAGCTGCTCACAGCTTGCTCTGAACCTCCATCACCTCTTCTCTTCCCTGCTCATTACTTCATTTAAAATGTTCTTCTTTCATAACTGTGTTGGGTTAGGCATTAGAAGCCTAATCCCTGACCTCTGGGAATATACACTAATGGGAGAGACAGGAAATAAACAAATATGCAAATAAGTCATTAGGAATTGGGAAGGGATATGAGACGGATTTAGAGACAAATGAGACTGACAGAATTTGAGGGAAGGCCTCTTAAATGGCAAGCTAATGGATGAGAAGGAATGAAAATGTGAAGAAGAATGAAGAGAAAAACAGTCCAAGAAAAACAACACAAGCTAAGGCTTCCCATTAGGGAAGACTCTTACTTCCCTTCAAGAAAACAAACAAGGGGCCAGGAGTTTTGCCTAGTGGTAGAGTGCTTGCCTAGCTTGTACAAAGACCCTAGTTCAATTCCTCGGTATCACATACATAAAAAAGAACAGAAGTGGTGTTGTGGCTCAAGCGGTAGAGCTCTATCTAGCCTTGAGAAAGCCCAAGGACAGTGCTCAGGCCCTGAGTTCAAGCCCTGGGAAAAGAAAAGGAAAAAAAAGAAACCAAAGGAAATGCAAATAAACTAAAGTGAGGTAGGGGCCAGCTCCTTAGGCTATGGGAAGCCACTGGAGGCTTGTACACAAAGGCATTGCACTGGTTATATTAAACTGCAGAATGCTGACCTAGCCACTGCATTTTAGGGGAACAAGAGAAGCAGAGAGTAAGGAAGTTTTCAGTTAGCTGACTAAAGAGAAAATACTGACTTGGCTCGGCACCAGTGGCTCACACCTGTAATCCTAGCTATTCAGAAGGCTGAGATCTAAGGATCATGGTTCAGAGCCAGCCCAGGTAGGAAGAATATGATAGCAATAGGGAAGGCAGAAAAAGACCAGCAGAGTATGGCAGCCATGAGGGGACAGCATATTTGAACAATGGGGGACCTCAAAAGTTCTCCCACTGGAACTGGAGATGGTAGACCATTACCTTGTAGGTTCAATACTCAGTGTGGGGGGGGAAGAGCGTGGGGGCGGGGGCTGTCTTTGCAGAAGGTGAGAGTGTGATGTTGGGAAGATATTCTGGAAAGAGGTATAAAGGGAACCAAGAGCCAGCTGCAACTCAGTCCCTGGGGTCTGAAAAGTAGGTAAGAGCATCAGTATCCTTGGAAGAGGCCAGATGGGGAGGGGCACTGAGAGAAGAGGGCACAATGCTTGGGAAGAAGAGGTGGGAACTTGAATCCATTTAGCCAGGAAGCAGAGCACTGTGACACTGAAAATGGTTTCCTGAGGACTGAAATACTTAATCCAGAATTGATATATACAATCTATCCACATCTCTACCCTCATATAAAATGTTCTAATGGCAATTAAAACTCTAAAGAAACCATTTCTCCATCTAAATCCTCCCTAATTTCCTAAAGCCTTCTTGTTTCTCCCTAACTGGCAGATAGTTTTCCATGCTATCAGCTTTTTTTTGTTCCAGTCCTGGGGCTTGAACTCAGGGCCTGAACACTGTCCTTGGACTTTCTCAAAGCTACAGCTCTACCACTTGAGCCACAGCATCACTTCTGGACTTATTCTATGTATGTGGTACCTAGGAATCGAATCTGGGTCTTTGTGCATGCTAGATAAGCATTCTATTACCACTAGGCCAAACTATGGGCCACTATCAGATTTTGAACCATACAACTAACCAGATGCCTAGTTTTGGGGGCCTACAGATTCCTCCTCCAAATGAACAATAGTACAGTACAATACTACCAGCACAGAAGCCCCCTGTGCTGTTGTGTACTGTACACACTCACTGTGCCATGCCCCACGGGGTGGAGCTGCTAGCCCCTTCCTGACATGTGGAGGTGAAACACCAAGGCTCAAAGAGGAGAAACAATCTGCCTACTGCCACTAAGCTACAGTAACAAATCTAATCTAGTAGGATTCCAAGTGTGTCTATGATAGTCATTTTCCTGCCTACCGACCTTCAGTGCTGATCTCACAAATCCTACCTCTCTTTGCTTCCCCTGGCCAGGGGTCAACTGTTTTATATTCTTTTCCCAGACACATCTGCCTTTACTAGAGCTATTTCCCAAGTCCAGGGAGCCCCATTCTGCCGGGAACTAGAACTTAAAGGAATGAGTCCCTTAGCCTCTTGGCAGGCTGTCCTTAGACAGGGAAAAGAAGACATGCATTCTTTTTCTATTTTGCTGGAGGATTTGGCCAGACTGAGGCAGTACCTCAATAGGGAATAGGTTTGGGATCCTTTGGGCTCTGGAGCTCCGGTTCCATGGTGGCAGGACAGATGGCCTTCATAAGACACACACCTAGACCCAGGATCAGGTAGGAGACAGGGATGCTGAAGAAAGCAGGCAGGTGTTCCTGCACTCTTCAGGGCCCTAGAAGAACTCACCCCTGGAATCTCTGGTATTGAAGGCTCTAGACACCCCTGCTGTCCTCTGTCCTCTCTGAACACCTGCCTCCCTCTCCAGTCCCCAGCCCCTGCTGCAGGTCCCACTCCTTGCTCTGTGTGCCACTAGTTCTCAGAACATCCTCAAACCTCCATGTGCGTGTCTATCTCCCCAAAATGTTTCTGAAAAGCACATGCCACATCTTTCCCTGAGCCAGTTACTCCTCTGCTAAGGAGTGCACTGTGCACAACAGCAAGGTCAGGAAGGAGGCCAGCTGCCCCAAGTGCAGGACAGTAAATGACCAGTGAGAGAGAAGTGAATTCAGAAAACAAAGTTGGACTCATCCCAAACACAGCAGGAACAAGTCTAGCCTTTGTGGCCCACACTAAAGAGATGACCTGGGAAAGCTGACACTCTGGGAAATGTCTGTGCCCAGTGCTGTGTATAGAATTGTGCTGGGATCCATCCATTCTCCGTATAAGCAGCTCATTAACTAAGGAGATTGATAGAAAAACAGTCACATGGAAGGAATCAACAGAAGGGAACAGTGGGAACACTGGTTACATAATGAAGGGGGGCAGGGGACCACGAGGGCTGAATGGCAATTATTGGCCTACTTCTGGGGCAGGGGCCCCGCTTTGACTCTGCATCCCACAGCTCAAACCAGGCCTTCCCCTCAGGCCGAATTCAATCCCTCACTCAGCTCAGAGCCCCCAAGGGCAGCAACTCTGAGCAATGACACTGAGCCTGGCCATTCCAGCCAGGGGCTTCACAGAGCCTGAGTTCCCTGACAGAAGCAGTGACTCTAGAGCGACTCTAGAGCCCACCTCCAGGCTGCAGAGCATGTGCACAAAAGCATTTTATAGAGCAGGGAATGAGGTGTATAACAGATGCCTAGTTATGTGTGAGGCCCTGGGTTCAGTGGGGAGCAGGGATACTAACTAAATGCTTCTCAAAGCTATTTGTTTCTAGACTTTTTTAATAGTTAGTCTTGCTCACAAGTTTCATTCCTTTGTAAATACAGACCTTTCTGCTATAAACCAATACCAACATCCTGAGAAAATCTCATGTTCTCTAGAACTGCACATAAAGAACAGGGCTTATATGGAAAGTGGAGATCATGCAAAACAGTCAATTTTATACTAGAATCATCACAGAATCACACAACCACCTGGGCAGGCAGTCTAGTAGGTCTAGAGACTGACATAGTGCCCATTAAAAATCTTCCAAAAAGTCAACAGAATCCTAGCAAAACTCCTTTCCTCCTGGACTAATTCTTCTCCCACTCTTCCACCTCCATTGACTAGGAAAACCCATATGGACAAAGCAAACACTCTTCCCTGACTGAGCTACCATACATGAGCTAATCATAGGGCAGAACTGTGCCTGAAAACAGTTATTGTCCGGAAATATACCAACTGTACTCTGGTACCTATCCATGACTGGCCCTCCCATGTGTCCTCCACATACTTTTGCATTTTCTATTTCCTCTCACCTTGCTCACTTGTCTCCAAGACACCCACCACCAAGGCTGGCAAGCCTGAGTTCCTAGAGAGCCAGAATTCAACCCTCTTAACCTTAGATATCATATATGCATGTTTAACATCTTCCAGGCAGTTTTGCTAAACAGCAAGACATGGGATATGTGACCAAGCTTAGGCTTTAGCTTACAGACTACCTGTCAAAGAGGATATTTTCATCCTGAAAGTTGCCTCTCACTTTTTCGTATTTCTCATAGAACCAAACTAAGAATTTTTTCAGAAAGTATTCATAGCCTGTAGGTATAGCTCAGTAGAAAGACAACCGTTGCAACACTGAGAAATAATTTTTAAAGTGTTCATAAGCAAAAGAAATTTTAAAAATTGAATAGCATTGTCTATTGAAGGAAAATCTACAATTTGAAAAATTCTCACACTGAGTTTGGACTCAAAGCCTCAAGTTTACTAGGCAGGTGCTCTATCACTTGAATGTATGACTACACCCAGATCTTGTGCTACATATTTTGAAACTCTGTAAATATCTTTTTCTTTCCATCTAGTCCAATCTTTTAAATTTTTTGTCTTTTGTTGTTAGTTTTTGTTTTGTCTTTGATTTTTTTAACCCTGGTAGTATGAAGTACACTCTATCCCATAATCCATTACCTATATTATACAATCTAACCCAACAAGGTTTCATGAAATAACTGTTATCTTACTACAAATGGTATACTCAGATTTCAATTTTTAAAAATCAGTTGCAACCAGCTAACTTAATGGTATGACTTCATAATATATCATAACTCACATTTTTAACCACAGACTCATCTTATGGATAAACCAAAGCAAAAGAAAAGCCCTAAAGTGATTACCAGAATCATACCTGGAACAGTGCTAGACTTGACTCAGAACAAAGCGTTTTTTTCATATATTTTTATTGTAATTAATAGAAGGGTTACATTAGATTCACCAGATAGAAGGTGCATTATTTCACAAACATTGGTACCCTTTCTCACGGCTTGGTCCCCATTTCCCTCCCCCCACCCCCGTCCATCATCTTGTTTTCCCCCTTCCCTATCCTATTTTTGTTTTGTTTTGCCAGTTTTGGGGCTTGAACTCAGGGCCTGGGCACTGTACTTGGACACTTTTTTTTTTACTCAAGGCTAACACTTTGCCACTTGAGCCACACCATTACTTCTGGCTTTTTTTCTGTATATGTACCAAGGAATTAAATCCAGGGTTTCATGCATTCTAGGCAAGCACTCTATCACTAGGCTATGCTACAAGACTGAACAAAGGTTCCTCCCTGCCTTTTTTTTTTTTCAGGGTCTCAGATCTACAATACAAGATAACCTTGAGTTCTGGATCCTCCTATTACAGCTTAAAGAATACTGGAATCACAGGGCCTGGAGTTTGGTGCTTGCCTAGCATGCATGAAGACCCAAGTTTGATTCCTTGGTACTACATACATAAAAAAAAGCCAGAAGTGGTGCTGAGGCTCAAGTGGTAGAACTCTAGTCTTGAGAAAGTCCAAGGACAGGGTTCACGCCCTGAGCTGAAGCCCAGAACTGGCAAAAACCAAAAAAACCAAAAACAAACAAAACCACACAAAAAAACCCAAGAATACTGGGATCACAGAAGTATGCCACCAGCCAGGGAAAACAAAGGTTTGTTTGTTTTTAATTAATGTATTGTTATTATAGAGGTGATGTACAGGGGGATTACAATTACATGAGTCAGGTAATGAGTACATTTCCTTTTGTGCAGTGTCTTCTGTCCCCTCATTCTCGCTCAGTCCTTTCCTCCCGTCTCTACCCATGAGTTGTATAGTTTACTTTCATCAGTGTCCAGTGTACACCACTGCTACATTTTTTTACCCTTCTGTCCACAAGTTCTGTGTCCTCCCCACAACCCTTCTGAAGATATACACATGAATATGCCATATACAAGGAAAAGTCAGAATCATCAAAAAGTAAAAATTAATTTTAAAAAAAGAGGTCTTTTTTTGGGGGGGTGTATCATGGGGCTAGAACTCTGGGCCTAGGCGCTGTCCCTGAGCTGCTGCTCTTCAGCTCAAGGCTACCACCCTACCCTTAGAGCCACAGCTCCACTTCCCATTTTCTAGTGATTAATTGGAGATAAGAGTCTCAAGGTCTTTTGTGCCCAAGCTGGCTTTGAACTTTGGTCCTCAGATCTCAGCCTCCTGAGTAGCTGGGATTACAGGCATGAGCCACTGTGCCCAGCCCCCCCCCCAAAAGAGGTGTTTTGTTTCCATATCTTAGAGTTCATTTTGATATATATATATATTTTTTTTGACAGTCCTGGGCTTGAACTTAGGGCCTGAGCCCTGTCCTTGGGATTTTTCAAGGCTAGAGCTCTACCATTTGAGCCTCAGCACCACTTCCAGCTTTTTTCTATGTATGTGGTACCGAGGAATCGAACCCGGGTCTTCATGCATGCTAGGCAAGCACGCTACCACTAGGCCAAACTCCCAGCCCCATATATATATATATTTATATTTATATAAATATGAAAAGGCACTTAGGCATTGTGTTTCTTGTGTTCTCTCCTAAGAGTATCCTCTTTGGGTCTCACTATGTGTGACTATCTAGACTCCTATCTAATTTATTATATCCCAGTGCATTTTAGATACGATAAATTTCCACACATCATAGAGAAGATGCACCTTTTGTCTCTCTTAAGCTTAACTTGGTTTGTTCTAGTTGCATCCATTTCACTATAGATGACATTTTTTTATTTTTTTTGAATAGCTGTGTAAAATTCCACTGTCTATGGGTACCACATTTTTTTGATCCATTCATCCATTGTGGGCCATCTGTCTTGTTTCCATATCTTGGCTATGGTGAATAGTGTGGCAATGAACATGGATGTGCCAGTGTCCTTACTGTATCCTGGCTCATGCTCAGAGTAGATGCACAAGAGTGGTATGGCTGGGTTGTAGGGAAGGTTACATTTAGGTTTTTTTGAGGAACCTTTGGACTGCTGTCCAGAGTGGTTGTACTAATTTATATTTCCACCAACAGTGCAGTCGGGTTCTATTTTTTCCCACATCCCTGCTAACATTTGTTAGAATTCACAATGTTGGCCAATCTAACTGGGGTCAGATGGAATCTCAGGATTGTTTTGATTTGTATTTCTTTTATGATCAGGGATAAAGAGTATTTCCTCACTGTTTCTTTGCCATTCTTACCTTTTCTTCTGAAAAGTCCCTTCTTCGCTCCCTTGCCTATTTAGTGATTGGTTTATTAGGTTTGAGAGCGGTTAGTTTCTTGAATTCGCTCCCTTGCCTATTTAGTGATTGGTTTATTAGGTTTGAGAGCGGTTAGTTTCTTGAACTCCATATATATATATATATATATATATATGTTGAATTTTCAGTCTTTGTCTGATATATTGCTGGTAAAGATTTTTTCCCAGTCTATTGGCTATCTTTCTAGTTTTGTAACAATATCTCTAGCTATGCAGAAAGAAGTTTCTCCCTATAAGTCTAATGTTGCTCCTAGTCTCTCTTGCAGTAGTTTCAGTGTTTTAGATCTGATGTTGAGATCTTTGATCTACTTTGAATTGATATAGGTGGATCGTGACAAACGGAATCACTTTTAATTTTCTGCATATGAGATGCCAATTTTCCCAACATCAACTATTAAAGAGGCTATTTTTCCCCAGTATTTTTTACTCCCTTGGGACTCTATAAATATATTATTCATCATGGAACTTTTACCCATGAGTTTTGTTACCTATTGATGATTCTGCTTGAATCAGTTATGACTGTGATAGTTTCCCAAATGGTATTTTCTTACCTCAGGATTCCTTCTCATTAACTATATGGCACTCTATTATCAGTAAGAGTTCTTTAAAAAAAAACTCACAAACAACAAAAATAAACCTCTTATCTCTCTTTATTGCTAAGGCCTGGGAGAAATGACTCCAGCAGCAATGAACAAATCTATCCAAATCTTTGTTTCTAGTCTCAAGTCTTCAAGTAAAAGGAACCAGAGCCCTTTGGTAACTAATGCCAAATCTGAGTCTGGCATCTTTTTCTGTACTGGCAAAAAAGGAAGTACTTAAGAATGAATGGGAGCACTCAGAGGAGAAGTGAGCCTGAAGAGGCTCTCATGGGTCAAATGTTGGCATCAAAACGCATCACAGGAATGATGAGTCTGACTGGCTGAATGGACATAAGTCCATATGCCCCAAAACAGGAGAAAGCAAAGGATAAGGCATAACTTACTTATGGAAAACTACAAACTGATTTATATGGAATGACATAAAAATGATCCTCTTACAGATGCCATGATAATGACTGACTGACACATGAATCAACAACAGCAGGGAACACACACACACTTTTACAGTGAATAATCCAGGTACAGGCCACCTCCCATGTGATTAACTTCAATATGACAACAGTGTAACAAATTGGACCTTATGTGATGAGCTGACAAGGCTACCACACCATTCATGTTCAACTTTAACACAACCATTAGGAAACAACTCAATTCAAATGAGGAACATTCTGGAAAACAAACCACCTAGACTCCTCAGAAATGTTCATGTCCTAAAAGAAAACAACCAAGAAATTGTTTTGGATTTAAGAAACTAAAAGGAACGTATTAACTATAAGCAGGACCATTCTCTGAAATCTGGAAGGAAGGAGGGAAGGAAGGAAAGAAAGAAGAAAGAAAAGAAGGGAGGAGGGAGTACAAAAAATATAACTGGGATATCTGACTATGGATTATACATTTGTTAAAATTCTTGTGTGTTCCGCGTGCGTGTGCGTGTGTGTGTGTGTATGTGTGTGTGTGAAAGAGGGGGAAAAGGGTATAAAAATAGTAAATTTAGCCGGGCATGGTAGCTCATGTCTGTAATCCTAGCTACTCAGGAGGCTGAGATCTAGGGATCAAGGTTCAAAGCCAGCCCAGGCACAAAAGACCCTGAGACTCTTATCTCCAATTAACCTCTAGAAAACAGGAAGATGCTGGGGCTTGGCTCAAGGGTAGGCCAGTAGCCTTGAGCTGAAAAGCTCAGGGATAGAGCCCAGGCCGAGTTCAAGCCCCATGACCCACCAAAAAAAAAAAAAGTATATTTAAGCAAGAAAAACTTTGGGAAAAAAACTGTAGTGCATTGTGTCCAGATTTTTTTCTAATTATTCCTTAAATCACACAACTAGTGTAACAAAACACCTACATTGTACTGGGTAGGTATTATAAATCATCCAGAGATAATTTAAGATATAGAGGAGGATGTGTCAATATCATGCCATTTTGTGTAAGAATCAAGATTAGCTTTTTGGAGTCTTGAGAGGCTTCTAGAACTAATCTCTGACAACTTTTTATGGGAATTCATTGAATTAGATTTGTAATTTAAAACTACATTTCTTGAGAATAATTGTGTAGCAACAGATTGCATTTGATAAGTCACATGGATACAAATATATGTGTATGCTGTCTGTGAGTGGTAAGATACATATACACACAGACACCAGGCACATTTAGGCTGTATTCATTTGGAAAATTCTTAAATGTCTCTCTGAAGTTTAAAGACTTATGTAACTGCAACCCTTCTGTATATCCACCTTTTCAATAACATTTTTTAAAAGTGGGCTATGAATGATTTCTTTTTTTTCTTTTTTCTTTCTTTCTTTTTTTCTTCCTTTCTTTTTTTTTTTTTTTTTTTTTTTGCCAGTCCTGGGGCTTGAATTCAGGGCCTGAGCACTGTCCCTGGGCTTTCCTCAAGGTTTGTGCTCTACCACTTGGGCTACAACACTACTTCTGACTTTTTTTCTATGTATGTGGTACCGAGGAATGGAACCCTGGTCTTTGTGTCATGCTAGGCAAGCACTCTACCACTAGGCCAAACTCCCAGCCCTATGAATGAGTTCTAAAAATGGCAAATTCAGATACAGTGGATAACATGAAGAGCTAGTCCCTATCTAAATCTCTCTGTGGGGACTGGGGTGGAACTGAAGTGGTAGAACACTTGCCTAGCTAGTTAAGGTTCTAAATTCAAATCCCAGTACTACCTACAAAAGAAATCTCCAATGGCACCGACAGCTCACACCTATAATCCTAGCTATTCAAGAGTCTGAGATCCAGAGGATCAAGGTTCAAAGCCAGCTCAGAAGAAACATTTGTGAGAGTCCATCTCTAACCAGTAAAGAGCTGACAGGAGGCATAGCTAGAGTAGCAGCTATGAGCAACAAGCTGAGCAATAGTGCAAGGATCTGATTTCAAACCATCAAAAAAGAAAGAAAAAAGAAATCTCCAGGTTTATGGCAGTGGAGTCAGGCCATTTCCTCCTGCTCCTCCATGTACTGCTTCTTGACTTCTCAGAAAATTCTACATGCAATTTTTACCTGTGAGCAGCAAGCTCATCAATCCACATCTGTGCTCACATGCATGCTCATATGGACATGTTTTCACATACATGCACATCCACACTATCGACTTCTGAACATGTCACAGGCAGTGTCTGGACCAAGTACTGAGGCTACTGGGAGACAACATAGCAAACCTTCCCAGGCTGCATATAAGGAAGAAAGTAGCTGCAAGCACTCAAAGAGCTGCAAAGGCGCCCTGAGAAGCCTGCTGAAACAGAGGCAAGAGACACACAGGGATCTTGGTGGACGCAAACTGCCGAATGGGAAGGGTGGAAGACAGGGAGAGGTCTAGAACCTTCTCCCAAGGCACCTAGAGCACCCGGTAACAAGGAAGCAGGATCAGGTTTTCATTTTAGAATGGTGGCAGCTCAGGGAACAGAAGACTAAAAAGAGTCCAGACAGGAGCCTGGTATCCTGGAGCAGGGCAGAGGTGGAGACAGGAGGGAGGGTGTCCAGGAACAGCTGAAAGGACCTGGTTCTGTAATGTCTTTCAACAAAGCAGGGTAATTCAGCAGTGGTGTTAATATCCACAATGGAAATGGAGACAACACACACAGAAAGCTACCATGGGAGCAACCAGGGAGCAAACCCAAGGAGGTGAAGCAAAACCCAAGAAAAGGGAAGGGGAAGGGCCTGGGGAGGGAGAGGCTGCCCCAGGGGAGGAGAAGGAGAGGAGAATGCTGGACTGGCTCAAGAGCAGGAGCTGGGCCCAGATAGCAACCTCTCCAACAGCCACCACACATTCCTCCCGACCTGCAGCACAATTGAGGCTACACTTTCCCAAAGCCCCGTCTTCAGAATGGTCCCACTCATCTACCTAGACACCTGCGAGTCACCCTGGTCTCTCAGTCCCTTCAAGTCACCAAATCCTCTTGAACGTGTCCCTATGATCCTACCTTGTAGACAAAGCACACCGCTTAACATGCATTTCAGTCAGACCCGCTCACCAGTCCTTCAAGCTTACTGGCCCCTGGGATTGGTCTACAGTGGCAGATCTTATACCCATACATTTGTTCTCCCTCGTGCTGACCACCACCTCTCCAGGCCTGGCTCACCAATGGTGCACTCAAAAATCATCTCTGATTTTCAGGCACTTCCCCGCTTTGGTCTCCTGGTTGATTACATGGATTGCCTGGGGCCTGTCTATTCCCGACACTGCCAAACCTCTTAGCTGGCATCAAACATTACATTCCAGATACCTTTAGACTCTACCCAGGTTCAGAGCCTCTGCCCTGGCCATACATCATTCTTGCCTTCACAATAAACAACTTCCTTATGAAATCTTTTCCCCTCTAATTGTCTAGCTGTCTATCAGTGTGAAAATTCAAACCTGACCACATTAAACCCTTAGAATTCTACACTGATCTACACTGAAATGACGGCAAAAGCATATGACAATAAACCCATAAGCATCTTAAAAACAGAAGTGATATTTTTTTCTATAGAGTCATAGGTTTTTATGTCTATATAGTTATGTTTATATTTCCATTACCATGTCCATAGCTTTGGGTATGCAGTTATTGAGTCCTCGCTCTTGTACTCTTTGGATTTAATAGCCACATATTAAGGATACCATGCGCCTTTTGTTCCTTAGGTCTTGACTTGTCTCACTCAACAAGAAGTGATATTTTGGTGAGGTTCTAGTAAGAGAATGCAGGTAGGACCATCAACATGGGGGCGACAAACTAGATAGATGGCTAGACAAGAGCGGCTCTGGTCTAGCACAGATAATGAGCCCCAAAAGGGACTTAGAAGAAGAGGCAAGGGAAAGCAGCCTGTGGGTCAGCTCTGAACCCCTAAAGAGCTACAGAAATTATTCATTTATTCCTCCATTCCCTCTTTATCTTCCCAAAATTGGAGCCTGAGACCTAATCGAGGATGGGAATGGTGTTGGCACTATACTCTGTGCCATGTAAAGGAATCTGAAACATGTAAATCCAAGCAATCTTTTAAAAAGTTGGTTCATAAAGTTTAATCTTAAAGGTAAAATTTCAATGGTTATATTTTTTTAGTTGAAGAACTAAGTGTGGGGGGGGGGAGAAGAGGCCAAGGATCTCTCTCCAGAAAATAATTTAGAAACCGAAATATTAAAATCTATAAAAAGAACATTTAAGAGACAAAGACAGGTTGACTCAGGCAGGAGCACACCTGTTGGGAGGCCATGAGTTCAAACCCCAATACCAGAAAGAAACAAACAAAGTGTGATACCTAAGAAGGCAGAAAGTTTCTCCCCAACTTATCTAAGGATGTGTATATACAGAAACAGACACAAAAATCCTAGAAAGGGAAAAGAAAACCAGGAATGCAAGAAAGGGTAGGATCAGTTCCAGAGCAAGATAGGGAAAGTTATCACTTTGATCACTATGTCAGCACCAAGCAGCAAGGGGCTGCTGACATTCAAAAACCAAGGACCATTCGGTGATTGGATGACCCTAATGATGTGGGAAGATGTGTTTCTTCATGCAAATTCATTATCTAAACATAAAGCAAACTAATTAGTAGCATAGTTTTCAGCAAAACACAGCATCTAAAAATACAACGCACGTCATCTGGACATGAGAAGTGAGTCCTGGTGAAGCTTAGGTATACTGATGAACTGTGTTTCTACTTCACCACACCATGCATTCTCTTCTGGGGTGGGTAAGACAGGCACAACATTTCATGTGCCATGTACTGATTTCCAATTTCCACATATAGCTCGGGGTATTTTATAACAGTTCTAGAATAAATGTAGATATAAGTGGTATAAACCTTGACAACATAAAAAAATGATATATATGTGTGTACCATACATTAATGTACAAGAAGCCATAATGCCGGGCGCGGTGGTTCACGCCTGTATCTTAGCTACTCAGGAGGCTGAGATCTGAGGATCAAGATTCAAAGCCAGCCCAGGCACAAAAGGACCTGATTTTTTGGCCAGTCCTGGGCTTGAGCTCAGGGACTGAGCTCTGTCCTTGGGATTTCTCAAGGCTAGAGCTCTACCACTTGAGCCTCAGCACCACTTCCGGCTTTTTCCTATGTGTGCGGTACCGAAGAATCAAACCGGGTCTTTGTGCATGCTAGGTAGGCACTCTACCACTAGGCCAAACTCCCAGCCCCAGGACCTGAAATTCTTATCTCCAATTAACCAGTAGAAAAATGGAGAAAAATGGGAAGTGGGGTTTGCTCAAGGATAGGGTGGTAGCCTAGAGTTGAAGAGCTCAGGGACAGTGCCCAGGCTGAGTTCAAGTCCCATGACCCACTAAAAACAAAAAAGCCATAAAAAATAGTGGTTCCTTCTGATAGATGAATTGGGATCCAGAGATCAGAGATGGGTAAGTTTCCAGTTTATCCAGCTTCTTTCTACCACTATGGTACCTTCCTTATCTTAAAACATCTCCGTGGGCCAAGCTATTGTTATAAGCAGTAGAACAATAAACAGAAAGCAAAGATATAGGAGGATCGGTGGTGGTATACCTCTCCTTTTCCTTGATGGTTAACACACTTTCCCCAGTTGATAGAATTAGAAACACAAGCTGAAACAGCCAGGAAGTGGAGACAAAAGAAAAAAAAAACGGAATGGGGCAGAGGAGAAGACTGTATGAGACAGGACCCTCATGTCAACCAATCACTTAAACAGGTAGATAAAACATTCAGGTGTCAGCTAAGGAGTGGGAGAAATAGCAATAGGGATGGTCTTGGTGGGGAGGGAAGGCTCGGGGCAGAAGGGCTAGTGATACTCAAGGAAAGGAGGATCTTGTGCTTTATATTTTTCTGCAACTTCTGAATGTTTACTTCTGTGCCCACTGGCTAAATTCTAATACACATCAAAAAGAGCACGCGCACACACACACACACTCCTGACTCACTCACAGTCTCACCAGCATCTTGAGGAAACTTCCAGGCCTTCCTTGACCTGCCCGTTCCACTCCCACCACTCCTCCCCAGCCTTCACCCTTTGTACTCATGGAAATACCCAAGAGGTCCTCTTTCCTTCCGTTCATCCACCCACACAACTCAAGCACTCTCTAGTAAAAGCACCTCACTCCCTTGGCCAGCTGAGTTAAAGACTGTTCTTGATTGTCTGTGAATCTGTCCACTACTGTATAGAAGAAGTTACACTTGCTATTTGCCATTCACAGAGCCTGCTGCCAGTCTCCCACTGTTAACCTGAGACTAGGACAGTATCATGTTAACACTCCAGGGAAGAATTACCACACCCACAGCCCAAATCCTGAAGCATCAGGAAAGGCTGGGCTTTGGTCTTCCCCACGGGAGGAAAGAAGTGCAGGGAAACCTCCCCAACACTCCTTGCAGCTGCCACTCAAATTGCATGCGCCCAGGCATTGCTTCCTCCTCCCTTTCAGCCATCCTCATTACTCTTCAGCTATTGTCCTTTCTGCCCCACATGATATTTTCACCTACATAATTATTACAGTCTGCCTGTGCCCTCACTCATTAGTCAGGAGCACTCCTGAAGGGGTAGCTCTTTCAGGACCACAGTGTCTGCAGTCTTTCCTGGCAGAAGTTCTCACGCTGGATCAGAGTTCATGGGTAAACAGGCCAGTCAAGCACTGGTTTCAGTCTCCTATCTGTGGAGTTTCTCAAACAGACTGGCCAAGATGAGGCACATAAGATTCCTGCTCACAGGAAAAGTTTTGAAACAATGGCTGCTGTTCACAATATTGAAAACTCCAACATTCAAGACAGCTGAGGCAGGCTTCCCTACGTCTGTCTGAACATGGTCTACCTGAGCTGAAGTCACAGACTAACAGTGCAGAAGACAGATACTATGTCCTGAAGGGAGGGGCTCACAAAGCTGGAAATGGTCACCAAGAAAGGAGTACAGGAGTGCAGGCTACAAACACATCACCCACATAATCAAAGGCATCCCCTGTGCTTTTCAGAACTGGCTGGCTGGAGATGGTCATCTAAGACACAAAGTCTGGTACCATTTCAATTGCAAGGCTGTTTCTGGCTGAGGATAGACAGGGAATGCATCAGAACTACCAGCATGAGGACACAGTAGTGGAGAGGGTGAGCACTCAAGCTGCAGTGGACAGGCTCCCCCTGAAGAATGGGAGGAGGTGGGTCCCTCTTGCCATCAGGAGTTCTGCCCTGGGACTGAGGCCTAGAGCTGCCCCAGCCTGTAACTGCTCTGCATGACTGTAGAATCAGCTGACAGGAACAGCCTTGCCACCTATTCTCAGCTGGGCTAGCTATCCAAGGACTAGCCATCTTGGGACACCTCTGAGCACCATACTACCCTATCCACTCCCACACGTGGGAAGGATTGTCTTAGAAGATGGTTTCCCTTCATTTCTTCATTGAAACTTCTAGGAAATGGTGGCATGAGTCTGTAATGCTTACTACTGGGGGGACTGAGGCTGGATTGCTTGAAGCCAGAAGACCAGTATGGTTAACAAACATAAGAAACAGGGGCCGGGAGTTTGGCCTAGTGGTTAAAGTGCTTGCCTAGCATGCACGAAGACCTGGGTTCGATTCCTTGGTACCACATACATACAAAAAAGCCGAAGTGGTGCTGAGGCTCAAGTGGTAGAGCTCTAGCCTTGAGAAAGTCCAAGGACAGTGCTCAGGCCCTGAGCTCAAGCCCAGGACTGGCAAAAAAAAAAACATATAAGAAACAACACTAGAAACAACCAGATGTCAGTGGCTCACACCTGTAATCCGAGGTACTTAGGAGGCTGAGATTTGATCTAGCTAAGCAGAGAAATTCTCCAGACTCTTATCTCCAAGTAACCAGCACAAGGCTGGAAGTAGGAATGTGGCTCAAGTAGCTATGAGCTAAAAAACTGAGCAGGAGGGCCAAGGCCCCTGAGTTCAAGCCCCAGTACTAGATGGAAATATACATATATATATATATATATATATATATATTTCTCCACATCTCTATCTCCACCTCTCTGTATCTCCTCTCCCTCTCTCTCTCTCCCTCCCTCTCTCTCTCTCTCTCTCTCTTTCTCTCTCCCCCCCCACCCGTATCCAACTTTTCTTCCTATATCATCTCACTACACACGCTCTTGCTACCCAGTAATTCTTGTGTGTATACATGTGAGCCCCAGCTGGTGCCAGGCATTGTGCTGAGCACTGGAGGGTTCTGTAATGTGAGACAAAGCCTCACCTCACACTGCTCACAATGTGGAGCTCATAACCAGGAATATTCACAGGTTCCAGGATGTGTCTTGCAGGGGGGAACATTCAACACACTATAAATGGGATTGATGTGAAAGAGAAAGATAACACTGATATAAGAGAAAGAAGAAAGATGAAGGAGTAAATTATTAAGAAGGGTAGAGGGAGAAGGACACAGGGTATTTTCTTTCTGCCTTATTTTGAAATGACACTAAAGGTAATTATGGAAATTATAGCTCACTTTTTTAAGCTTTGGGGGGAAATGCTCATAATCCCCTGCCAAGTTCTACCCTTAGTGGAAGTTATACTTTCACCAAGGAACAAAGTCTTGCTAAAAAGACTGTAGCTCCTACCTCCCAGACCCAAGACAGAGGAGTAGCCTCAGTGTGGCAGAGGACAGGGGTCTGACAGGACCAGGGTCCAGGGATGCATAAACATGCCCTCTATGTTCTCTTGGTCCAACAGCCAAACACTCCCTGCAATGCTCTCCCTCAGCTCCTCTAGAAAAACCGACTTCATTCAACCCTACTAGAAACTCACCCAAGATGAAAGGGGAAACTGAGTCCTCAGAGCAGGGAAGAGAAGGTCGCCAGACAATGAGTCACAGTCACCCTACTGTGGGTGCGACATGAAGAGGAACAGGATTAGACTAGGGAAGAGGAATCAGAACTGGCCTGAGGATGAAATGAGAGGCAGGGGCAGCTGTGGGCAGAGATACATGTTTACCCCCACAGCCCAGGAGTATATCCCAGCTCCTCCATGTGTATCTCTGGAAACCCACTGCTAAGTTTCGCTGAACTCAACCAGAAGGAAGTGTCTGCAGACTGAATCAAATAAAGTAGACCTTCTCTACAGCTACTCTTTACTCTGAAGGAGTGGTTGGTTGGAAGGCCTCTGGTTGAAGCAGGCAGTCCTAGCCTCAAGTAAGGCCAAAGGTGTGACCTCCATACCTAGCTTCCTCTGGGGTTCCTTTTCTCCTATCTCATCTTCTACATCAGTAAACTATGGCAGGTGAGGTGGGGGGGCTTCATATGTTCTGAGGCCCTGGAATCAATGAACTGGTACAAGTTCAGGGATTTGCTTTGCTCTAGTAAGAGATATATAACCAAGTCTTCTGCCCTCATTCCTGGGTCTCACCTCCTTGCTTGGCTTCCTTTCTACAGGAGATATTTCCTCCTATACACAGCAGTCCTGATCTGACTCCCATCTGAAGCTCCATGACCCCAAGAAGGACTTCAGAACTAAGTCAGAACTCTGGGGATTCAACATCTAGCCTGTGTTAATCTAGTGAAGGCGTCTCAGTCTACCCCCACCCCAACTCTAGAAGGGCTCCCTAACTTTGGTATAAGTAGAAGATCCTGTTAAATATCTACCCACCCCATACACATCCTACCCCAGACATTCTAATTCAGTAGGGCCCAATAACCATTGTTTTCCTGAAACTGGGTCTTCCTCTGTGGTTCTCAAACTTCTGGTCTCAAATTTCTGGGCTCAAGAGATGCTCCCGCCTCTACCTCCCAAGTAGCTACCAGACACACAAATCCCAGCCCCCAGCTCAATGTAATATTTTCAACCTGCTCCCAGCTCCACACAGTTGAGGGCAGAAGGCTCATTTTAGGCAACTGCCAGGTGGGTTCATGGATATGTGAGAACACAGCCCCCTAGGGGAGGAGCCAGTGTGGACAGGTCACATGACTGCACCTTCCAGGGCAGGAGTGAGGCAGCTGCTTTGAGTAAGCACCTCTTTGGCTCTCTCCTGTGAGCGCTACATGCAGCCCAGAGGGTAGAGATGAGGAAAGCTTCCTGGAGAACCCATTCAGTATTCTTTCTTCTTATATCTCTCATCCTCTTGCCTTTCCCAAATGCAAAGGAGAAGTGAGGGACCTGGGATCTACATCTGTCTCTCTTTAAGATGCTCAAACACATTTTTCCCAAATACAAATCAGGGCAAGACATGATAGATTTAAACTTTTATGGAAATTCCTGCTCCAACTATGTGGCACAGGAGATTTTCTCTAGAAGTCTGAGTGTCTTTGGGGCTCTGCCAGGGGCAAGCCAGAGGGCTTCCCTTAAAGGAGCAATTCCCGCTGAGGGGGAGAGGGAGGGCATGTGACTGCCCTTTTGCATTCAAAAAGTCCAAAAGGCCATCAAGTACCCACTATAAGAACCTTTTAAAAGGCAGGGAAAGGACCTGTAAGAGAGAAGAGGATGCTGTGCAGCTCAAAGCTTGGGAAATCCCTGGGCTCTGTCACACCTAATGGGCTGCTTGAAGCCTTCTGGTCAGCTGCCAAAGGCAGCAGGTTGTGGAACAGCCCTGACATGCACATAAGCTCTCAGCCTTGTCAAGCAGGAGGTTCTGGTTCCTGTGGAGACCCAGAATACAATCTACAGACTCCAAGCTAACATCTGCCTGCTCAGTTTCTGGGAGTATTCTTCTGCTCAGTTCCCACCAAGCCCTTTTCCTTACAATCACCACCTAAGCTCACTTCAGGCAGAAACCTTCAGAATAGCAGAACACTTTCTCACTGTTTCTCCAACACCAGTGCCACACACAGCAATGTAAGACAGCCAGAAGCACCGGAGAACAGAGCCAGCTCTGAGTTCAAGTCCCAGTTCTGCTACTCATTCCAAGATGAGCTACCCTGAGCAAGATTCTCACTTCTCTGAGCCACCAGACTCTACTTCACAGGATGCAGGCAACCGTACCTATTCTCTAGACTTACTGCAAATAGTAAGACTTGTACGTAAATATAATAATATAAATGGCCTGGCTCGTCCCCTCTCTTCTCTTCCTATTCTAGTTTCCCTGTTCAGTTTCTCATTCCCAAATAGAAAGATCCAAAACTCACCTCAGAAATGCCAAAGGGGCTTAAGTTTGTAAGACTCTTAACTTTACATCCCTCAGCTACAACTCTGGATCCACTTCCCTGGCTAACTAGCTCCATTCTCTGAATCCTACATGGGAGTTCTCCGTGTGGAAAAAGGAAGTTCTCCACAATTTTCTATGATCCTGATGGGCTTCTTGGTCTGCTCTGACAGGGTAGTGAAATGTGGAGGTTACCCAATGGCAAGGAGGACCTACAGATAGATGCTCCATTTAGTTTGGTGAACCAGTGGGCGCTGCAACTCGTTTAAAAAAGTAGGAGTTATTTGTGTCATAAACAGGCAGGGACAAGTGTCAGTAACGTTCCCCAAAGTGATCTGCCAGGCCACCTCACTTCACAGCACGCAGCTAATTAAGCGGTGTCTGAATACTCTGCGCCAGTTCTCAGTGTCTAACGTTGCCTGGCCCTGAGCAGAAACTTCCCCAAACTCTCAGAGGTCCCCATTTCCCGCTTTGGGGCAATAGCTCTTCTCTGCCACTTAAAGTTACGCCTGAGGACTCGGGGGTGGGGGGGAGCCTTCGCTGCGTCCTCAAACCTCCTGCGCCCTCCTGGAACTCTCAGGCTCTTCTGGGAACTCTAAGGGTGTCTGGCGAGGCGCTAGGGGGACACAGTGTCTACGGGAGTTTTCCTCTGGTGCACCCTGAGAATCTCGAAACATGGGGTGCACGTGTCTGTGGAGATTTAACGGGCATCTTCCCCCCAGGACGCCCCTAACCTGGCCCATTTGAGGTTCCCCCAAGGCAGTATCCTGGGCTTGGAGAGGGGGACCCTGTACTCCACCGAGGCCCTTACAGACGCCACGCGCCTCACCTGAGCGGGACGCAGATGGCCAGATACCTGTCGACGGCCACGGCCAGGAGGCTGAAGATGGAGCTCTGCGTGAGCACGAGCACGAAGCAGGCGAGGAAGAGGCAGCTGTGGAAGTCCGTGCAGAAGCCCAGGCTGATGGTGACGGCAAAGGGGATGGCGAACAGCCCCACCGCCACGTCGGCCGCCGCCAGAGACACCAGAAAGTAGTTGGTGGGAGTTTGCAGAGCACTCGACGTGCCCACCGCCGCACACACCAGCACGTTGCCCGCCACCGACAGCGAGGCGATGACCAGCTCCATCGCCACATACAGCGCGTCCTCCGTCTCCAGCGGCATGGCCAGGCTTGGGGCGTCGTCTATCAGGGGCGCGCCGTGCGCAGGACAGCCGCGTGAGCCCCACCGGGCATGGCCGGAGCGCTCGGGACGGCGCCTCCACCCGCCGCGTCTGAGCCGGAGGGGCTCGTGCGCTCGGGACACACGGCCCCAGGGGGCGGGGCCGCAAGTAGGCGTCTACGCCCATTGGCCGGTACGCCCGCCCCTCTAGGACTTCCCAGGCGTAGCCCCGCCTCCTCGTTGGGTCGGCTACTTGCCGCCGACTGCTGGCGGGCAACGACCTAAAATCCTCAACTTTCTCTCACGCCTGAAGTTGGCGGCGGGGACGCGAGCGGTCGCGCTGTCTCCCAGCCGGGCGGGTGGAAGTTGGGGCGAGTTCTAGCCCCCCAAAGCCTGTCAGTCCTGAGGAGAAGGAGAAGACAGCCTCCCTCATCCCCACACGCCAGCCAGTCCACGGCCTGCAGAGCGCTGACGGCCCCGAGCCCGTGGGGAGCCCCGCAGCCCCCGGGGCCCGGCGACGCCACTGCCGCAGACCGAGCTCCCTGCGTCCCGGATCGGATGGCGAGCGAGGGCGGGAAGGAGCGGCGCCCGCAGGCCACGCTGGCGTGGCGGCCTGGGGCCGCTAGTTCCCACGTGAATGACCGAGTCCGGACCCGCTGGAGCCCTCCGCCGCCGCACCTCTCCCCAGAACGCCTTCTCCGCGCCCTTCACGCTCGCCCCTCGTCTAGGGCCCCGCCTAGGAACCCTGGAACTCTCCTTTCACCCATCTCTCCCTCCGGGGCTTCCGGCCCTGCCCCCTGTAGGGCTCCCAAGGACAGCCCGGAGCCCTCAAACCCACGGTGCAAAGCCAGGCACCGCCCCAACCCGCCCTGCACCTGCGCGGGGGCTCACCCCCACCTCCCACAGCTCCCGCCAACCCCTACCTGGTCCCGCCTCTTTCCTAGCCTCCCTCCCAGGGTCTCGCTGCTCCATCGGGTTCTGCCACCCTCACTGGGACCATCCCAGATGACACCTGGCCGTGCCATTTGCCGGCCGGAAGCCTCTGGCAGGGCTGATTGAGGAGGGCTGGCGGCAAGAGGAAGAGATGTTTGGAAACAATGCTGAACACCAAACCCACGTACTAAGTGAACGCTGAAGTTTTAGGCGATGGTGAAAATATTCCAAATGTAATGTTTGCACAGTTCTGTGACTATACAAATAAAAATGTATTTTGTTTTTGTTTTTTGGTGGGTCATGGGGCTTGAACTTGGCCTAGGGGCTGTCCCTGAGCTACCACCCTACCCTTGAGCCAAGCCCCACTTCCCGTTTTTCTAGAGGTTCATTGGAGATGAACCTCTCAGGTCCTTTTGTGCCACAGCTGACTTTGAATCTTGATCCTCAGATCTCAGCCTCCTGAGTAGCGAGGATTACAGGTGTGAGCCACTATGCCTGGCAATGTACATTTTTTTTAAATGAAGGATGGATGGTTTGGTACAGAAATTTTATCTGTGTGGTCGTCAAAGTAACAACTCCTGGTCCCCCAACCAGGCGTGAAAGCTCATAACAAGGACAGCAAAATCTTAAGAACACTCAGCAGTGGTTTTAGCTGCCTGGTGTTTTATTTTAGAGACTTTTTCTATATCTCCACGGAACATATTAACAAAGCCATGTTAAAAATGTTTTGGGGGACACCTGCTCAGCTATGTTTATCTCTGCACTATTCACAATAGCCAGGTGATGGAAACAATCCAGATGCCCTACTGTAGATGAATGGATACAGAAAATGTGGTACATACATATATATATATATATATATATATATACACACACACACACACACACACACACACACACACAATGGAATTCTACATAGCCAACAGACAAGATAAAATAATGGTATTTGCAGGGAAGTGGATGAATCTAGAGCCAATCATGTTAAGTGAGACAAGTCAAGACCAAAGGAACAAAAGGCACATCGTATCCTTAATATGTGGCTATTAGATCCAAATAGTACAAGAGCAAGGACTCAATATTTGCATACCCAATGCTATGGATATTGTATTGGAAATATAAACACAACCACATAGACATAAAAACCTATGACTCTATAGACATAATGATTTACTACATAGATTAATATGCATCTATGATATACAAACCCTTAGCCTAATTTTGATCATGTTCTAAAAACTAAGTGCCAGTGATTGTATATAGAGATTCCCTTCCTGAATACTTGTTTGTTAAACATGTCATTTGAAATATGATATAAAAATGTTAATAAATTCTTTAATAAAAAATGTTTGGGGGGGAGTTTGGCTTAGTGGTAGAGTGCTTGCCTAGCATACATGAAGACTCGGGTTAGATTTCTCAGTACCACATACATAGAAAAAGCCAGAAGTGCTGCTGTGACTCAAGTGATAGAGTGCTAGCCTTGAGCAAGCCCAAGGACAGTACTCATACCCTGAATTCAAGCCCCAGGACTGCAAAAAAAAATATTTGGAGGATGTCGGTCAAGTGGTATCTCCTGAGCTCAAATCCTAATAACATACCCCCCAAAATAATACAAATATGGTAGCAGTGGTCTCCTAGCTATGTTCCCATAGAATTTGACCTAGACCTCTGCTACCTAACAAGTAACAAACTAGGACCTCAGAGGTGTCAAGAAACTTGTCCACAAGGGCTTTCTTGGAGAGAAAGGAGGAGAAAATAGACTTCCTGAGGTAGTAGCTTTTGCAGGCGAATGGGCAATATTTTGTGGGGGCAGGTAGAGAGTGGAGCTAGGGAGGGCAGAAAGGGGAGGGGCTTGCCAAGAAGAAGAGAGAAAACAGGTTTGCAGGAAATGCCAGAGTCTTTGGCCACCAGGGTAAAAGGTTAGGTGGTTGTGCAGGAGGTGCTGGGTGCCAACCCCAGGAAGTCTCTAAGCAAGGCATTATCTGTGAGAAACAAATGGAGGGTTGGCAGAAGGCCAGCTGGTTACTGTGAGTGGTTCTCGCACACTATAGCCTTTGGGCCTTAGGCTCAGGTCCAACATTTTCTGTGTCCAGAATCTCCATTTCCCTTTTCCAGAGCCCAGCCTTCTTCAGGAAGCCTTCTGTGAATTAACTAAGTAGGGGTCTCCTGGTGCAGCATTCTGCCCTCTCCCTCTCTGATTTAGTCTCTTGAGTACCATGAGACTCAACAGAAGGGTTCCCCTCCTCTCTGCTCCCTCCACTCCAGCCCCCAGTGCCCCTGACTTACCCACCTACCCTTCCCTCTCAAAGAGTCTATATGAAACTGAGTGTTCCCGACTCCACTGAGTTCCCAAATATCAGAACAAAAAGGACCCATGGGATCCATTGGGGCAGCAGTCATGAAAACAGGAAACACAAAGGGGAGGAGGGGTCTGGAGGGAGTCTTAAAATTTTAGACTTGAAAGCAACGGGGTGCTATACACCCAGCCCAAGGCTTTATAGCAGAGGATCAAGACTGGATTCCCAGCTCTGATGTTGGCCTTGAGCAAGTAAATATTTCTAAGTCAGTTTCTTATTCATAAGATTAATAACAGTCCCTACCTCACAGAGGGAAGGAGGAGGCAGGATGGACCCTTTGTTATCTGCTCATCTACAGGACCCAGGCTTCTTAAAATCTATTACAATTATGGGAACATTTAGGGAAGTTGGGGCTAGAGTCCTAGAGACTCACATAGTTCTTAAAAACAGGAGTATATTTTTAAACCAACAGACCTTCTCTAGGATTCTTCCAGATTACTAACACCCATCCTTCTATTTTCCCAAACCATTTGGCTGGAAGAGCAGAATCCCAGTGGCCTCCAGATGATCCCTGGGGGCGATTAATTTCTGAAGTCCAGCACTCAGAACTGGAATTAAAGACCCATGCACGCTTGGTTTTTCTGCTTTGCTGAACTTCCCTAAATGTCCCCATCATTGCAGTAGTTTTTAAGGTGCCTAGGTCCTATAGGTGAGCAGATGGCAGATGAATCTTCCTGCCTCTTCCTTCCCCCCATGGGGTAGGTACTGTAATTCCATCTTCCTCTGACTTGCTATCGTATAGTCACAGAAAGGCTGTAATACTCCAGCACCAATGGCTCATGCTTGTAATCCTAGCTATTCAGAAGGCTGAGATCTGAGGAACTTAGTTTAAAGCCAGCCCAAGCAGGAAAATATGTGGGACTTATCTCCAACTGACCACCAAAGAGCTGCAAGTAGAGTTGTGGCTCAAGTGGTAGAGTGCCAGTCTTTAGGGGGAAAAAAAAAACCCTCAGAGACAGTGGCCAGACTGATGGCCTAGTACCATCACAATAAATGCACTTGGGCTGGCCTCCCTCTCACGGGCAAATTCATGAATCTAAACCAATTATGAGCACAGAGAAATGAGTTCATCAAGCCTGCTTTAGACCCAACAAGGCTTATCACAGAGAGCATAGGAAAGGGCCCACTTTCCAAACTACGCTGTTATTAGAATAAACATGGAGGTCTACAAGCCTAAGAGGAATGGAGGACAAAGCACATGGGTGTGTGGGGGGGGGGGAGGGGAGACAGAGAATATTACTGGTTTGTAGAGTGAATGTTCCAGATCCCACTGGCTTGCATACGAAGATGGGGCACTCGAATAAGGCCTGAATTTCACTGCTACTCTCTCCTGACCTCACATTACCACCAAGCCTCTTAAACACTTCTAGAAAAACCCACTCTTAATTTCCTATGTCCCTCTGGCACCTAGGGCTTTGTTATTGGTTCACATGTGGGAATGATCCTGTTTTTTCCTTAGGCCATGAACTTGTTCAGAGGTGATCTTTCCAAGATTCCAAATGCAGTTCTCTGCCCAGGGAGGGATGCAGCAGGAGACCCCTGCAGCAAGATAGACTCTTGCACTATCTGCACACACCCTCCACAGGCTCCCAAACCGGAATTTAAGTTCTTGAACTGAAAGAATTTTTAAGTTTTGTGTCTTCTGTACCATCGTTCCTTTAATCAAGACTTATAAAATAGTGAACATCATCACATTGGAAAATGGATGCCAGACAATACATCTCAATCTCCCTAAATGTAAAGTTAGAATGAAGATTACAATAAGGACCAAATTATATGAAAAAATATAGGCATATATTAAAAATTTTCAACCTATTCATTCATGAAGCAGTGTTACACATAATCCACTCTATCATCAGATACTCAGTGGGTATGTAACTTGGTTATAATCTAAGTTGCCTTGAAATTCTGGGCTTGGAATGTAGCTCAGTGGTAGAGTATTTGTCTAACATGTGCAAGATTCTGGTTCAATCTCAGCAATACATGCACACATGCACACACACAACAAAATTTTTTGTAAAGTTCTTTATGATTCCCCACTCAACTGAACAGCAAGTATCATTTAGATTTGAGTTGAGTGTCAGGGTATCAAATATTTTACCAGATGGTACAAGGAAGCCCCAGGATTCCAACTCTGCAGCAGTCCTAGCTAGTCAGTTCAAAGCAGAGAAAGAAACAGGTTGCAGGAGGTGTGTTTCCAGAAAAAGTAGAAAGAAGCTACTTCCTGCCATGTTTGATATTGTAGAGAGATACTTTATGCACACTTGGAGTTAAGTTGTAAGTTATAAAAGGTGCTAAAAAACTAAGCAAAGAAAATATGCAATAACTAAGAAAAAAAGTCAAACAGGAAAAAATGCAAAACAGTTACTTGAATCTCAGTGGAAATACATGATACAGTCATAATACAATGGAAAAACATCTTTATAAACTGCTACCCATTAAGCTGGAGGGTGTTTAGCAATATGTGGGCCTGTTTCGTTATTTTTTTAAAGAATTTATTAACATTGATTTTTACATCATATTTCAAATGACCTGTTTAACAAACAAGTATCAAGAAAAGAATCTCTATATATAATCACAGGCACTTAGTTTTTAGAACATAATCAAATTACCTTTGTGTGGTTGCTACTGACAATTCATAGGCAAATACCAAAGCTGCTGACTGTTCTTAACAATGAAGAATTGTCCTGCCAACTTGCTAATATTGTTCATAGTGAGAAACTCTTATGTAAACACTGAATATTGATTTACTTAAACATTGTGATAAAACTTGCTTGAGGACATGTGAAAAACTTTGCGTGCCTTTGGGAGGGTGAGGAAAACCCACTGTGGCCGCCTGGGGTGACCACATAAGATAGAGCTAGTACAATGCTGACAAGAACTTAAAAAGAGAAGCAAGAAGATGCTATAACCATAAGAGGCTCTGCAACGCTCTGAAATATTCTAGGAAATAAGAGAAAACCATATGCATGCACATTTGACCAGGAAAGCTCTGAAGATGCTATAATATCTCCCTCTGGCTAGCTTTGAGGCTCTGTATAAGGAGGAAGTAAAGGCAAAGGCAAAGTTGTAAGTGTTCTGCTCAAGTACTGAAAATGTGTCCCAACCTGCACATTAAGCCCTTTTTCAAAAGCTAAGAGACTTAAAGACTCTAAGCATTTAAGGCAATCTGTCTAATCATTAGTTGACCACTAAACTACTGAGCAGAGACTTGAGGTGCTGCCACATGGCGAAGAATATAGACATTATAGAATTAGTCTAGAATATTTAGTAAACAAATGCCAGCAATAGCAACGGCAATGAACAAAGAAATGGGGAAAAAAAGAGGCTGACATCCAACCTCTTGAGACCAGGTGGCAATAGACGGCATATGTAAATTTTTGAGAGGAAAATACTGTTCATGAAGACTGTTATTCTACATCCAGGAAAGCTGTCCTTTTAAAATGAAAACAGCTGGGAGCTAATGGCTAATGTCTGTAACTGTAGATACCTAGGAGACTAAGATCTAAGGACTGCAGTTCAAAGCCAACCTGGACAGGAAAATCAATGATATTCTTATCTCTAATTAAACATCAAAAAGCCAGAAGTCAAGGGATGGCTCAAGTGGTAGAGTACCAGTCTTGAACAAAAAAGCTAAAGGATAGCACCTAGGCCTTGAGTTTAAGGCCTAGTACCAGCACAAAATAAATAAAATGAAAGAATAAAGATGGTAAACGAAAAAATGCATTGCCAGTTGATGGCTAACGCCTGTAACCCTACCTACTCAGGAGAGTGAGATCTTAGGATTGGGGTTTGAAGCCAGCTTGAGCAGGAAAGTCTGTGAGATTCTTATCTCTAATAAACTACTCAGAAAAGGCTAGAAATAACATTGTGACTAAAGTGATAGAGCACTAGCCTTGAGCAAAAGAAACCCAGGGATAGTGCTCAAACCCTGAGTTCAAGCCTCAGGATGAGGTGGGGGGGGGGAGGGAGAGGGTATCATTGTCAACAGACTAACAGTAAATAACTTAAGTAATTTAAGTAATTATATAAATAAATAAATACAACTAAAAGAACACTACACCAGAAAAGTAACTACAAAGCCAAATATAAAAATCAATATAAAGCCAGGCACAATTGGCTCACACTTGTAATCTTAACTAATCAAGAGACTGATATACAGAGGATCATAATTTAAAGCTAGCCAGGGCAGAAATGTCCATAAGACTTCAACTCCAAAATAACCAGCCAATAAAACAAGCAAGCAAGAGAATGAAACACTGAGTTCAACAACTAACACCAAAGGAGGGGATAGGAGGAGATATTGGCAGAATTGATTATGTTTAAAATAAGAGACAAGATATATGCTCTTTCCAAATACATAATTTATATTGAAAGACACAAATAGATTGAAAGACAGAAGATGAAAAAAGACATACCATGTAAAGCGTAAGCAAACCAGAGGTTAAAAGACTATCTTAATATGAAACAAAGTAGGTGTTAAAAGAAAAATTGCTAGAAATGTAATACTATTATGAAAGGGCACTGAAGTGTTCATTAGACATCTTGGGTGTTTTGTTTTGTTTTTTTTTTGCCAGCTCTGGGCCTTGAACTCAGAGCCTGAGCACTATCCTTGGGCTTTCTCAAGGCTAGAGCTCTACCACTTAAACCACAGCACCATTTCTGGCTTTTTCTATGTATATGTGGCACTGAGGAATCAAACACAGGTCTTCATGCATGCTAGGCAAGCACTCTACCACTAGGCCAAATTCTCGGCCCAGATATCATGTTTTTACCTAATGCCAACGTTCAAGTTTTGTGTGTGTGTGTGTGTGTGTGTGTGTGTGTGTGTGTGTGTGTGTGTGTGTGTGTGTGTGAGTGTGTGTGTGTTTTGCACGTGCTAGGAAGGTGCTCTACTACAGAACCAAGCTTTCGGCCCTGTTGACATTTGTTATTGTTAAGATATGGTCTCAGTGTACACGTAACATGACTGTTTTGAACTTCTTGCCGTAACTATTCTACCACACCCATCCTTTCCCCAGGCCATGGAGTCTAGAGGACTTTTCTGCCCCAGGCTGACCTGCAACTATGATCCTCCAAATCTCAGCCTCCAGCAAATTTAGAATGTCAGACATGCCACCATGCCCAAGCTGTGTGTTATGAAGGATTTTGTGAATTTTTCTGCCTAGGCTGGCCTCAAACTACAATCTTCCCTTTCTTAGCTTCCCAAGTAGCTAGAATTGTAGATGTGAGCCACTGCACCTGGCTTCAAATGAATGTCCTTTAAGGATACCAAGTGGTACCTCACCCAGATAGGGGTTGAATGGAAGGGGGTCTTCAGCCCTCTAATTAGAGGTGACTTTGTGTGCATTCTTGGCAGAGGCCAGTGGTTGAAGCACTTCCTACCCTTCCCTTTCCTGTCTGTGTAGCCCTGAGATTGTGCAGAACTCTGTCCTTTCTGCTGTGAGTTCGTCCCAGCATGCACTTCCAACCCAGCGGCCTTCCCAACAAATCAACAGAGGAAATGAAGTGATGTATATGGGTGCATCTGAGGTCACTATCCAGGCTGCAAACAGTGACACCTGGGAGCTTCCTGCATCCCCTCGTCTCTTCTCTAGATCACTTACTGATTTCCAGCAAATGCTTAAGCTGCATGATCATTGTTACCACGTCCCTGTCTCTAGAGACTGCTATGGCTCCTATATCTGAAGTGATGCACTTGATTCTATTGCTCCTTCCGGAGACCTCAGATGGAAAACATCATTTTGTTTTTCTCACCAATGAAGTTTGCAAACATTCAGCTGAGGAAGCTGAAGGAGCCATAAGATTTTAGAATCCATTAATCAACTCTACCACATTTTTCAGTTACTTATTCTTATTTTCAACCCTTACCTCATTGCTCCCATGAGAAACGTGGGACATTACTTCACATAAACTGTTCCATACTGTCACGGCCCAAAAGGACTCTGTGCCAGCCCAGAGTGTGGGCTCCTTGGCTGTAATCTCCCCTGGTTAGCTGTTAATGTGACAGCAGCCAGCAGTGCCTGTTTATGGATTGGCTTAAATATGCCCACTTCAGAGGATGAGTCACAATTGGTCTAAACTCTAAACCAAACAGATAATCCCTTTCCCCTTTGCCAGTGCTTTATCTAAAAGATGGGCCTTGATCTAAAGATGTAAGGAGAATTACACTACAAGGTTTAGTGCCCCCTCTTCCCTTTCTGGACATTACTATTTGAAAACATGACACCCAGAGCTATATTGCAACCATGAGGTGATAGATAGCAGATGCATACATTGAAGGGAAGAAGAAAGTCAGAATCCTCTTCCCATCCCCCCCCCCCCCTGCCCTTCTCCCTCCACCAGTCGTGGGGCTTGGGCTTGAACTCTGGGCCTGGATGTTGTGCCTGAGTTCTTCAGCTCAAGGCTACCCTTTGAGCCACAGTGCCACTTCCGGTCTTCTGGTGGCTAATTGGAAATGAGTCTCATGGACTATAGTGCCTGGGCTGGCTTTGAACCAGATCCTCAGATCTCAGCCTCCTGAGTAGCTAAGACTACAGGTATGAGCCACCCCACCCAGCTCAGTGTCCTCTTTGAACAGCTCAACCGACCTCAAGCCTATCTGGGCTTGTTATATAGCAACCCTACAAACATTCCAGTGGATGCCACTGTCAGCCATGCTTTCGGAAGCTTGCAGCAAAGCATCCTATAGGATTCAGATTACTATGCTGGAACCCAGAAGACAATAGCCTAGCAACTGGTGCTTTGACCTTAGAACCACCCTCAGTATCCGGGTTGCTCTGACTGGTCTCTGCCTCCCTCAGCTCAGGAATGGGATTTGTTCTGAGTTCCCTTTCCCCTCTCAATAGATACTCCAAGACAGGAGCACAATTGTTTTTTGTTTTTGTTGTTATTTGTTTTGTTTTTCTATACTGTCCCTAAGGTTTTGTGCTTTTAACACTCTACCACTTAATCTTCAGCTCCATTTCTAGCTTTCTCCTGGCTAACTGGAGATAAGAATCTCCATGGATCTTCTTGCCCCACCTGGCTTTGAATTATAATCCTCAAAACTCAGCCTCCTTAGTAGCTAGGATTACAAGCGTGAGCTATGAGTATCTGCCTCTCCATTGCCTTCTGTCTGTACTCACATGACAGAGAGACTGTAATCCCAGCTACTCAGGAGGCTGAGATCTGAGGATCAAGTTGAAAGCCAGCCTGGGCACAAAAGGACCTGAGACTCTTATCTCCAATTAACCTCTAGAAAATGGGAAGTGGGGCATGATTCTAGGTAGGGCTGTAGGCTTGAGCTGAAGAGCTCAGGGACAGTGCCCAGGCTCAGATTCAAGCCCCATGACCCACAAAGGAAAGAAAGAGAGAGAGAGAGAGAGAGAGAGAGAGAGAGAGAGAGAGAGAGAGAGAGAGAGAAAGCGAGAAAGAAAAAAGAGAGAGAAAGAAAGAGAATGAAATCCTCCCCTCTCCTGCAAATCTCAACCAATCGTTGGGTGTGTTGGCACATATCTGTAATCCCAGTTACAACAAGCAGGAAATATAAATAGGGGCATCTCAACTCAGGTTGGCTAGAGGAAAAATTGAGACCCTTTGTCAAAAATAGTCAGAGGGCTGGAAGTTTGATCTAGTGGTAGATGCTTGCCTAGCATGCATGAATACCTGGGTTTGATTCCTTGGCACTAACATGCATAGAAAAAAGCTGGAAGTGGTCCTGTGTGCTAAAAGTGGTAAAGTGCAATCCTTGAGGAAAGCTCAGGGACAGTGCTCATGCCCTGAGTTCAAGCCCCAGGACTGGCAAAAAAAAAAATAATCATCAGAGCAAAGTGGGTAAAGCAATTACCTACCAACGATGAAATATGCTGGGGTAGGAGTGGCTGTAATCCTAGCTACTCAAAAGATTGAAATCTGGGAGTCACAGTTCAAAACCAGCTTGTGTAAGATAGTCCATGAAACTCTTACCTCTAATTAACCATTAAAGAGCCAGAAGTGGAGCTGTGGCTCAAGTGGTAGAACACCTACCTTGAGTAGAAAAAGCTAAGGAACAATACCTGGCTCCAAGTTCAATGCCCGGTATAGAAAGAAAGAAAGAAAGAAAGAAAGAAAGAAAGAAAAGAAAGAAAGAAAGAAAGAAAGAAGAAAGAAAGAAAGAAAGAAAGAAAGAGAGAGAGAAAGAGAGAGAGAAAGAGAGAGAGAAAGAGACGAGAGAGAAAGAGAGAGAGAGAAGAGAGAGAGAAAGAGAGAGAGAAAGAGAGAGAGAAAGAGAGAGAGAAAGAGAGAGAGAAAGAGAGAGAAAGAGAGAAAGAGAGAAGAGAGAAAGAGAGAAGAGAGAGAGAAGAGAGAAAAGAGAGAGAGAAGAAAGGAGAAGAGAAAGGAAAGGAAAGGAAAAGGAAAGGAAAGGAAAAAAAAATACACACAATGCTCTAAGTTTAAACTCTAGTACTTTCAGAGCCTCAAACTCTTGCTCACAGCTGGCCCTCTACCACTTGAGCCATGCCTTCAGTGCAGGCTATTTTTGCTGGCTAACTGGACAAAGAGTTCACAGATTTGTCTGCCTGAGCTGCCTGTGAGCTTCAATTCCAGATCTCAACCTCATAGGCATGAGCAACCAGCACCCAATCCCTCATTTTTGTTTTTGAAACAAGGTTGAGCTTTCTTTGCCCAGGCTGGCAAATCCTCCTCCTTTACCCTCCAAGAAGCTGGGAGTACAGGCTCCTACCATCACACTAAGCTCTCCATAACACTTTATGTTAATAAATATTATGCCCACATCCCCAGAAATGCCCATATGCCCACATCCCCCACTTAACTTTCATTGACAGCAATACCAGAGTACCTATTCCACTTCATTTTGCCAACACAGAATACCATCCGTTTTTCCACTTCTTCGTCTGATATATAGAAGGATATATATTTTTTTAACTTTCTAGTTACACTTGTCTTCACTTTTATTAATAGTTTGCATTCTGCACTTAAGAATTGTCTGTGGATCTGTTCTGTGACTGAATTGTTTATCTTATCCCATCTCTTGGATGCTCTTTGTATATTTGCTATTATGCACTCAATAGTGTATCTCGCCAGATATGTATTACAAATATTTTTCCTATCCAGCTTTTTCCTCCAACATGCTTTTCTCTTTGCATTTTATGCTGCCTTTTGCTATCGATTAGTTTTTCATTCTGATGTGACTAGGTGGTATCCATCTATCCTGTCCACTTATGGATTCTGTGCTTATGCTCTTAGTTGGAGAACAAAACTTGACTTTACCCTGTCTGTCTCAAAGCAGAAGCAAAGGACCCACACCTCCTGAATCACCATCACTCGCTTTGCCTAAATGTTGGGGACACCTCCCCAGTCTCCTGTGCATCTGGCAAGGTATGGCTCTCTGCTGTAATTCACAAATTGCCTTTTTACTTTCTCTCTCCATTTTCAGATACTATACTTTGCAAAGTGTTACATCTTTACCGTCTGCATTGATATCAAGTGGAGTACAGGATCCATTATCCCTACTGTAAATTTTCTCAACTTCCTTCTCCCAGGTGAACTTGAACATTGTCAAGTTCCTAACAAGTAAGGCCAGGCGCCTGTGCTGAACACACAGGTGAATATTACTGTTAGTCTAGCAGACACTATTTTCTCTAAATGGAAAAACCTGGACATCATAATGATAGTTTTGTGATTGGCACTTGAGACTGAGGTCAGGAAAATAACATAATGCCCAGTAGCTGTTGTTTGTGAGCATTTCAGGGTGTTGTTGAGCCCCAAGTCAAGCTAAGTGGCCTGGGTGCTGTCCCCACTCCTCATCCAAATCACCAACCCAACGCCATTGTTGGAATCAAATGTCTCCACCTTAGAAATGAACATGCTAGGTTCTTCCTGAGGATGGAATGCACATTGGGGGATTCTGGCTCCCTAGTCACCACCTGCCCTGATTCCTCTTCTGCCTAGCAAAAGTCCCAACACAAAGCCAAGAGACACATTCTAGGCCAATGCTGTGGCCTGGTGCCAGCTAAGTGACCACAGGCCATGTGATAGCCCCAGTTTCACATTTTGTTTTTAACTATTTCTTTCTTTTTGTAGAATGAGGGATCATGACAGGGCCCCATATGTAACTGAGCTACAAATCCATGTTCTAATTTTGGCCGCCTTATTTTTGTTGTTGTTGTTTTGTTTGTTTTTGTGGTCATGGGGCTTGAAGGCAGCCTGGGCGCTGTCCCTGAGCTATTCAGCTCAAGGCTACCACCTTACCCTAAACTCAAGCCCCACTTCCCATTTTTTTAGAGGTTAATTGGAGATTAGAGTGTCAGGTCCTTTTGGGCCCGGGCTGGTTTTGAACCATGATCCTCAGATCTCAGCCTCCTGAGTAGCTAGGATTATAGGCGTGAGCCACCACACCCGGCTGCCTTGTTTTTGGGGGGTGGTACTAGGATTTGAACTTACAGCCTTGTGCTTGCAAAGCAGGTACTCTACCACTGAGCCATGTATCCAGCCTTGCCTTGTTGATCACTAGCTAATTTTTTTTTTTTTTTTTGCCAGTCCTGGTCTTGAGCTCAGGGCGTGAACCCTGTCCTTGGACTTTCTCAAGGCTAGAGCTCTACCACTTGAGCCTTAGCACCATTTCCGGCTTTTTTCTATGTATGTGGTACCAAGGAATCGAACCCGGGTCTTCGTGCATGCTAGGCAAGCACTCTACCACTGGGCCAAACTCCCGGCGATCACTGACTAACTTTAAGATAGGTTTTTACTTTCTGCTCGGACTCACATCCAGACTGTAACTCACAGATGAGTGGTAGGTACCACCAAGCCTAGCTTCTCTCTATTGAGATGTGGACTCTTGCAAACTTTGCCTGAGCTGTCTGAAACTACAATCCTCCCAATCTCAGCCTTCCATGTAGGTAGGATGATAGGCATGTGTCACCACAGCCAGCTGTGATTTGACAGGGCCTCATTTATGGACACGTGGGCTGCTTCTCCCTTTTGGCAGCTATGAATAATGCTGCTGCTATGGCCATGGTGGGCATCAAGTTGCCCTTTTCTTTCCCTTCTTTTTTGCTGTCCCTTCCCCATGTCCCTGCTCCCTTCTCCTTCGCTTTCATTTGTATCAGTCCTGGGCACTGCCCCTGAGTTTCTTTTCCTCAAGGCTAAAGCTCTACCATTTGAGTCACAGCTCTGCTACCAGCTTTTTTTTTTTTTTTTAAGTAGCTTATTGGAGAATCTCCCAGAGCTGGGTACCAATGGCTCACACCTGGTACCCTACATACTCAGGAGGCTGAAATCTGAGGATCACAGATCACAGTTCAAAGCCAGCTGGGGCAAGAAAGTCTGTGAGTTTTTTTTTTTTTTTTGCCAGTCCTGGGGCTTGAACTCGGGGGCTGAGCGCTGTCCTTGGGCTTTTTCCTCAAGGCTATTTCTTGACACTTGAGCCACAGCACCACTTCTAGCTTTTCTATGTATGTGGGATAGAACCTGGTCTAGGCAAGCACTAGGCCAAACGCCTGGCCCAAGTCTGTGAGACTCTTATCTTCACTAAACTACCAAAAAAATGCTGTTAGTAGAGTTGTGGTTCAAGTGGTGGAGCACTAGCCTTGAGCAAAACAAGTTCAGGGACAGCACCCAGACCCAATCCTCCATATACACACACAAGTTTCCCAAACCTTCCTTCCCCGGCTTGGCTTTGAACCTCCATCTTCATATCTCAGTCTCCTGAGTAGCTAGAATACCAGGTATGAATCACTAGCATCTAACTTCTCCCTCACCCCCCCCTTTTTTTGTAGGTCATGGGGCTTGAACTCTGGGCGTGGGCGCTGTCCCTAAGCAATTTAGTTCAAGGCTATCGCCCTATCCCTTGAGCCATTGCTCCATTTCCCCTTTTCTAGTGATTAATTGTAGTGCCTGGGCAGGCTTTGAACCTTGATCCTTAGATCTCAGCCTCCTGAGTAGCTAGGATTACAGGGATGAATCACCGCACCGGGCTTCCCTTTCCTTTTTGAAAGAGGGTCTCATTATGTTGCCCAGGCTGGCCCTGAACTTCCAGACTGAAGTGACCCTCCTGCTTCAGCCTTGCAGGTATGTACCTCCTACCTCCTTATTCACCATCCAGGTCAGTCCCCTACAAACTGGATAGGACAGCACATTGTTTCTTGATCACATTATTGGGATCTATTCATGGTTCCTAAGCTTGCCCTAGAAGGCCCCAGTCATCCAATTACTTGAGGAAGTGCTCCTGGCTTTCCTGGTGTAGGTGGATCTACTTTATAGTTTATATCACTGCCATATGCCCAAATGTCCACCTTTTCCTGAGCCTGAGCTGCACCAGGAATCCCTCACTTGCTGCGGTGGCATGCTAACTGCCCTTCTGCTGCGGTGCCCACTTTTTAGCAGTGTTCTCACCCCAGATCAACCTCCTCTCACATGCTCCAGTCACCATGATGTCATAGGAAGAGAACCCTTGCTTCCATTTCCCAATCTCTTCCTCCATAACGGGCTGCCACCATGCCTGGAGGGTCTTCTACCCACCCCTAGCCTCCCCTTAGC
Source organism: Megascapheus bottae (assembly GCF_031878675.1). Classification (NCBI taxonomy): domain Eukaryota; kingdom Metazoa; phylum Chordata; class Mammalia; order Rodentia; family Geomyidae; genus Megascapheus; species Megascapheus bottae. Next base: position 5,258,672 of record NC_143525.1, on the reverse strand, counting down.
TTTGGTATGGCTCCCTCCACAATCACTCCATCCGTTGAGAAAATAAAATAAAGTACCTTATCTAGTGTCACTTCCCTTTCCAGCAGAATTTCTCCAGAGCCTCCACTTCCCTCCCTCGAGTTCTCACTTCCACCCTGTGCCCACTTGCCAGCCTCTGTTCCCATCCTACAAAGTAACCAGCACTGCCAAGTGTGACAAAGCAAAGGCTATGCCTGCTCCTTGTTTTACTCAACCCCTGTGCAGTGCTTGTCACACTTTGTCACTTGCTCTGTCTCATCCTCACTTCCCCATGTCCCCCACTGCCTTTCAGACCTCCCCATGGTTCTCAGCTTCTTCCTGGAGGTAACCAGGACTCCATGGTCCTGTGGTCTTCCTTTTCCTCCTAGACTCCAGACTCCTCTATTTCTCTTATCTCATTCTCTATTGTGGCCTGAAGGTCTTCTGTCTCCTCCATGCTCATGTTGAGAGACAGCCCCCCAAAAAAGCAGGGTGGGGGGGAGCAATGGGGACTAATGCCTATCTCTCAAGGCTGTTACTCTATAGTGAAGGATTTAGCACCTACCCTCAATCTTTGTCCCTCACTGCTCTGCACACATTCCTTGCCCTCTCACTTCTCAGGAGGAGGCATAGGCTCTGCCCCAAAGCCAATCAAATCTAGTGCCATGCTCTTAGGCCTCCTGAACCTCTTTTCTTTAAAAATTACCCAGTCTCGTGTACTCTGTTATAGACACAGAAGATTGACTGAGACATCATCTCACATCTGTCACGCCTGACCCGATCTTCAGCCTCTTTCTCCACTTCACTAGCATCCTCAAACACCCCATGTGCAAGCCCACCCCCCATAGCTACTCCATCTTCCTTGTTTCACCCCCACTACATCTGCTCATTGTTCACATTGCAATGACCTCCTAACCAACCTCTGTTATTTACATTTACACATTTGTCCATTGATAATCAATTCTCTCCATGGTTTACTGAGTTATTATTATTATTTTGTGTGTGTGGGGGGGGTCATGGGGCTTGAACTCTGGCCTAGGCACTGTCCCTGAGCTCTTCAGCTCATGGGTACTGCCCTACTCTTTGAGCCACAACCTCACTTCTAGTGATTAATTGGAGATAAGAGTCTCAGGTTCTTTAGTGCCTGGGCTGGCTTTGAACCTTGATCCTCAGATCTCAGCCTCCTGAGTAGCTAGGATTACAGGCATGAGCCACCACGCCCAGTTCCAGAGTTATTATTTAAATCCTCGAAGCATTTCTGTTAAGGCCTGAGATGTTCCAGGCATTGTCTCTCCCAGCTCATTTCCGTGATGTCTTGTGTATTCCGTTGCCTCCTCATTTCCTGCCCACAGGGCCTTTAGATATGATATTACAGCCCATCTAGCCCTACCCACATTGCCACACAGCTTCTTTTCATACCTTTCAGATATTATTATGAGTTCAAATTGTATCACTGGCTCAAAGAGGCTTTCTACGGGCCCTTCCTAAGATGTTGCCTGCTCTTGCCAGCACTGTTCTTCATTCTTCTCTGAGTTTTCCACTAGTCTTTCCTGACATCATGTGTATTCATCAATTTATGTCTGCTTCCTCAACCAGCCTGAGCTCTCCTGACTTTGTCTTATTCATAGTTATAGCCCTGAGACCTGGGATGACACCTGAGAATACCTGCAGATGAATTGTGGGGCTACTCAGAAATGCTGGTAGTTAATAAAACACACACTAGAGCTCAAGTATGATAGTGACACCAGCTACTTGGGAAGCTGAAACAAGGGGATAATTTGAGGCCAGGAGTTTAAGGCCAGTCTGGGAAAGCAAAACAAAAACACATGAATAATAAATACTCTGGACACTACTGGCTTATGCCTGTAATCGTAGCTACTGAGCAGGATAAGTAAGATCTGAGAATCATAGTTCAAAGCCAGCCTAGACAAGAAAGTCCATGAGAGAGACCAGGAGTGTGACCTAGTGGTAGAGTGCTTGCCTAATATGCATGAAGACCTGGGTTTGATTCCTTGGTACCACATACACAGAAAAAGCCAGAAGTGATGCTCTGGCTCAAGTGGTAGAACACTAACCTTGAGAAAGCTCAAGGATAGTGCCCAGGACCTGAGTTCAAGTCCCAGAATTGGCAAAAAGAAAAAAGCAAATCCATGAGACCCTTGTGGACCATTGGTGTAATGATAGCCTTGGGAGAAAAAAAAAAGGCTATAGGACAGCACCAAGGCACTGAGTTCAAGCGTTAGGATTAGCATAAAAATTAATTAAAAAACCAAAATCACTGGGGTATTGTTGAGAGTCAAATTCAACAAGCTGTTTTAGATGATAACACTGAATTAGGAATCAGGGGGAAAAATTCTACTACCCCAGGCCTTAGCCTCTAATCTGTCCAAAGACAGTTTACAAGTAGTAACTTAGATTATTTAAATATAAAGTGCAAACTAGAACACAGTCAGATCCTAGTGTTGAGTGCACAGTGAACAGTAATATTAATACTGAGTTCACCCATGTCTCTCTCTCTTTTTTTTTTTTTTTGCCAGTCCTGGGCTTGAGCTCAGGGTCTGAGCACTGTCCTTGGGCTTTCTTAAGCTAGAGCTCTACCATTTGAGCCTCAGCACCACTTCCAGCTTTTTTCTAGGTGTGTGGTACTGAGGAATCGAACCCCAGTCTTCGTGCATGCTAGGCAAGCACTTTAACCACTAGGCCAAACACCTGGCTACCCATGTCTTCTTTTGCTTCAGGTTTGATGATGATATGGAACCCAGAGCCTCAGGCATACAAAGCATATGCTCTTCCACTGACCCTCCCCCATTTCTCCCCAACAAATGTGACTCATCTCTATTTGGAAGGAAGAATTCTCATGCAATATATAATGGAACAACAGAGAACATTTAAAATTGATGAAGTGAATGTACAATTACGTTTTATAAACTGTATTTTTTTGTCTTTTCTTTTTTTTTGGTAGTGGGGCTCAAACCCAGGACATTGCACTTGCTAGGCAAGCACTTTGCCACTGAGCTACATCCCAGCCCAACAATTATGTTTTATAAATACGGAAGTAAATATCAAAAGAACTTTTTAGTGTGTGTGTTGTTATTGGAGCTTGAACTCAGGGTCTAGAAGCTGTCCCTTGGCTTTTACACTCAAGGCTAGCATTCTACCACTGGAGCAATGGCTGCAATTCCAGCGTTTTGTTAGTTAAGTGGAGATTTCTACCAGGGCTGGCTTCAAATGACAATCCTTAGAGCTCAGCCTCCTAAGTAGCTAGGATTATCATACAAACCACTAGCACCAGCAAAACGTTTGAAAGGCTGGAAAATAGTTAACAAGATACAGAGGAAGGACTAGCAAATTGCTACCTTTCCATATAAACCTTGAATACTGTTAGACTTTTAAAAGATAAGCTCATAAATCTATGGGAAAAAAGAAAATAGAATTACTATATACTTATATATCCAAATCTGGACAACAGGATAAATCCCAAATGCAACGATTGAAAACAGAATAAAAGCTCTAGAAGAAGACATTGTCCCATAGTTCTTTTATATCCTTTGAATATGTTTTCCAGTTTTAGTTTCACATTCAAAGCAATAAAAACAAAGAAAATAACTTGTATGGTTAAAACAAACCATCACAGGCAAAACCAGACAAAAACCCAGCTGGGGATAGGCTACTATTTGCATCACAAATTCTTGACTTTAAGGAGTACTGAGCTTCAAAATAAGATTTCTAAACACTGAGTGAGAGAAAAGGTAAAGACTTTGCAAAGGCAATCCACACTTTGTTATCTGATATATTGAATTTATTTGTATTTGGTTATTTGATATTTGATAGGGAAGGGGGGAAAACCAAGACGGGGGTGGGGTGGGGGGGAGGGTAATGGGTACCAAGACATGTGAAAGGGTATCAATGTATGTGAATTAATACACCTTCTAACTGGCAAATATCATGTAACCCTTTTATTAATTACAATACAAAATATAAAAAAAAGAAAAGGGAACATAAATGGCATGATAAACTATTCTCAACCTCATATGTAACAAGGTACAAATGTTAAGAGAATTCAGCCACTGCATCTCCCCTCTAAGACTGGCACAAAGCAGAGGGTTTGCCAACTAGCTCAGTGACCACACTGTGGGGAAAGGTGCCCTCCTCAAGCAACACTGAATAGTAAACAAATGACCAGGTCTCATGAGGCAGGCTGGCAACTTCCTTTAAAGTATTAATGCATATGCCTGGAGTGTTGGGGTGTAGCTCATGGCATAATCTTGTGTTCCAGGCTTCTTTGGGGCAGCTCATTGTACATCTTTGCCCTTTTTCAGTCTTAAAACTGTCCTGATTTGGATTATAGATTGCCTCAGCACTTTGTCTGTTGCTATCATGGAATATAGGAGACTGTAGTTTATAAAGACAAGACATTCCTTCTCACAGTTTGGAGGCTTAGAAGGTCAATGTCAAGGTGCTTGCACCCTGGTCAAGACTTAAAGGGGAATGTACTATAGGTCAGGCAAGTTTGAGAGCATGAAGAGAGAGAGAGAGAGAGAGGGGGAGGGGGAGGGGGAGGGGGAGGGGGAGGGGGAGAGGGAGAGGGAGAGGGAGAGGGAGAGGGAGAGGGAGAGGGAGAGGGAGAGGGAGAGGGAGAGGGAGAGGGAGAGGGAGGGAGGAACAGAGAGAGACAGAGAGAGACGAGACAGAGAGAGAGGCACTGATGAGAGCCAGTAAAGTCACTTAACAAATTGGCCTTTTTTTGTTGTTGTTGTTGGGCCTGGGTGCTGTCCCTGAACTCTTCATCTCAAGGTTATTGCCCTACTACTTGAGCCACAGTGTCACTTCCGGTTTCCTAGTGGTTAATTGGAGATGAGTCTCACAGACTTCAGTGCCTCGGCTGGCTTTGAAGCGTGATCCTCAGATCTCAGTCTTCTGAGTAGTTAGGATTACAGGCTACCTTGCCTGGCTGGCCTTTGTTTTTGCTAGTACTTTGGACTGAACTCAGGGACACAGGCTTACTATGTGGGTACTATTCCACTTGAACCACCCGTTTACACCTGCTTTTTGCTGGTTATTTTTGAGGTGGAATCCTGCTTTATTCCCACAGCCTGGGTTGTGATCCTCTTATTTGTATCTCCCTATGTTACTGAGAATGACATAGGCCACTTCCCGCAGCCACTAAGACAGACTCTCACAGGCTTCTAGGTCCTAATTGGCGTTGAACACCAATGTTTTCTTGAGAGATCTCCCAGGCAGCTAGGACTATAGCCTTAAACCACCTAACCTGGATTGTACTGGTTATTCTGAGATAGGGTCTTGTTTTCCATCTCACTAATAGCTAGGATTATAGGTGTGAGCCACTGGCGCCTGGCTAAAAAGTCTGGCCTATTACTATGTCATGATGGCAATTAAATTTCAATATGAGTTCTGGAGGAGACACTTAAACCATAGCACACATTATATGGCCACCCTAATCACAGAGGACTAGATAAATAATTGATGTATGCTTACAATAGAATGCCATGCAACAGAAAAAAAAATGAGAATGCTCTCGCTTTAATAGGGGAATATCACCAAGACATGTTGCTAAGTGAAGACAAAAAAAAAATGCCAAAGAGATAAAAGCAAAAAACAAAACACAAGGCAAACATGTATGGTGTGCTAGCAACTCAGCTAGGAGAAGCAGCAGAATGTGTTTGTTTGCATATGACTTGACACTGTCAGCAAGCCACAAAACAGGATGGCAGGGGTTATCAGTCTGTGTATGTGTTTGGGGTGGAGGAACAAGGGCGATTGAGTGGACGGGGAGCTTTCTCACTATATTTTCTCACATTATTTACTTACTTTTTTGTGAGTGGCAGTGCTAGGCTTGCACTCAAGAACTAGTATTCTCCTATGGCTTTTTCTGCTCAAGGCTGGTGTGGTGCTCTACCATTTGAGCCATGTCACTACTTTCTGGCCTTTCACTGGTTAAGATCCCAGCCTTCTGGGGCACTGTCCCTGAGCCTCTTGATGCTTAAGGCTCGCACTCTGCCATAGTGCCACAGTGCCACTTGTGCCTTTTTCTGATTAGTTTATTGGAGCTAAGAATCTCACAAACTTTTTTGTCCCGGCTGGTTTCAAACCATGATTCCTCTGATCTTAGCCTTCTGACTGGTTAGGATTTCAGGTGTGAACTACTGGTACTTGGCTTAATCCATTATTTTTAAAATTTTTTTGAACCAAGAGAGAGAAAAAATGTTATTCCTGAGTAATGAAGTCAGGGCTTGGCTCTTGCTAAGCAAGTGCTTACCACATGTCCCCAGTCCTACAAATAAAAATGTGAACTTATTCCAAGAGTTAAACTTTAGCATAAAAAAGCAGGGAGGAAGTGGCGTTGAGGCTCAAGGAGGAGCTTTGAACTGAAGAGCTCAGGGACAACGCTCAGGCTGTGTTTAAGTCCCACAACTGGTGGGGGGGGGGGAAGAGGACTACCACAGAGACACAGAGATAAGACCTCTGGCTTGCCATTACAATATTGCTTCTTTCTGGTACTAAAACCCTTGCTAACATTTGCCAGCCTCCTTTGTTATAGGACAGATGAAATGTATGTAAAAGTGCTATTTGACTCTTCTAGGAAGAATTGACATGGACTAGGTACCTGTTCATGCTTCCTCTCTTCTGCTACCTAGACTACAATTGTGATGACTGGAACTCTGGTAACTATATGACATCATAAGGACAAAATGCCACTCCTTCAAGATTGTCATTTTCAAATCCAGTCGTCAGACTTGAATTCTGGGCTGGACTTTGTCCCTGAGCTCTTCAGCTCAAGGCTACTGCCCTACCTCTTGAACCACAGCAACACTTCCAGTTTTCTGGTGGTTAATTGGAGGTAAGAGTCTCATGGAGTTTAGTGCCCCGGCTGACTTTGAACCATGATCCTCAGATCTCAGCCTCCTGAGTAGCTAGGATTACAAGCGAAGCTACCACACCCAGCTTCCCTGAGGATTTTGTAAAGATTTAAACGTTTTCACCTATGGGCTTCTTTTGGGTGGAAAATAGGTTTTTAAAGTATTATTTACTATACTTGATGTTAGTTTGAAGTCTGAGAAGCATAGGCACTTTTTCAGATTTCCATTTCTTGCCTCTTAACTAGTCCAAATACACAAATGTGCTCATAAACTACCTTATGAATTTTGATTATCTAGTTTGATGTGGTTGCACTGTTTATTTTCTTGATTATTTTTAGTTATTTCTGGATTGAACATATATTTTAGTAACAGTAGCTACTTTACTTTAAATGACGTTTGCATAGTTACATCCAGTTTCTGCTTTTGTGTCCTGAAATTCTCATTTAGTGTTCTAGAAATTTATTTTGCCAGTACCTGGTTTGAACTCATGGCCTTGAATTCATTCAGGTGGGTAGTGGCTCTCTCACTTGAAACATGCCTCCAGCTCAAGAATCTGCCAGTATCAGAGACATAGTAACTGCTTTTCATCGGCAGAGACCCATGGGCCTTGCTGCTACAAAAGAAGCAGCCTAGAGGCCTCCTTATATACGTGTAGAACTGGATCTGCTTGAGATTTGCCAAATGCCTGGCTCTACTTCTCTGCTCTTGGCTAAGAAAACAGAAAGCTTTTGCTCATGTGGCCTGGAAAACAGCTTTCTGTTGTCTCTAGAAGCAGGCTCAGAAGAAAACTCTCCATGGCCCCAGGACATAAAGTGCAAGCTTGTCTGTCTGTATGACTCACCTAGGAGGGTTGAAGAGACCAGCACATGTCCCAGAAGCAAAGGCTAGTTCCCAGCTTGCCAAACATAAAACAAGGCCCAAAGCAGTATCCTAGAAAGGACTCCAAGAAGTCCCAGCTAGCCTTGCACTGCCCCAGCTCAGCAGCCAGAAGCAATTCCACAGCATGCTCCCATCATCTGCCTAGGGCTGAGCATCTCCAGTCTCACTGCACCTGGTGGGGGCCTGTGTGCACCCCAAAACCACGCAACAAATACTTGTACAGGACCTGACATGTTACCTTTTATTCAGAGGATTAAAAAAATTGTGTATTTAAAAATCCCTGACATTGTGCAGGGAATAAGATCTTAACATTTTAAAATATTTTTAAGACTTCAAAAGGAAAGACTTCCAAAAAGAAGTTGTATAACACACAGCCTGAAATTGTGTTTGAAGATTCATGGGGGTGTCTCAAGGATGATTTGGTTGAGGGAAGTTTAAAATCCTAGCTTAAAGAAGTTCAAGCTTATACTAGCTGGAAATATCCTGGGTGCTGTTATCCATCTGATCTTGTCTGGACAAACCTACACAACTTCAAGAGCAAATACTTCTATAAAAGGTGGCCAGAGAGAGTGGAAGTTTAGCCTAGTGATAGAGTGCTTGCCTATGCATGCATGAAGACTTAGACTCGATTCCTTGATACCACATACATAGAAAAAAAAGCCAGAAATGTTGCTGTGGCTCAAATGGTAGAACTCTAGCCTTGAGAAAGCCCAAGGACAGTGCCCAGGCCCTGAGTTCAAGGCCCAGGACTGGCAAAAAAAAAAAAGAAAAAGGAAGTGAATCATTTCCATCTTGTCCATCTACCTACTTTAAAGCCTAGTTCAGGAGTCCATTTCCCTGGCTAACCTCTGATGATAAGTAGTGATGGCAGGATACAGCAATGGACAGAAGAGGACAGAAATCCATCCAAAGTGACCTTGTACTTGGCTAGCTATACCTCCAGCAATGGTCCTGAAGGAGAAGTGATACCTCAAGGGAGTGATTCAGTTAGGATGAGGAATAGACTCCCTTAAGGTAGTCATATCTAGCCCAAAGGTGAGTAGCACCAATCATCTGGAGGACTCAGAGGCAGAGCCAACTTTACTCCCTGCCCTGGAACTTGGTGAGAACCCCTTGAAGGTTTTAGAAGGAAAATTGGGGTAAAACAATCCAAAGCAATCATATGGTCTTGAAAGGCAGCTTGACATTTAGAACAAGATCCCTCCAATGAGATTCTGTGTGGGAAGATGGCAGGGAACCATTTTCTATTACTATATTTAAATAACTGAGGCTAAGTTCATTAGAAAAGGAAGCTTTGTCTGGCTCACAGGTCTAAAGATTAGAAACCCAAACAGTAGAGTGGTGGCTATGGTAAGGATCCCTCTGATTGGGTCACATCATGTTAATGACATCCTGGCAGGAACACAAGAGACAGAGACCAAGGCCACACAGGAAGCCAGGATAAAGAACGAGATCAGACTGTTTTATATTAACTCTCTAGAGAACTACCTCAGGTTGCTATGATCTACATTAGTCTTTTCTGAAGGAAGGGTCTCCTTGGGCTGGCTGATCTCCTAGTAGACCCTTGGAGGCCCCATTATCTCTTAATATCACCAGGCTGAGGACCAAGCCTCCAACATATCCCATCCAGCAGGATTCATTACATTTTCCTAAGAAGGAGGTGCTGGGGGAGCTGCACTGCAAAATGTGAATGGTTTTGTTCATAGCTGCTATCAATCTATGCTGAGCAGAGCAGAAAAGAAAGTTTTCTACTGCAATTCTTCTGTTTATGATTCCTATATAACTAGAATGATAGGTGTGTGTCTCCAAGACGAACTTTTTCTGTTGAGATGGGGGGTTTCCCCAATTTTTTACCCAGGCTGGCTTTCAACCAAAAGCCTCCCCATCTCTGCCTCCTGAATAGCTAGGATTATAAGCATGAGACACCAGTACTTGGTTTATTTATCATATGGGGTCTCATGCTTTTCTGAGGGCTGGCTTCAGACCGCCATCCTTCTATTTCTACCTCCCATATAGCTGGGATTACACGTATGCACCTTATTTAGTAGTTTTTTGAATAATTTGCATCAAATAGCATTACTGGGAGGAGAAACCATGCTCTTCGATCTGTGCCCCCTTTAATACAGGGGGACAGTGTCCCATGGTGCGGCTTGAGTGTAGGCTGTGGTGTCGGATTTTTAGGTTGAAAACTTTGTTTTAGGCCATATGCTAGGAATCAGTTTTCTTTTTTTTCATATATTTTTATTGTAATTAATAGAAGGGTTACATTATATTCACCAGATAGAAGGTGCATTACTTCACATACAATGATACCCTTTCTCATGTCTTGGTCCCCATTTCCCTCCTCCCACCACCCCTGAGGAATCAGTTTTCTAAACTCACTCTGACTCTTACTGGCCATAGTTGCCTACACCTGTAATCCTAACTACTCAGGAGGCCGAGATGTGAGGATCAAGATTCAAAGCCGGCCCAAGCAGAAAAGTCTGTGAGAGTCTTAGCCCCAATTAACTGGAAAAAAAAAAGCCAGAAGTGGAGCTGTGGCTCCAGTAGAAAAATACTAGCTAGCCTTGAGTAAAAAAGCTCAGAGACATCTGGATGCAAGTGGCTCATGCCTATAATACTATCCTCTCACAAGGCTGAGATCTGAGGATCATGGTTCAAAGCCTGCCCAGGCACAAAAGTTTGTGATACTTTTTTTTTTTTCTTGCCAGTCCTGGGCTTGAGCTCAGGGCCTGAGCACTGTCCTTGGACTTTCTCAAGGCTAGAGCTCTACCACTTGTGCCTCAGCAGCATTTCTGGCTTTTTTCTATGTATGTGGTACCAAGGAATTGAACCCGGGTCTTCATGCATGCTAGGCAAGCACTTTAACCACTAGGCCAAACTCCCAGCCCAAGTTTGTGATACTCTTAATCTCCAATTAACCACCAGAAAACTGGAAGTGGTGTTGTGGCTCAAGAGTAGCATGCCAGCCTTGAGCTGAAGAGCTCAGGGACAGTGCCAGGCCCTCTGTTTAAACAACCTCCTAGCCCAAGCCAACTTTGTTTTGCTTCCTCCACACTAACTTTAGGCAAACTATAGGCAAATGATTTTTTAGTTTCCTACCTATAAAATGGTCCATAACTACCTTGTTCACTGGTATCATAAGCTCTTTGGGTTGAGGACCTGCTCAATCTCATGGCACTGGATTTCTTTGTTTGGCAGCACAAGGCTCCAGTATTCACACAGGTTGGCTTGCCTAGAAGGCTCACTTCCAACCAAGCCAGGTCACCAATGACTTTGGATGGAGACAGCTTTAGTCTTTAAGGAGTGTGGTCTATTTTAATTAATTTTTTTTTTTTGCCAGTCCTGGGGCTTGAGCTCAGGGCCTAAGTGCTATCCTTTGATTTTTTTCTCAAGGCCAGAGCTCTAGGGGTGTGGTTTATTTTTCAAGCAGGGAGTTTATGTTCATGCTCATTCCAGGTGCTTGGTCAGGGGCAGGTACCTAGCCCAAGGCACTTGGAAACCATTGGCTGGTCACTGACTTGTGTAAGATTCTGACATGGAAAAACTGCTCACACAAGCATGGTGAAGGAAAAGTGTTCACCTCATGGTGGCTGGGAAACAAAGAGAGAAACTGGACGGGCAGATGCCCAATGTTGTAACATCCTCGCACCAGATCCCACCTCCTAAAGGTTCCACTACCTCCTAACAGTGCTGCAGATTGGTAACCAAGCTTTCAACACACAGGCCTTTGAGGGACAAAGGATCTCTTTGGAACCCAAAAGGCCTGAACTTGAGGGAGGTTATCTCTAAGGAGTTAAGATTGGAAGTCTGAAAGGAAGTTGAACTCCCTTGCAACAGTCACCCTGAAGGCATGGCCGTGAATTTCCACAAGTTCTCCAGGATAAATGGAAACTTTAACTTTGCTTGCAGTTCGGGGACATGATGTACCCCAAACACACACACACACACACACACACACACACAGCTTTAAACAAAATTACACTTAAGTGTCATGAGTGCCCTCAGATTGAGCACCCCACAGGAACTGAAACAGAAAACCAATCATCCTACCTCATACTTACTCTGGGGTACATGGTCATGGGCTGAAAAGGCAGGTGGTCATTGATGCATTGGCTATTTGATAGTTCTGAGATTAACTCAAGGCTTTGCACTTGGCTACCACTTGCATTGCGTCCCCAGCTCTTTTTTGCTTTATTTTTTTTAGGTAGAGTCTTATGGTTTCATCCAGGACTGGTCTTTGAATTGAGATCTTCCTATGTATCCTTCCTGTGTAGCTTGGACTCCAGTAGATATGCCTCATTATGGCCAACTTGTTTGTAGATATGGAGGAGGGGGCGCTCAAGCTTTTTGACTAGACTGGCCTCAAATGTCGATTTTTTGTCTTTGCCTCTATAGCAGCTGGTATTAACAGATTATTTTCTCCCTCTGTACACAAATGGTTAAATTAGTGGGAAGTACAATCATGAGTTCTTCCCCAGGACTTTCTTAGTCAGGAGCTGTACAACTTGCTGGACTCTGGCCACTGTACCAAGCCATGTCTTCCTCCTATCTTGAGAAGTTCTGATGCTGCTGTGTTCCTTCTCAGTTTGCCTCTTTTAGGACAAGGTTCCTTCTTCACCCAGACATGTTTTCTAGTTTCAGACTGTTCAAACTGTGGCCCAGCCTTTGAGGTCACATGTAGCAAGGACAAAAAGCTGTGGTGAACTTTTCCCATGTCTTGCTTTCTATTTTGCTTCACTTTTCTGATATGAGAATAATGATACACTTTAAGGAAAATTATAAATAGCATCCCAGAGGGACACATGGGAGAGGCCACTGGTTCTTTGGCCAACCTTGTAAAATGTTCCAGCTAAGTCATGCGATGAAGGATTTTTCACAATCTAGAAAAACCCCATTGAAGTTTTGGCCCATGAGTTAAGTTAGAATGAATGACTCTGGAAGGCTCTGAAAGTCTGCTAGGATGTATTGTTGCTTCCCTAGAGATAGCAGCAAAGAAAAAAGGAAAAATGAGCAGGGCTCTGAGGAAGGTTGGGTTGCCAGTTTCTCCACAGCTTTTCCAAGCTGGAAAATACAGGAAACAATTGTTCACAAGACCCACCAACAAATCAAGAATGGATTCCAAGTAGGAAAGCATGCAACCACTGGAAATTTCTACCAATACATCAAACATTCTTTGTATAGCAACTGTTGCTCATTAGTTATGTTTAGGTACCGTAAGCAAAGAAGTATGCAACTTTATCCTGGAGGAGTTGAGGAAAGTACAGCTAAATACAGCGCATCTGAAGAACCACAGCCCTTCTCACTCAGCAAAGGAAGCGCCATCTGAGGCCCAAGAGGCACAGAGTGGATGATTCTGAAGGGATGAGGCAACTGACCATGATGTAACAGCAGATGCCATGGCCTGCACCCTGTGCAGCAGGCCTCACTGGAAACCTCTCATCTGATACCTTGCTCAAGACCACCATTTCTTGGGCTGTTTTCCCTCAACCAATGATTGGGTTTCATTGTCCCCTGAAGTTCATGTGTTGGAAACTTTGTCACCAGAGTCTTATGCTAGTGACATTGGGAGGTAGTGCCTCTGAGAGGTAACCAGATCATGAAAGTGGAGACCCCATGGTGGCATTGGTGGTCTAAAAGAGAGATCTGAGCTGGTACAGCTGCTCTGTCATGACAGAATGCCCTCCTCCAGTCTATAAAGCAGCCTTAGGCCCCCTCACCAGATGCCTACACCATGCTCTTAGATTTCCAGATTCCAGATAGTGAGCTAAATAAATCTCTATTCTTCACAAATTACCAAGTCTAGTATTTTGTGATTGCAGCAGGTATTTATGGAAACAATTGTCATATGAGGAATCTGGCTTCAGAAGCACTAAGGAGGACACCCTGGGTTGTGTTACTTGGCAGTCACTTCCAACCCAGGTTACCCTACCTTTAAAGTGCACATGCTAAGACAGTCCAGCTCTGAAGTGCCCACAGTTGAGGCTTCCTCCATGCAGGACCAGACCCACAGGACAGGAACACCTCTGATGGGCCCCAAACAATGGCAAACAGAGGTGGTTCACAAATGCAAAGACACTGGCCTTCCACAAATATCTGTATACCTGTGTGTGAGCTAGCAGTTTTGCATACATGTGAGCATATCTGAAGTACCTAACATGGCGCAGGTGATCATATCTCGAGTGGACAAGACCTGGTGTTTCCTGGACATAGCTTTTGCTTTGTCACTTCACAGTCCAAACTGAGGGATCAGAAGAGAATGTGCTGGTCTGGAAGCAGTCCAGGCTTCAGGAGAAAATGATCAGGATGGTGGAGCTTCTCTGGCAGGAGGGAGAAGTGAGGATTCTAGGGCAAGTGGCCTGATGCTACACTTCCAGGTGATGCCTGGAGAGCTACTCATCATCTGCTCAGTCTGCACACTGTGTTGGTGTTAGAATTTTTGTTAATCTTGTCTCCTCAATCTTGCATAACTCTCTCGTTTAATACCTCTATGTTCAGCTTCCAGGGGCTCAGTGGGCGCTTGGTCACATGCCTGACACTGCCTTCACATATCATGGCAGCATCCAGGCAGGGCCCTGAGTATGGTCTGTGTTCACAGCAAGGCCATTGGGGGTGCAAAGTGGCAGAGGATCCATCAGGCCCTGTCCCTTGTGTAAGCTCTGTCTGTCAAATGAAAGAGAAACTGCAGTGGGGAAAGGATGCATGAAAGCAGATACAAGCACTTCAAAAATACATATCCCCGGGGAAAATAAATCAAGAGACAAGAGACAAAATATATTTATTAGAAATATTACACAGTGATACATCTTACATGTCCATGTGAATAGTTAAATACATCTACATTAGTATGTCATGTCCTGACAGTGGTAGGACCTAGTGTGCTCTATAGAAATGAGGCCACAGATGCATCAACTGCATTCATCTAATGTGGGTAAAGTCAGTGAGCTACACAGAGTGTTCTACATTCAGCAAAACTCCTACCCAGATCACTGGACTCAGACACCCGGGCAACCTGGGCAAACAAAGGTATTGACGTTTCTTACAAAAAGGCTATCACTGATTAGGCATCTCAAAAATGGCACTCCGGTTATGGAATGATAAGAACTAACTGCTGGACTGGCAGGTGGGTCTGCCTTTGAAGATTCCAGCCTTCTCTCCACCGGCCAGTGACATCCCAGGGAAAGAGGGAGGGGCAGAGATTGAGAGGGCTGGCTGGCACTTGTGGGCATCAGAAAGAGAACATGGCAGGCTGGGAGTTTGACCTAGTGGTAGAGTGCTTGCCTTGCATGCACGAAAACCTGGGTTCAATTCCTCGGTACCACATTCATAGAAAAAAAGCTGGAAGTGGTGCTGAGGCTCAAGTGGTAGAGCTCTAGCCTTGTGAAAGTCCAAGGACAGAGCTCAGGTCCTGAGCTTAAGCCCAGGACTGGCAAAGAGACAGAGAGGGAAAGGGAGAGAGAAAGAGAGAGAGAGAGAGAGAGAGAGAGAGGGGGGGGAGGGGGAGGGAGGGAGGGAGGGAGGTGGGGGAGGGAGGGAGGGAGGGAGGGAGGGGGGAGGAAGGGAGGGAGGGAGACACACACACACACACACACACACACACACACACACACACACACACACACACACGGAAAATATCATCATTCCTGGATAATTAGTTTATTATTTTGGAACACTTTTGTGTGTACTGATACTGAGGCTTGAACTCAGGGCTTCACATGCCTGCTTGGCTTTTATGTTCATAGCTGGGGCTGTACCACTTGAGCCATACCTCCATTTCCAGATTTTTGCTGGTTAATTGGAGATAATAGTCTCATAGACTTGTCCTCCTGGGCTGGTTTCAAACTTCAGTCTTCAAATCTCAGCTTCAAGTATGATCTTTCAGTGCCTCGGTTTTGTTTTTGTTTTATTGAGATATAGGGTGTTACTATATTGTCTTAGCTGTGTCCTAACATTTTTGGACTCAATCAGTCCTCGCCTCTCAACCTCTGGAGTAGCTGGGACTATTAGACATTCACAACCATGGCTGGTGGGACATATTTTCTTGTCTTTTGCCCCTGATCATTTTGGGTAATTTCTACAAAAGCTATAAGCAAGCGGGGCACGTGGCTCACACCTGCAATCCTAGCTACTCAGGAGGCTGAGATCTGAGGATCAAGGTTCAAAGCCAGCCCAGGCACAAAAGGACCTAAGACTCTTATCTCCAATTAACCTCTAGAAAACGGGAAGTGGAGCTTTCTTCAAGGGCTGGGTAGTAGCCAAGAGCTAGAGCTCAGTGACAATACCTAGGCCCAGGGGGTAGGGCAGTAGCCTTGAGCTGAAGAGCTCAGGGGCAGCGCCCAGGCTGAGTTCAAGCCCCATGACACTGCCCCCCCCCCAAAAAAGCTATAAAACAACTGAATGAAAAACGGAAAGACAATATGGTTTGGGATGTAAAAAGGGCCTGGGGCCTAGGGGTCAGGTAAGATAGGGTCAGTGGGAGACTGCAGATCTCTTTTTGCATCTTAGCATCCTAAGAGGAGAATGGATGTGTGGGCAGTCATCACAATATGGGATCCCATCAGAGAGAGGCTGGTATGGGCCCAGAGGGGAGGAGGGGAAATTCCAACATGTCTGGGGTAGAAAACACAAAGCTCTTTCTACATCCCATACACACCATCACTGAAAATACAATGGTAATCAACTAAACACTTCATGAATCCCACCCAACTGCTACCCTCTGGGGTAATCCCAGTTGAGACGCAGCCCCACCCTTCAACTTGCATAGGATTCCCCCACTGTAATGTGAAGCTGAAGCCGGGAGACAAGGAAGGTACATCCATGGTGATTCAACCAGACAGGTGCAGGAGATAACACAGGTAACATATTCACCAGGAACCAGCACCTTCGTTCCAGCTGAGTCCCAGCTTCCAGCTTGCA
The DNA here is from genome assembly GCF_031878675.1 of Megascapheus bottae. NCBI lineage: Eukaryota > Metazoa > Chordata > Mammalia > Rodentia > Geomyidae > Megascapheus > Megascapheus bottae. The sequence goes on along the minus strand of NC_143525.1, from coordinate 5,242,002 downwards.
TTGGCAAACAGATCAGTTACATAGTCAGTGCTGGCTCCAGAGCAGCTTCACAGAGCTGCTTTGGAATCCTTCCCTGTTGCATGATGTGTGAGTATGCCTGGGTTGGGTGTGTGTGTGGGGGGGGGGTGCCTAGAAAAGATACTCTCTCCCCATGCCTGTGCAACAGTCTTGGAGAACTTTGAAAATACATAAACCTCATGACTATTCCTATTCCAGATATTCTGATTCACCTGATCTGTGAAAGCCAGGCATGTGTGGTTTCTAGAAGCTTGAAACATAGACAGGGCTAGGAGCTTGAGAATCAAGACCATCTGGCCGATGGGACTTTGCCACATATGCAAAGCACTGGCCTGGAGGTGAGGACAGAGCCCCAGAGGCTCCCAGGATAAGGAGTGGATCTGTAGCCTCTGGGACATAGTTCAGCATGAGTAGATTCACTCTAAGTAGATTACTCTAAGTAATGACAGCAGTTGTAAGTCCCAGGGACTTGCTGTAGGATGACCGTTTTTCACAGGGCAACACAGAGCTGCTTGGCACTGAAAACAGCAAGTGACAGGCATTTACAAGCTTCCCTCTTTTGCTATGGAGGATGCACTGGTTAACCCTAAAAGAATAAAATGCTGCTGGTCTAGTGCTGGACTGAACACTTGGCCCTCGGCTACTTAGGAGAACCGGTAGTACTTTAGGGAAACTGTATTTCTATTGTTTGGTTATAGATGGTGCCATCAACACCTGCCCCCAGGCAAATGTAAAAGGTCTAATAAAGTACTGTGTCCACTGGAGTTGAGATATTTCTTAAATTTGCTATCTGCCCAGAATTTCCATAATCACATCTTCAGCCTGCTCAATTATACAAAGTTGTTAAGCAACAGACAGAAGCTGTTTCCCATACAAGTGACCTGTCAAGTTCTGGGATGGACAAATGTGTATGAGTATGAAAGGGAGTGAGGAGAAATTGGAGGACAAAAGGTGCTGCTGACACATGGCCAGTGCACACTTCCTGCTGGGGAACACTCCACCTCACAGAGACCCTTCAGCAAGGCACCCAGGGGCTCCTTTGTACATTAGTAAATCTAATAAGGGACAGTTAGGTCTAAAAAGTGCAATCAAATCCTAGGTGGTAAAACGGTTACCTAGAATGTGAGTGCATTTCTCCAAATAGTAGGGTCAACATATTCCAATTTGCTCTGAAGCAAAGTTGTTCTGTTTTTGTGTTTTTTGGGGTTTGGTTTGCTAAAGACAACACTTTTATAAAGGCAAAACCAGGAGGAGGTTTTTGTTTTAAGAAGACTGATTTGGAAGTGCTATTGGTGAGAAATCTCTTCAGAGTGCAATCATCACCAAATGATCTGGTGGGGTCACCCTGACTTCTTACAAAAAGGAGTTGGGGTTGCTATCTTGGTCTGGAAGGAGGGAGTGCAATCCTCTTTAGATGCCTCTGATAGGAGAGCACAGATCCCCAACTTTTGCTCCAGATGTGTTTGCACTTGAGGCAGGGACATGGTGGAGCCCAGCCCTGGTGCAGCACTCAGTTGAGTGCTGATCCACTTAGCTTGAGCCTTCCTTGGAAATCCAGATGTCCGGGAAGTGGACTGGCAACCAGGTGCTTCCAGGTTCAAATTGCAGGTGATGGTGGCAGCAGCTGTCAAGCCCTAAGGCTTATGTCTCAAAGTACTTGTAGATCTGGGCCACATATTGCATCACGCTCTGCCAGTCAGGCCGGTCGGTGTACAGCATCTCACTGAGCTCCTGTGGGGCAAGCGGATCCACAGGTCACAAAAAAGCTTCACAGACCCTATCCCACTAAGAGACTCAGATCCAAATGGATCAGGACCTTTTCTTCTGGAGACCCTCCATTTACACAAAGATACAGGCAAACCCAGGTGGCACTAAATGTGCCAAGTTAAAATGAAATGACTTCTCATCCTAGTTATTTAGGGGATAAGTTCTTTAAAAAAGGTATGCGTGGGGCCGGGAGTTTGGCCTAGTGGTTGAGTGCTTGCCTAGCATGCACAAAGACCCGGGTTCGATTCCTCGGTACCACATACATAGAAAAAAAGCCAGAAATGGTGCTGAGGCTCAAGTGGTAGAGTTCTAGCCTTGAGAAAGTCCAAGGACAGTGCTTAGGCCCTGAGCTCAAGCCCTGGACTGGCAAAAAAAAAAGGTATGCATGATCTTCTGTGGCTTTTTTCTTCAAACATGATGGGAAAATTGTTTTGCGGCAGGCTTGGTGGCTCAATCCTGTAATCCTAGCTATTAGAGGAGGGTGAAGATCAGGGGGATCATGGTTTGAGGCCAAATGCACAAAACTTCATGAAACTTTTTTTTTTGGTGGGTCATGGAGCTTGAACTCGGCCTGGGTCCTGTCCCTAAGCTCTCCAGCTCAAGGCTACTGCCCTACCCTAGAGCCAAGCCCCACTTCCCATTTTCTAGAGGTTAGTTGGAGATAAGAGTCAGGTTCTTTTGTGCCCCCACTGGCTTTGAACCTTGATCCTCAGATTTCAGCCTCCAGATTAGCTCTCAGCCTCCAGAGCAGCTTGGATTACAGGTGTGAGCCACCTCGCTCCTTAATGAGTGACTGAACACTAGCACAGGCCTATGATTCCCAGCTTTGGATGAAGCACACTAGCTTAGTGTCAGAGATATCCCACAGAACACTCGTAATCAAGTATTTTGGAAATTTGTGCCACTTAACATGAATTTGGATTCTTTTGTGGTCACAAGAGAACAGCAGGAAAGAGCCCTGATATAAAGCCAGAAGAAGAGACACAGTGGAAAAATAAAGCAGAACCTGAGCACATCTGTTATTGGAAGGCAGCAGAATAGATGAGTCTATGGGGATCTATTTGCGCTCTGCTTCAAGGTCAGCTGGGCCTACTGTACCTACTTTGCTCCCTGTAATGCTAAGTGCTCAGTATGGGTGGTGGGGAAGGAACAAGTGGAACGTCCTACCACAGATATGTCTGGGAAACAAACTGGTCATGGTCATGCCGATATGAGAAAGAAGTGATTAAGAAGTCAAATGTCAGTGGTTCACACCTGTAATTCTAGCTGTTCAGGAGGCTGAGACCTGAGAATCAAGGTTTGAAGCCATCCCAGGCAGGAAAGTTCATGAGACTCTTATCTACAATTAACCACCAAAAACTGGAAATGACGCTCTGAGCAGTCTTGAGCTGAAGAGCTCAGGGACAGTGCCCATGCCCAGAGTTCAAGTGCCACCACGAAAGAAAGAAAGAAAGAAGAAAGAAAGAAAGAAAGAAAGAAAGAAAGAAAGAAAGAAAGAAAGAAAGAAAAGAAAGAAAAGAAAGAAGGAAGGAAGGAAGGAAGGAAGGAAGGAAGGAAGGAAGGAAAGAAAAAGTGAGCGAAAGCAAGCAAGCAAATGAAGTAATAAAGACAGAACAAGCTGCTTTAGAGGTAGATGGAATACAAGAGAGGAAGGGAAGTCTAGGAATGAATGAACACAAGAGATAACAGACTCTCCTCTAATGGGGAAAGGCAAGTCTTAATCCCAGAGATGGCTGTGATTATAAGTACGAAGAACCATGACAGAAAACAATATTCACAATTTTATTCACAGTCTCACATTAGCAATAATTGAAATTAAAGGGGGGTGAAAACAAACACCAGTGGCTGCCAGGAGGTACTAGTTCATTTCTGTAATCGTTTGTAATTGTAGCTACTCAGCAGGAGGCTGAGATCTGAGCATCATGATTGGAAGCCATACCTGAGCAGGGAAGTCCATGAGACCCCCCCCCACACTTTTTTTTTTGGTGGGTCATGAGGCTTGAACTCTGGGCCTGGGTGCTGTCCCTGAGCTCTTCAGCTCAAGGCTAGCACTCCACCACTTTGAGCCACAGCACCACTTCTGGTTTTCTAGTAATTAATTGGAGATAAGTCTCAGATTTTCTAGCTTGGTCTGGCTCAGAACTATAATCCTCAGCCTCGTGAGTAGCTAGGATTATAGCTGTGAGCCACCAGTGCCTGGCTCCCAGAAGACACTTATTTTCAATTCATCATCAAAAAAGCCAAAAATGCAGCTGTGGCTCAAGTGGAAGACAGCTATCCTCGAGTTCAAAAAAAAAAAAAAAAATCAAGACAGTGCTTAGGCCCTGAATTCAAGCTCAAAGACAGGCACAAATTCCCCAACATTTCAAGGGACACTGTTAATTTTATATTTGAAAAATTTTGGAAAAATGTTTTGTATATTTCAGAAGAGAGAGAATACTACATAAGTAAAGTCTCAGGATATGATACATTTGTTTGAATTGGTGAATTGGTGGTTAAATGCCCCTCCACCCCCCAAAACAGATTTGTGAGATTTCACTGATGAATTCTTCAAAATACTTAAGAACCAATAATGAGTCTTCACAATCTTTTTCATAAAATGGAAAAGGGACCACTTTCCAATTCGATGTATGAGGCTAGCATTCCCTTTCTAAAACCAAAGGCACTATAAGAATACTATAGATCAGTTTCCAAGATGAATCGAGAAACATAACAAATATTAACAATATGAGGGGGGAGGAAAATGGGGACAAAAACATGAAGGGGTATCAATGTAAGAGAAGTAATGTACCCACTACCTGATGAATGTAACTGTAGCCCCTCTATACATTACCCCGACAATAAAATAAAATTAAAAAAAACAACAACAACAATGTGAACAAATTAAAATGGAAGCAAACTGCAGAATCTCTCTAGATATTTACCACTGCTTCTACCCTTTTTTCTTTGGAGACAGAAGAATTTTCATATCCAGGTTGTCCTCAATGTTGCTCTATGGCCTAAGTCTCCTGAGTGCTGAGTCCTAGGGCTCCTTCCTGTACCACCTACCTTGATAGAGTGCCATGTATGGGGCTTTGGCATCATCCATCTGGCAAGGAGAAATAAGTTTCTATGACCCGCATGAAGCTGATTCTGATCTTCAGGGCCAATTCTGGGTAACTGTTGATAGTATCTCAGTACCCTTTGCAACTTGTCTGCACATTCCCATGCAAAGAACCCGCACTCCCATTCCTACCTCTAATCCTATGGTTTAGGATGTATGTGCAGGATAAATTCAAAAGTGTGAGATATTTGAAAGCAGAAAAAAAATAGAAGAAAAAAAAACTCCAGCAAGCATGAAAATGAATTTTATTTGGAAAACACTGGCTAAGTATTTCCTCAATACTTTAGTTTGAACTTTCTTAGAAACATACTCCATAACAGATCCCTTGACTAGTATTATACTACTAAACAGCAGTCTGCAACTTAGAAGTGTTCTAAGAGCTTCTAGTTATAAAAAGCTAATGCACTTGCACCCCATGTTTATAGTGGCACGATTCACAATAGGTAAGGTGTGGAAGCAACCCCAGAGTCCAATAATAAATGAAGGGTAAGGGAATGGGAATGTATACACAGCATCATACTGTTCAATTTTAAAAAGGAGGCTAATTCTAACATATCCTAAACACAAGTGAACCTTGAAGATATTATGATGTGTTAAACAAGCCAGTCACAGGACAAATATGGAATGACAAAGAGCATTTATATGAGGCACCCCAAAATAGGTATATGTAAAGACAGAAAGGGGAATGGTGTCAGGGGCCGAGGGTGAGGAGAGAAGTTAATCTTTAACAAGGAAGGAGTTTCGGTTTTGCAAAATGAAGGAAGTCAAGGAGGAGATGATAGTTGCACAATAATGTGAATGTGTTTAATATCGCTTAAAATGGTTAGGATGGTAAATCTTAACTAAGAAACAAGGAAATAACTGCTGTATTTATTGACTCATGAATAAATAATTCATAAATGTTAATTTAAAAAAGGCCACTGGAAAAAAAAAAAGGCTGAACTTCTTGCTCATGGTCTGGCAGAGGTAAGGGTGAGAAATGCCATATAATTGGACAAATTACTATATAATTAGGCATCCATACTGTGTGGTGAAAGTGGACACAGCTGTCGTGGATGTAAGCCTATCCAGTGGTGTGAGCCTGGGTTCTGGAGATGACCTGCCTGGCTCCAATTTTCACCTTGGCTATCTATCATCAACTGTGTTATCTTTTGTTCACTACAGGTGCCTGTGTCCCTTGCATGCTCCACCTACCCTACAGGCCTGTGAGGGTCCAGAGGACCAAAACATGAGAAGAGCTCAGAATGCAGTGTGGTACATGGTAAAGAGAGGACACATGTTGTTTTGTGTAATGACTGTGGTACCAAAGTACACATTACAAATTACATACCACCAAGTGGTCTCAGTCATGCCCAAGGAACAGTTTGCTACCCCCAAATTCTGAATCATGACAAAAGGTCATCATGGAGCTCCATGGGGCTTCAAGAGCTTGGCAGTGGAGATGGTCTGGGTGCTCAATGAGCCAAATCCTATGGACTGAATGACCAGGGCAGTAGTGTCTCCTTTCCAAGTCACAGCCAGGCCAGCTCTGGAGGACACTTGTTTTTGCTGTTCTGTAACCACTTCTACCCAAGTCTTTCCATAAGGAGCTGCTCACCTTATGGTGTGTGGACCCTGCACTCTTGTTACACAGTGCCTGGAGGAAGAATGCTCTCTAAAATTTAAGACTTTTAGAAAGTTTGTCTGACTCTTTTTCCAAAATCTCTCTCCTTTTAATACTACTATGTTTGTTTTCCTTACAATTTTTAATTATTTTTCTCCTCTCCCCTTTTTTTCTCTTTCTTGAAAGGGCTTTGTTATGTTGCCTTGACTGGAATGAAACTCAAAATCCTCCAGCCTGCCTGGGTGAGGTGGCTCCCGCAGGTAATCTTAATTACTCAGTAGGATGAGACCTGAGGATCGAGGTTCAAAGCCAGCTGAGGCACAAAAGAACCTGAGACTCTTATCTCCAATTAACCTCTAGAAAACAGGAAGTGGGGCTTGGCTCAAGGGTAGGATGGTAGCCTTGAGCTGAAGAGCTCAGGCACACTGCCCAGGGGTAGAGAGGTAGCCTTGACCTGAAGAGCTCAGGGACAGCGCCCAGTCCTATGACCCACCCAAAAAAAAAAAAAAAATCCTCCAGTCTGTCTCCAGAGCAGGGATTACACATGTGCACTACACCACATCAAATCTATCTCTTCAGTACAGTTAAAGGTAGTCACTGTGAAGTTTCTTATTATTTATCATCTCCAGTTCTGGCAAATAATTCTTGTTGGTATCTGCTGGCTAGCTGAAGTCAATGCTTTTCTTAAGTGGTATGTAAACTAGGCTTGTAAGCATAGCTCCATCAGCTATAAGCTGCAGGAATCTCTCACATACATAGAAGATAAGTGTTCATGTAGCATAGCTATAAAATGGACTCTAAATAATAACAATTAAAAATTAAATTGTGAAAAGTGTTATACAGAGGGGCTACGATTACACAAGTCATACAAAGAATACCCTTTCTTTTTTCTTAAAGATACTACCACCCTTTGAAAAAAATCCAAGGTACATTTTCATCTCTCTAAATATAGGTATAGTTTTTTTTTGTTTTTTAAAGCTCTGCTTTCATTATGAAGAATAGCATACTATGAGCTTTGGTTTTATGCAGTGGTCTCAGTACTAATGCTTTGTGTAGAAGGTTAGATCCTAGCTTCTTGTTTCTGTGTAGGCTTTTAAATAAAGCCTGAAGCCATTGGAGCCTTTTGGGCATCTACTGATTATGTGCCCCAATCTACCCTACCCACTTCCACCTTGGGGTGGCTATGGTCAGCTAATGCCTGCAGATTTAGTTTTCACTAATTCAAATTTCTAGCATCTGCTTATTTTCTATTCTTTCTTGAACTCTCAGCCTTGTCAGACTTTCTTTTATTGCTCTAAGAAAAAACCAGCCCTGTCGGACACGATGACTCACTCCTGTAATCCTAGCTGCTCTGGAGGTTAAGATCCGAGGATCATGGTTCAAAGCCAGCCTGAGCAATACAAAGTGGTGAGACTCTTATCTCCAATCAGATCAATCATGAGAAAATGGGAAGTGGGGCTGTGGCTTAAGGGTAGGGTGGTAGCCTTGAGTTGAAGAGCTGAGGGACAGCACCCAGGTCAGATTTCAAGCCCAATGACCCAAATAAATAAATAAATAGCATCTCATGGAGGTTTCCAAATGATTTGAACAAGAGTTTTAATGATAATTCAGCCTATTGTACTTCAAACCAGAATTTACTCATATGGAAATTTTAATTTAAAAACTCGCAACCATATGTGATCAAACCAACTGGATAACTTCACAGTAGAAATCATAAGTAACAGATCTTCTACAAATGGATTTCAGAGTTGTACTACACATTATTTAGTAGATAATCAAGTCCTTCCTATGCAAGTAGAATAAAGTAATACCAACTCAGGTACTTACCAGGCTGGGCTTGATGCCTACACTTCCAGCTGCTTCAAATGCCAGCAAGAGATTCCTCTTCTAGGTTAAAAAGACAAAAGAGGTGACTCATCAACTGGTAGTTTTCGCTAGGAGAGGATGTTAACTCACATTCCCTATAGATTATCCATAAATTACAGACTACTATAAAAACCAATGGAAGTAAATCAAATATATAAACAATGATCTCAGTTTCAGGAAAAAAATTAACTGGTTGCTATTGCCACTGAAAATAATGTTGATGCTTGACTATGAAAGGTAAATTTTTGTTACTTGGGTTATTTTTGCCTTTTCATGATGTATGATATCTACCCCATAACAAAGCTGGCAGTGTATAAAATGTATCATTCATATATGCACACAGAAAAATATAATCAAATGAGAAACTTTTTTCTTCCAATCCTGTTCTCTAAGAATCAATTTTTAATTCCTTATTTCTTCTGGTGATTACGTTACTGCCTGTGCAGTATGCTTACGCCACCATTTATTTAAAAAACAGAGGTTTGATCCACCTGACTTCCTCCAATGTAAAGAAGGACGCAGGTTCCACATACCCCTCTTTTCCCTTTGTTATGGACGTCTTACTCTAGGTCCTTTGCTAGGATGAATATAAACTTCAATGACATCCCTAGGCTTCTTGCCCAGTGGATCACTGACAGGGTTTATTGACTCTATTTTGCACAAGTAGGAGTATTTACTCTGCCTCATTAAGTTTCTCCTCTGACTTGTTAAAACTTAAAACACTGCTTCTCTTTCTGGGGGCACAATTAAGTCTTCTGTCTCTTTTTCCAGGATAATTTTGAAGCTGAAAACAACAAGCAGTCTTTACTCAGAAAGGAAAGCCAACACTATCTCCTTGTCGTGCCAAGAGCATGATCCTGTGCCATTCAGAAAATGGTTCCAAAAAGACTTTCCTTTTTGTTACTCTACCCATCACTCAAAATCATACTTTACACTGCTCCATTTGGAAGCAAACTTTCTTCAAGCTTGTCCCCACCCCCTACAGTTTTTGCTTGATTACAGTTTTTCTTAGTGTAAAACACTTTACAGTTCCTTACTATCTGGCTTCCTGCTCATCCTGACAATTGTCCAAAGTTCCTAATATTTCCTTGTAGCCCACATGGTCTCCATGTTCTAACACTGAGAGCCTGCCTCATTTGATCAGTTTCCTTGTACAGCATCTCAGGTTCTCCTTTTAAAAATTTGGGCTGGGGGGCTAGGAGTTTGGCCTACTAGTAGAGTGCTTGCCTAGCATGCACAAAGACCCGGGTTCGATTCCTCAGTACCACATACATAGAAAAAAGCCAGAAATGGTGATGAGGCTCAAGTGGTAGAGCTCTAGCCTTGAGAAAGCCCAAGGACAGTGCCCAGGCCCTGAGTTCAAGGTACAGGACTGGCAAAAAAAAAAGATTTAAAAATCCTCCATTATCACTTCACGACAATCTCTAAATCAAATTTTAGATTACACCCTTCTCACTAGAGTACATTCATAATTTCCTAAGATGGGAGAGGGAGGGAAAGAAATATTCTCAGTTCAATTTTATATTTGAAATATTTTCAATTTAATATATGAAAATTTTTCTTTTCTATAGCACACTTAGTTACAGTTTGGCCAGTCAGTTGCAGTAGGCTGAAAAACTCATAGAATGCTGACATCATCATTCCCCAGAGGTCAGCTCTTTAGTTTATAGCTTCTTCTTGAGGCTCATCTTGGCTATTCTCTAATATTTCTTTGGATAGACTCAAGCATCTTTCAGTCCTGCCTGCATGTCTCTACAATTTACTTCAAGGCCATTAGGATTTATTAAAATTTAAATAATTGTATTAAGCATAATTGAAATACAAATGTTCCTGCACATGCTTGTGTTGCCTGTTCTTCTGTATAATTTTGCAATTTAGTCAACACTTGAACTTTATATATAACTGAATACAAGGCCAACTTAGACCTTGCCTCTTAAAAACAAAAGAAACTGGGCCAGGAGCATGGCCTAGTGGTAGAGTGTTTGCCCGGCATGCATGAAGCCCTAGGTTTGATTTCTCAACACCACATAAACAGAAAAAGCTGGAAGGTGCTGTGGCTCAAGTAGTAGAGCACTAGCCTTGGGCTGAAGAGCTCAGGGGCAGCACCCACGCCCAGAGTTCAAGCCCCAAGACCGACAAAAAAAAGAAAAAAGGGCCAGGAGTTTGGCCTGGTGGTTCGGTGCTTGCCTAGACACATACATAGAAAAAAGCAGGAAGTGGTGCTGAGGCTTAAGAGGTAGAGCTCTAGCCTTGAGAAAGTCCAAGGACAGTGCTCAGGCCCTGAGCTCAAGCCCAGGACAAAAAAAAAAAAAGTACAAGCATAGATACAAGTCTGGGTTCAATCCCCAGAAGACAAAAGGTTTTTATACACGATTTTTATGCTCTTTTTCCATTTTCCCCATGGCTTTTACTCTGCCCTTGCCTTAATCATTTGGCCTGAGACTAACGAGTTTTCCCTGATGCTGAAGTCAATTGGCTGATTTGAAAACCCAGTCAGAGAGAAATAAACAAGAACAACAACAAAATCACATGGAGATTCATGCTTTCTTCCAGCCTGTGGTGGAGGGCTTGGGAAGCTATTGATTCATGGTGATCCTGCTCAAGCCTCTGACCTTTTTTTTTTTTATTAAAGAATTTATTAAAACTGATTTTTACATCATATTTCAAATGACATGTTTAACAAACAAGTGTTCAAGAAGGGAATCTCTATATACAATCACTGGCACTTAGTTTTTAGAACATAACCAAAATTAGGCTAAGGGTTTGTATATCATAGATGCATATTAATTTATGAAACAAAACATTATGTCTATAGAGTCATAGGTTTTTATGTCTATGTAGTTATGTTTATATTTCCAATACCATGTTCATAGCATTGGGTATGCAAATATTGAGTCCTCGCTCTTGTACTGTTTGGATCTAATAGCCATATATTAAGGATACCATGGGCCTTTTGTTCCTTTGGTCTTGACTTGTCTCACTCAGTATGATTCTCTCTAGATTCATCCACTTCCTTGCAAATGCCATTATTTTATCTTGTCTGTTGGCTATGTAGAATTCCATTGTGTGTGTGTGTGTGTGTGTGTGTGTGTGTGTGTGTGTGTGTGTGTGTGTGTGTGTGTGTATATATATATATACCACATTTTCTGTATCCATTCATCTGCAGTAGGGCATCTGGATTGTTTCCATCGGCCTCTGACCTTTTTCCTTGATATAAAAGAAATTGGTGGGATGAATGGAAACCTCATGCCTGCCTCCACAGCTCTACTCTGTACTGCTGAGTGGGGAGCTGGGAATCTGTACCCTTTCCTTCCATCGAGCAGTCTCCTAACATGATGCAAATGAGGCCTCTGACCTAATTTTAAAGTCCCTTTAGTTAGGAATGAAGGAGGGGGGGGTCTGTCAGCCAGTTTTGAGGTTACTAGTCCTTAGGATGTCAAGATACAGACATTTTTATGGCTACTGAGCTGGAATGCCAACTTGCTTACTAAATGTGATACCAATTTTCAGTTCCAGAAATAGTATATTTAAGTACTTATTGTTCTTGTGCCCTTACCTGTACAGAATATTGTGATTTCTGAAAGTCTCTGCTAACTTGACTACATTGTTTAATTTGTACTGCAGGGTTACTAGTAAGATCTAAGGAAAAGGTTGAGGTCTTTCTCCCCTTTCTCTCTCTTCCCCTTTCTCTTTCACCCCCCTCCACCCTCTACATCATGCCAGTTCTGAGTTGGAGCTAAGGACCCTGAACTATTGCTTGGTTTCCCTTCCCCACTCAAAAGCTGCTCTAACACTTAAGCCATACCTCCATGTTGGATTTTTTGCTGGTTAACTGGAAATAAAGAGTCTCTGGGATTTGTCAGCTGAAGTTGGCTTTGAACCATGATCATTCATAGTCTTCTAAGTAGCTAGGATTATAGAAAGGAGCCACTGGTGCCTGGCTTTATAAGAAGGCATTTCTAAGCCAATAATCTTGTGTTGAGCTTTCCTGAGATCCTCTAGTGTGTTTCTAAGCAAAGAAAAACATAGGGCAAATAGTCTACATTGAAAATGATCACAGAAAAACATGGAACCAAGAGAGCTGATTTTGTTCATATTTATTTTTTTTTGGTCACTCCTGGGCTTGAGCTCAGGGCCTGAACATTGTCCTTGGACTTTATCAAGAATAGAGCTCTACCACTTGAGCCCCAGCACCACTTACGGCTTTTTTCTATGTATGTGGTACTGAGGAATCGAACCTGGGTCTTCGTGTACGCTAGGCAAGCACTCTACCACTAGGCCAAACTCCCGGCCCGTTTGTTAACATTTTATTGGCATTAGGACACAGTGACAAAAGTGTCAATACCTTAATGGTGGGAGGTGCTGGCATTGACAGGAAGAGCCCAGGGAATGTGCTTCAGAGGTCCCAGAGACCCCACTTGCCTCCTTCGTGAGCTCCATTTCAACTGTAGCTCTGCCCACACAGGTGAGAATAAGGCATAGGCTACCCCACATTTAAATAAGACTGGTCCAGGCCAGCCTAAATAAAAGTAGACCCTAATTAGAAAAATAACAAAAAGGCTAGGACATGGCTCAAGTGGTAGAGTACATGCCTGGTTAAAACCCTAGTACCACCAAAACCAACAACATTCAACTAGATGTGTAGGAAATAGGTTCCTAGTTCTGTAAGGAAAATAGGGCAGCACTGTGACACTGTTCTGCTGTGTATGTATTTCCATATCTGCAAACCAGAGACCGGTGGGTAGCTGGGGCAGATCCAGAGCAAGACAAAGAAATTCTGGTCATTAGGAAGCAATGCTCAGATTTCAAGTATGAAAGCAAACATTTGCAGGCCCATTAGTTTCCAACAGACCTGTGCTAATTTGTGAGCTGTTCACTTGCAATCACATCACTCTGAAGACACATGTGTCAGTGTGTGTGTGTGTGTGTGTGTGTGTGTGTGTGTGTGTGTGTGTATACAAGCATTAGGAGAATCTTATTATTTTGAAAAAAACAATTTTTGGGGAGGGTCATGGGGCTTGAACTCATCCTGGGCTCTGTCCCTGAGCTCTGCAGCTCAAGGCTACCACCCTACCCCAGGGCCTGGATGGTGTTCCTGAGCTCTTCAGCTTCAGGCTACCACCCTACCCTTCAGCCAAGCCCCACTTCCTGTTTTCTAGAGGTTAATTGGAGATAAGAGTCTCAGGTCCTTTTGTGCTCGGGCTGGCTTTGAACTTTGATCCTCAGATCTCAGCCTCCTGAGTAGCTAGGATTACAGGTGTGAGCCACGCCAGGCTTATTTTAAATTTTTTTCTACCTACTATTTGTTGAATTATTTCTGTAATATAACACCAGAAAAAGAGAGTGAAACATCAAGACAGTGAAGAGAGTACAGGTGCCCTGGCTAAGGTCAGATTCTGGCCTTCCCTGTGTCCAATGTGTGTGGCTTTTAGCTTATGATAGCAGAGGTCCCAGCTCTACTCTGTGTGTCCCTCCTAGTTTCTTCTGTTGGGTCAGCATCCTCTATCCATACCACAAACAGGAGCTCTCAAAGTTTGACCTCAGTCCCATGCTTCTGCGATGGTTAGATATGCTGTAAGTATGTCCTGAAGGGTTCAAGTTCTGGGAGCTTAATCCCAGTAGTGGTGTTGAGATGAAACCTTTGACACATGAGGGCCAGTGGGAGTTAATTGGATTATTTTCGGTAATAACCTCAGAAGTGATTAATATAGTTCTCGTGGGAACTGATTAGTTATGACAAGAGCAAACTGCTACAAAAGAGCACATCTGGCTTCCTGTTTCACTCTGTGCCCTCTTCTGCCTGTGCTCCCACTAGTGTGATGTTATCTACCACTGTGAAGCCATCTACAACACTCTCATCAGAGATCCACACAGACTTATCTTAATCTTGGACTTGCAAGCTTTTATTCTCTACACAGTCTCAGGTATTTTGTAAAAGCAATAAAGCTGATAATGAATTTCACTTAAGATCTATGATTTGGTAGTATGGAATCTCACAGTTCTAAATACTATCTATATGTACCCTGTCTAATTCAGAAGTCCAGTTCAGCAGCCACTTATGATAATTGGCTATTGAAGTTGAAATTAATTAACCTCATTAGCCACAGTTCATGAACTTAACAGTCCCTGCGAATGAACTAGGTTGGCCTGGTATTTATGAGCCTCCTGAGTGCTAGGATTATAGGTGTCCACCACACCTGTCTTAACATTTTCATTTCTTTTTCTTCTTTTTTTTTTTTGCCAATCCTAGGCCTTGAACTCAGGGCCTGAGCACTGTCCTTGGGCTTTCGCAAAGCTAGTGCTCTACCACTTAAGCCACAGCACCACTTCTGGCTTTCTCTGTGTATGTGGTACTGAGGAATCCAACTTGGGTCTTCGTGCATGCTAAGCAAGCACACTACCACTAACCCAAACTCCCGGCCCTCATTTCTTTAATGTACTATATAGTGTACGATGATCTCTAAATATATGATATAATATACAAGTTTCCTTACTTAAGCAAGGACTTTTGGTGGCACTTGGTGGTTCTTTAAGATAAACTTCAGTTTGTCTCCCTTTATTCTCTTCTCTTTCCCTGCAATTACCTTGGATCCCACGAACAACAAGACTGATGAATAAACATCTTGTGACAAGAGATAAAGCTTCCTACTCAACCACAATGACTTTCAGATTTAGTCCACTCAAGTGATGGCAGTGAAAAGACTTCTCTAGAACTCCTCAGTAAAGGTCAATGGAGGCCACACTATGCCTGAGACTGCTTAATGATTACTTATAACTCTTGTCCCCTACCTGAATTTTTCCTCTAAACCTAAAGGTCATATCTGTATTATGAAGATGGGCTAAGGTGCTGACTGCCTCTTTCCACAGTATGCCCATGCCATGTATGTAACAGAGCCATTTCTGCACCCACCACTGCTCCTTTTCTTATTTGGTGTACTGGAATAAATGGCCAGACATGACATGTGAACCCATGGAATTGAGCTTCTGGCCAAGCACTCTGGATACAATAGGAACTTCTAGAAGCTGTAGTCAGCCTCTGTGTTGTTTCTCTAGATAACAGATGTGCACTCAGAAGGAGGCTAAGAAGTATGTGCTGAGGTTGAGACTACACTGTGCAGTCCTACACTTACTTGTTCTCTGTGCCAGACATGGAAATGCTAATGTCTACTGCAACTCTATTGATGCTGACCCCACAGGGATGTACCAGTTGTCAGGAGTTCCTTTGATTTCCAGGAGAAGAAGCAGGGTGGTGACTTACTTTCTCCTGACTGTTGAGTTCCTGGTATGGGATGTGGGCAGGCAGATAGGTGTGGAGCAGAGCACAGAAGGCCAGCCCATCGCTCCAGCTGCTGCTGAAATTGGTGATGTCAATATTCTGTGGAAGGAGAAAAAAATAATGTTAATTCACAGATTGTGCAATATCACAGAATATGGTGAGACGGTTCAGATGGGTAAATCTTTGATCTTGGTAAATCAACATAAGACTAAAGAACCTGTTTCCTGAAGTACATTTAGGTACCAAAAATGGCCTGCTGCAGTTTAAATTCCCTCATAGGATAGTATGAAGAGACAAGACTTCAGCCAGTAGGAAATTCCTGTTCTCCCCCTGGAGAGTCATTAAAGACTGTGATACATTTTCAAATTAACACATCAGATTAACTTTGTATATGCCAGCATTTCCCACACTTATTTTTCCAAGGCACAAGAATTGACATCATCATCATCATCATCATCATCATCATCATCATCATCATCTCTATAACCTAATCAACGAGGTGACAGATGCAACAAGAAAGTAAAGCCATGTCTAGGCCTTGGCTTACTCCTGCTGCTACCCTCCCTCTCTCCAGTGGAGAGGCTCTCAAGGGAAGAGAGTGTTCTTTACACTCAATGGCCTCCCAGTTAGCTCAGCAAACAAGCAAGGATCACGAGGTTTTATTTAGTGGTGAAATGTGACTCCTTCACTGCTGCTACCCAGTGACAAGAAGGCTAAAATCCCCCTTTAAAGAGCTCTGGGGTAGCTCCTTAGCTGTGGTTCTCCTATCTAACTTACTGACCTTAATAGGTTTTCTTCCCTGGGCTTAAAAAGCCTGCAAATCCTAAGGACTGGTAACACTTACATACAAGCGTTCAAATCTTCTGAATGAACTATAAAGGGGGCCTGCAAAGACCTGCAGAAGTGGGGACCAACTGAAGCCTGCATGAGTTTTAAGTCTGTGTCCTGGCAAAGTTTAAGGTCTACATGAGGCGTTGGGTATATGCATAAAGGCTCCTTCATGCAATCAACTTTGCAAAGTGGAAGAGGGGTGACAGTGGATGGTTCTTTCTAATGGAGTGGCCCTGGCATCCCTCCCTCTGCCCAAATGGCCAAAGCAACATTATAACTTGTCCATTCTAACTACAAGGGTGAGGTGGTTTAAATGTTTTTGTCAGAGGCAATCTGCCACTTAAAAGGACAGGGAGGGGAAAGATAAAAAAGTTGGAATGAGGAGAGAAATTTTAATTTTTTTTGCAGGGGGGCGTGTCATGGGGCTTGAACTCTGGGCCTGAGCACTGTCCCTGAGCTCTTCAGCTCAAGGCTACTGCCCTACCCGTAAGCCACAGCCCCATTTTCTGTTTTCTAGAGATTAATTGGAGATAAGAGCCTCCCGTTCTTTAGTGCCCAGGCTGGCTCTGAACTTCAATCCTCAGATATCAGGCGTGAGCCACTGAGCCCAGTGAGGAGAGAAACTTTTCAAAACATGTGCAAAGAAGTTTTGGAGAATAAAACGTAAGTGGAAATACATAATAAAATACAGTATAATGTTTCCTGTAGAGTTTCCTTAGGGTTTTTAGAAGAAAATGCCTTATTTCATCTGGATTCCCTCCCTCTCTTCCTTCCTTCACTCCTTCCTTTCTCTCTCTCCTATCCTCCCTCCCTCTTTTCTTCCTCCCCCTTTCTTCTTTCTTTCTCTTTATAGTACTAGGTTTAAACTTAGGACCTCACATTTGCTAGGCAGGTGCTTCACCATTTGAGCCATGTCACCAACCTTTTTAATTTAAGTTAATTTTCAGAGACAGTCTTTTGCTTATTGTCTGAGACTGGTCTTGGACTCTGATCCTGCTACCTATGCCTCCTGAGTAGCTGGGATTATAGATATGCTCCCCAACTGTTGGTTTGTTCTTTACATAGGATCCTACCAACCTTTTGCTATGGCTGGCCGTGAATCATGATCTTCCTTATCTCTACTCCCCAAGTAGCTGTGATTATAGAAGTGAGCCATAGGGTCCAGCTCATTTGGGTGTTTTATTTAGATTTCCAGTTAGTTTCAGCTAGTTAAGTTGGTCAAATGCCTCATTTGATACGTAAAGAAATGGAGGTCAAAAAAGGAGGTGTGATATAAGTGGTTCATCTCAACAGTATAAACATGAGAAACCCAAGAGAATCCCACTTTCCTATCAAACTGGAGCTCTGGATGAGTCTGGTGGTTCCTAGAGGCTCTGAATAAAGCACAGGCTGTTGATATGTCCCTGAATCTGTTTCATAGTTACATTTACCCAGAGAAGGATATCTGGCTGAAAGCAACGGATTACTAGGATCGTTTTAATGACTCAAGTACAGTTAACTTGCAACAACTGCTGAGCACCAGCGTTACCTAAAAGTCTTAGCATGCCACTGTTACAAGGGGCCCAATTATGTTTCCAGGATCACTGGTTCAGCAGCTATGCAGTGAGGGCTCGACACTACCCAGCAAACACTTAGATTTTCTAGTGCATTAAAAAAAGGCAGAGGACAGAAGTAGGAGGGAAAGGCATGGCCTATACACAGTGAACCCATACACTGTGAACATCAAACCCTGGGAAGGGGTTGAGGAATCCCAAATCAGCCTTGAGGGATGTGGAATATTAGAGCTCTTACAAAATGGAGCTTCCTTCTTTCTTCCTTCCATTTCCTTTCCTCCCTGCTTTTGGTAGGCACTGTTAGAGCTACTCAGGCCCTTCATAAGTAACATATTTAAGACTTGTTAAGCCCCTTTCTTCCCAAAACACAAGCACATTTTATATACACCAGTTACATGAGATCCTATCTCTTTTTTTTTTTGCCAGTCCTGGGGCTTTCCTTAAGACTTGTGCTCTACCACTTGAGCACCACTTCTGGCTTTTCTATGTATGTGGTACTGAGGAATTGAACCCAGGTCTTCGTGCATGCTAGGCAAGCACTCTACTACTAGGACAGACTCGCAGCTCGAGATCCTATCTTTAAACCCATCTCTCAAGTGTCTTGGAGGAGGGAAAGCAGATTTTCTCCCAGAAATCACCAGTTTTTATGGTTTATGATGGCCCTTAGTAGTCATCTACGTAAATGGAAACAAGTACATAGTACACTTGGGTGATTTTCTCCAGGCAATATTCATGTCTACCATCTCATTTTACATAGGCTATGGAATGATCAAGATAAATATCTCTTGAGGCCAGGCATCTGCGGTTCCTACCTATAACCCCAGCTACTCAAGAGGTTGAGATCTAAAGATTATAGTTTGAAGCCAGCCCAGTGTGAGAGACTCTTATCTCCAATTAACCACATACACATACACACATAAAACCTGGAAAGGAACTGTGGCTCAAATGGAAGAGCACCTGCCTTGAGTTAAAAAAAAAAAAAAGCTCAGGGACAGTGTCCTGGCCCTGAGTTCAAGCCCCAAGACACACACACAAACAAAATAAAATAAAGTCCCCTTATTGAGACTTTTATTCTAAGTTCCACTTTCTCTGAACTCAGTGGGATGAGGCCAAGAAGAAAGAGATAGACAAGTAAAGAAGAGAAGAGGGGAAGAATGTCAAAAATTGAATGCATATCCTACAAAATTAAGAAAAATGAGGGAAGGAGTGGGTAGGGGAGGGATAGGTGAGAATGTTGATAGGGATAATATTGATAAAAATATATTGTTAAATGACATCTCCTTTGTACAACTACTTGAATAAAAATAAAGTAGTATCTTTACAAAAAACACTTGCTAAATATAGTAAGTAATATTATAATCTATTTTATCTTCAAAGGAGCTACAGTGAAAGGACATATCGTTGGTGCCAAAGTCAGTGTGGGAGGCAGCACAATTCTGAAGTACATGTGCTGTTTGTTATGTCCTCCTCAGGGGAGGACAGAGAAGAGAAAGTAGGAAGCATGGCACCTAAGCATAAGCTCAGTGCAACTTGTTCTAAGGACAAGCACAAACAATGGGAGACAGCAGATTCTAGAGAGGGTCAGGGTAGAGCTTGGTTCCTTAATTTTATGAGTTAAAGAAACTAGACTCATGTTCCCTGGGGCACAGGCTCTGGGGTAGACAGCATTGCTCGCCCTGTATGGTCAATGTTATTGGGCCAGGGAACTTCTCTATCTAAAACTGGCCTGATTAAGCCTCTGCCTTCCTTTCTTCTCAAATTTACTTCATAGCTAAAGCTTTTAAAACCTGGCTAAATCTGTCCCTTCCTCCAAACATAAGAACGTTCTGTGCTACCATTTAAGAGACTATGAAACAAAAAGGACCAGGTAGATTGGAACAAACCAAGCAGGAGTCACTCAGGCTAAATGTCCATCATCCAACAAAAAGGAGGCGGGGATGGGATGGGGGGGAGAGACGGGGGAGGGGAATCCCCCACAGGACGGTTTTCCCTGAAAATAAGAGATTCCGGTCTTCCTAAATCCCTGCTCTCATCCTTACCAAAAAAAAAAAAAAAAAAAAAAAAAAAAAAGAGTAACCTCTTAAGTGCAGGATATAAACCAGTGAATTTAATTTACATTGTTCTGTTCCTTGTTTCTACTCTATAAACCCACTTCTCTCACTTTTTGCCAGTCCTGGGCCTTGAACTCAGGACCTGAGCACTGTCCTTGGGCTTTCTCAAAGCTAGAGATCTACCACTTGAGCCACAGTAGCACTTCTGGCTTTTTTTTCTATGTATATGGTACCGAGGAATTGAATCAGGTCTTCATGCATATTAGGCAAGGACTCTACCACTAGGCCAAACTCCCAGCCCTGCATCTCTCTCTTTTGAGTCAGGAATTTTTAAAAATATATATAAACCGGGGCCAGGAGTTTGGCCTAGTGGTAGAGTGCTTGCCTAGCATGCACAAAGACCTGGGTTCGATTCCTCGGTACCACATACATTGAAAAAAGCCGGAAGTGGTGCTGAGGCTCAACTGGTAGAGTGCTAAGCCTTGAGAAAGTCCAAGGACAGTGCTCAGGCCCTGAGCCCAAGCCCAGGACTGGCAAAAAAATAAATAAATAAAATAAAAAAAATATATATATAAACCATATTCTCCATGTTGAAAGACTGTTATTTGGATCTTGGCAGAGATGAGGGAAGTTAATTATGATTTGTAATTATTCATTTCAAGAGCATTACACTGTCAAATAAAAACCTTACTGTTTGAAATTGCTGGGTGGAACAACTTCAATTCTTGCTCCCTGAGTGCCATTTCAAATGGCCACTTAATTCCATTTAAGCACCCACAGTGTCAATAATTACAAACTCTAGAGCTGGCTGTAAAAACTCTGTGTATGTTCTCAAGAAAGCGAACGACTGTTGACCTGCAAAGCACAATGCAAACCTCTGTGATTGCTTTTGCTGAAATTACAAAAGTGTCTTCATCACCAATTGCTAGGGACTATTTCCATGAGCTATGAAACGTATATTTGTGAATGAGGAGCTAGCTGATGTGGTATGCCACAATCAGATCATGCTCATGTTTATTTGCTTTACATGGATGCAAGATGAATCACAGAATAGATGAGTTAACTTGTGCCTCGTCAGATGTTTCCCTCTCTCTTCACTTTGTATGAGCATGTGGCTCACATTGCTCATTCCCTTTGGGGAGCTGTGTGTGACATACTGCATCTCATCAGGTCCCAGAGATGCAAAGAAGTTAAGAACAGGTGTAGGCAGATCCCACTCAGCAGAAGGGAGAAAGAGATAAAGAACTGAGCTTCATGGGGTTAGGTTTTTTTTTTTAAATAAGTTTTATCAAATTTATTGTTTTTAAATTCCTGTTAGATTAAAAATGCACATAATATGTACATTAAATTGTACATATTAATAGGATTCATAATATATACATTAAATTATACATATTAATAGAATAACTATAATTTCTTCTGAAATATTTATCATATCATCAAAAGGCAATCATTATAGAATTTTATTCCATGATAAAAGCAATCTTGTCTAATTCATTTCATGCCACTTTGGAATTTTTTTTCTTGTACTCAAAGCTCTACCACTTGAATCACAGCACCACTTCCAATTTTTGAGTGGTTAATTGGAGATAAGAATCTGATGGGGACTTTTCTCCTTGGACTGGTTTTGAACCACAATTTTCAGTTCTCAGCACCCTGAGTAGCTAGGATTATAGGTGTGAGTCACCAGTGCCCAACTTTTTGGAAGAAAATTAAAGTATTTTAAATAAGAAACTTGAAAATTTACAGTTTCCAAGTTAATGTACCTTTAAGTATCCTGAAATAATTCATTAAAAGCTTACATATTTTTAATCCAAAGTTGTGGCAACATAATTGTGAAACATTTCAAATGTTCCTCTGTAACTCTAGGAAGTGGTTTTGTTGTTTGTTTTTTCTGATGAGCTCCTATGTCATTAGGATACTAGGTGGGTTTTTTGACTAAAGGATGTCTCAGAGATAATATTCCAAGTATGTCCAAGGCAGGTTGCATTTCTAGGGCAGATTGGAAGAAATACAGCAATTTGTCTTTCACAATATTGCAAGAATCATTTGAGAAAAATGAATACACTGAATAGTACATGAGGTACTAAGACCCTGTTTAGTGAATATCCAAAACCAGCCTCTTGTAATGATTGAGAATGTGGTCACTGTCTAGAAGGAGGAATGTAGAGGCATGACTCAATGCAGTGGGGACAGAAGCAAAGCAAACCAACAACCTGGAGCATTTACTTCCAAAGAGTTATCTCATTTGACTTTGGTTGCCTGGAAACACCAACATTTGGTGGAAACAATCACAAGAGGAAGCTTCAGAGCATGCACTGAAATGCATTCTGGCCTCAACTTCACCAAGGATACAGCTGGATTTGGATGCTGACTTACCTCATTCCCACCACTCTATTTTTGCCTCCTCATTGAGGAGCCATCTAGACTTTCTATGAATGGACAGACTATATACTTAGTGCCAAAGCTCAAAAACAGTTAAAAAGAAAAGAGTAGAGATTCTGGGGAAAAGGAAGGAGAAAGTATGTTCATTTCTGTAAGAACTGGCTGTCTTAGGCTGTGACCTAAATATCCTCATTCCCTGGGGTCTCTCTGGGGCTTTTTTTCCTGTCTTTATTGTCACAGCTGTGGAATCAGATCAAGTTGTTGTGTTTGTTTTGGAAATGTAACAACTTATCACTAAGGTTCAGTACATAGAGTAAGAGTCTTGGGAGGAGCAAACTTTGAGGATTTAAGAGTGAATACAGAGTGCGTATGTACAACTAACTGCGATCGTGTGAACACAGAACAAATGCAGCCTGGAATCTCCTTCCTACATGCGTATTTAGTGTTCATTCCTTATCTCAGACAGATATTACATAGCCACACAATTCTACTTTCTTTCCTCTAGTCTCAGGCTATCTAGCAAACCTCATATGAACCCAAACTACAGATGGATGACACAGCAAATGACTGACAGAAGATACTCCTACAATCAGTAATGAAGAGTTAGGTGCTGGTAAATCATGCCTGTAATCCCAGCTACTCAGTAGACTGAAATATAAGAATCACAGTTTGAAGCCAGCTTGGGCAAAAAAAAGAAGAAGAAGAAGAAGAAGAAGAAGAAGAAGAAGAAGAAGAAGAAGAAGAAGAAGAGGAAGAGGAAGAGGAAGAGGAAGAGGAAGAGGAAGAGGAAGAGGAAGAGGAAGAGGAAGAGGAAGAGGAAGAGGAAGAAGAAGAAGAAGAAGAAGAAGAAGAAGAAGAAGAAGAAGAAGAAGGTGGTGAGACTTATCTCCAATCAACCAGCAAGAAGCTGGAAATGGAGGTGTGGCTCAAAGGAGCATAAGCCTTGAGGAGCATTAGCCTTGAGTAAAAAAAACTCAGGGCAGTGCCCAAGCCCCAGGACTGGCACCAAAAAAGAAAAAAAATAAAAAAGGAATAAAGGAAAGAACTCAAGTAAAAATTGGTAGACGATGAACCAACAATGGCCCAAGAAGGAAATCAATCTGAAACATAAGATGAGATATTAAATATTAGCCAGTACTGCTAAAGAAAAGGTGGGGTTAGAGGCAGAGCATAAATTGGAGCCAAACTGAAATAAAATTAAGAGTCATTAACTTGGCCAACAGCTCTGTGCAGATGGGGAAGCCCTGTGTCT
This sequence comes from Megascapheus bottae, assembly GCF_031878675.1. Taxonomy (NCBI): domain Eukaryota; kingdom Metazoa; phylum Chordata; class Mammalia; order Rodentia; family Geomyidae; genus Megascapheus; species Megascapheus bottae. Next base: position 5,218,297 of record NC_143525.1, on the reverse strand, counting down.
TGTCTCTTACTGTCCCAGATGTCCCTAGCAGGAGGCGGCTACTGCACCAGCTGGTTCCAATCTGGAGTTGGCACCTGGAGATCTCTCTGGCAAACTACTCCCTCCCACCTTTCCCTTACCTTAGAATCTTAATCTTTTTTTTTTTTTAATGGTCATAGGGCTTGAATTTGGCCTGGGTGCTGTCCCTTAGCTTTTCAGCTCAAGGCTACCACCCTATCCTGGAGCCAAGCCCCACTTTCCGTTTTATACAGGTTAATTGGAGATGAGTCTCAGGTCCTTTTGTGCCTGGGCTAGCTTTGAATCTTGATCCTCAGATCTCAGCCTCCTGAGTAGCTAGGATTAAAGTCATGAGCCACCGAGCCTGCCAAGAACCTTAATTTTTTAAATTGATAGTTAAGCTCTACCTTGACTGCTCCCCATCATGACTGGACGCTATACCTATACTGAATGATCTTTACAAAACCTGAGCTCAGATATGTAAATTTCTATGAGAGATCACACAAATCATGAACAAACAAGACAACACACTACCCTCAAAAACTAACAACATGGGAAGACCTAAGTGAGAGTGAAGAAGAGAGGCTAAGAGCTAAGCAGAAGAATCATTAAAGTAATGGTGACAGAAATGGCCAATAAAATAAAAGAACAGATCTGTAAACAACTAAGAGAACTGAAAGGGAAGGCAGAAAAAAAAAAACAAGGAAAAAAGAAAAAAAAATGCAGGACATGTAAGAAAATATCCACAAAGAGCTCAGAAGCTTGAAGAGCTCCATCTCCCAACTATAAAACACAGTTGGAAGCACAGGTAATGGAAGGAAAGAATTGGTAGCAGGTATCAAGAGATGAAGATACAGCAGAGGAATTAGAACAAAATTTCAAAGACATGAAAAAAAAAAACCCAATCAAAGCACAGCAAAGGGACATTTAAGAACTAGCAGATTCAGCTAAAAGAGAGCTAATATTCACAATCAACGGTGAAACTAAAAGCTTTCATATCAAACAAAAACCAAAGGAATTCATGAACACTAAACCAACACTAGAAAGGATCCTAAAGGACAAATACAATCTGAAGGAAACAATCAAAGTGAAGGATCCATAACAATGAACAAAACCCAGGAGAAGACTAGTTTAGTACGCACAAGAAGTAGTAGCAAGAAGCACAATAAAGGGGGCTGGGAGTTTGGCCTAGGGGTAGAGTGCTTGCTTCGCATGCACAAAGACTGGGGTTCAATTCCTCGGTACCACATACATAGAAAAAAAAAGCCAGAAGTGGTGCTGAGGCTCAAGTGGCAGAGCTCTAACCTTGAGAAAGCCCAAGAACAGTGCTCAGGCCCTGAGCTCAAGCCCAGGACTGGCCAAAAAAAAAAAAAAAGCACAATACAGGAAAAACAACAACAACAAAAAACAAACACAATACCTAGAAACACGTCATTTTCTCTGTAGTAATATTAAATATCAATGGGTTTAATTCCCCCCAAAGATATAGAGCGGCAGATTGGATAAAAAAAGAAGAAAAAATCCAAGCAGGGTGCCAGTAGCTCTCACATGTAATCCTAGCTACTTAGAAGGCTGAGATCTGAGGACCATAGGTTGAAGCCAGCCTGGGCAAGAAAGTCCATGGGACTCTTACCTTCAACAAACTACTCAGAAAAATCTGGTTCAGGTGGTAGAGCACTAGACTTGAGCAAAAGAAACTCAGGTACAGTGCCCAAGTCCTGAGTTCAAGCCCCAGGACCAGTAAACACACACATACACACACACACACCGCCCAATCATTTGTTTTCTCCAAAAAACTCATCTCACAGTCAAAGATAAACATAAATTCCAAGAGAAGAAATGGAAAAGGATCTTTCATGCAAATGCATCCTGCAATAGGGCAGGAGTAGCCATACTGGAATATGATAAAATAAACTGATAAAATAGACTTCTCATTAAAATCAGTATGAAGAGACACAGAAGGTCATTACATATTAATAAAGGGAATAATCCATGAAGAGGAAATCACAGTGGTTGATATTTATACATTGAACAATGGTGCATCTAAATACACTAAACAAACTCTTCAGCTTTTAGAGCATAATTAAACATGATAGACCCAACACAATATTAGTGCGGGACTTTAACACTCCTCTCTCAAGAGATGTCAACCAAACAAAAGAACAACAAATAAGCCTCTGGATTAAATGACACCATAACCCCAAAGGGTTAATAAACATCTATAGAGTATTTTACCCAACAACTGCACAATTCCCATTCTTCTCAGCAGCCTTTTGAACATTCCCCCCAAATTGACCATATTCTAGGACACACATCAAGCCTAAGCAAATACAAAAGGATCAAGATAACTTCTTGTATCCTATCTGATCACAATGGAATCAAACTAGTTCTCAACAAAAAATTATGCTGCAGATGGCAGTAAAACATAGACTGAATAATATACTGTTGAACAAACACATATGTCACTGAAAGAATAAAGAAGGAAATCAGAAATTTCTTACAATGCAATGAAAATGAAAAAATATCATAGAGGAACTTCTGGGATACTCCAAAAGCAGTATTGAGAGAAAAGTTCATAGCTCTATGTGCACATATAAAGAAAACTGAAACAATGCAAATAAATAACCTCAAGATGCAAATAAAGCTTCTAGAAACACAAGGACAAACCAAACCCAAAAATACTAGACAGAGTTAGTAAAGATTAAGGGCAGAAATCAATGAAATGGAAACTTAAAAAAAAAGATACATAAAACCAATGAAAAAAAAAAAGCTGGTTCTTTGGAAAAAAAATTACTAAAGCTAACAGACCACTAGCTAAACTGACCAAGAAGAGAGTCAGGTCAATAAAATCAGAGATGCCAAGGTACAACAAATATCTAAGAAATCCAAATGATTATGAAGAAACATTTTCAAAACCTATACTCAAATAAGATGGAAAATTTAGCAGAAATGGACAAATTCCTAGAAACTATGAGCTGCCTAAGTTGAACCAAGAAGATATAAACCACTTAAACAGACCCAAAACAAGCAGTGAGATGGAAGAAATAATAACAAGTCTCCCCAAAAGGGAAGTCCAGGTCCAGATGGATGCACAGCTAAATACATACAACCTTTAAAGATGATCAGCCTTTCCACAAAATAAAACAGAAGGCGTTGGGAGTTTGGCCTAGTGGTAGAGTGCTTGCCTAGCATGCACGAAAACCCAGGTTCCATTCCTTGATACCACATACATAGAAAAAGCTGGAAATGGTTCTGTGGCTGAAGTGGTAGAGCACTAGCCCAAGGACAGTGCTCAGGCCCTGAATTCAAGCCCCAGGACTGGCAAAAAGAAAAGAAAAGAAAGAAGAAAAGGAGAAAGAGACAAGAAAAGAAAGGGAGAAAAAAGAAACAGAAGGATCACTACAAACTCATTCTACGAAGCCAGGATTACACCTATCTCAAAACCAGGTAGGGATTCATGATAAAAGAAAAGTATAGACCAATTTCTGATGAACACAGATGCAAAACTCATTGCTAAACTACCTGCTAACAGAATCCAACAATTAATCAAAACTACTATACCTTATGATTGAGTTGGTTTTATCCTAGAGCTGTAAGGTTGGTTTAATATATATAAATCAATAAATATAATAGAGTATATTAACAGAACCAAAGATGAGAATCACATGATTATCTCAACAAATGCAGGGAAAAAAGCCTTCAAAAAATCCAACATCTTAATGGCATTCACAGGGAAGTGGATGAATCTAGAGCGAATCATGTTGAGTGAGACAAGTCAAGACCTAAGGAACAAAAGGCACATGGTATCCTTAATATGTGGCTATTAAATCCAAAGAGTACAAGTGCGAGGACTCAATATCTGCATACCCAATGCTATGGACATGGTAATGGAAATATAAACATAACTATATATACATAAAAACCTATGACTCTATAGACATAATGTTTTATTTAATAAATTAATATGTTTCTATGACATACAAATCATTAGCCTAATTTTGATTAAGTTCTAAAAACTAAGTGCCATTGATTGTAAATAGAGATTCCCTTCTTGAAACACTTGTTTGTTAAACTTTACATCATTTAAAATATGATGTAAAAATCAACGTTAATAAATTCTTTAATAAAAAAATAGACATAAAAAATCCAACATCTATTTATGATAAAAGCTCTAGAGAACCTAGGAATAGATGGAATACACCATAGTAAATGGTATAAAAAGTAGAACCATTTTATGTAAAATCATGAAAAAGGCAAGGATTTCAATTTTCTCCACCCCTTTTCAATATGATACTGGAATTCCTAACCAGAGTAATATGGCAAGAAAAAGACAAAAGGGATTCACTTAGGGAAAGAAGTCAAACTATCCCTATTTGTGGATGTTACTATCTTATATCTGAAGGACCCAAGAGAACTCCCATCTCCAAGCCCCTAGAGATGATCAATGATTTCGGCAAAGTTGCAGGGCACATAATCTACCCACAAAAATCAGTAGCTTTTCTGTTTACCAACAATGTATAGACACAAAGGGAAATAGGAAAAACAATCCCATTTGCAATACCTTCAAAAAAAATTAAAGAAAATACTTTCATACTACCAAAGATGATCTTCAAATTCAATGCAATACCCATCAAAATACCAATGGTATTTTTCATCAAGGTAGAGGAAATATTCCAAAAATTCACACAAAACAACAAAAAACCTTGAGTAGCCAAAGTAATGCTAAGCCAAAAAATACTTACGGTATTATAATTGTAGACTTCAAACTTTATGACAGATCTATAAGTAACAAAAACAGCTGGGTACTGACACAAAAATAGACCAAAGACCAAACAAGAAGACCAAGTACCTGACATTTAATAAGGTAGCCAAAAATATAAGTTGGAAAAAAGACAGGAGATAAAGACAGACTTTTCAGAAGAAGGTAATAATGGCAACTAAAGACATGATGAGGAAATGCTCAACATCCATGGCCATAAAGGAAATACAAATCAGAACAACTCTGAGATTCCATCTCACCCTAGTTAGATTGGTCAACATCCAGAATTCAAACAACCACAAATGCTAACAGGGATGTTAAAGTAGTTACACAACTACTCTGATGATGTATGGAAGTTCCTCAAAACACTCAACACAGAAATTCCTTATGACCCAAAGTGGCTCTCTGGCCTCAAGTAGTAGAGTGCTAGTCTATAGTGAAAATGCTCAGGGATAGTGCCCTGGTCCAGAGTTCAAGCCTCATGACAAAAAAAAAAGGAAAAAAAAAAAGAAAAGAAAAGAAATTCCTTATGACCCAGCCATGCCACTATTATCACTATTATTTACCCAGAACATTACAAGTCAGAATATAGTAGAGACAATTGTACATTTATGTTTGTTGCTACACTACTCACAATAGCCAAGTTAAAGAACCCAAGAAACTGGCACAAGAACAGGCCTGAAGACCAATGGAATAGAACTGAGGACCCAGATATTAAACCACAGACCTATGGCCACCTAATCTTTGACAAGGGAGCCAAAAAAATAGAATGGAAGAAAGACAGCCTCTTCAACAAGTTGTGCTGGCAGAACTGGTTAAGCACCTGCAGAAAACTAAAGTTGGATCCTTCTTTGTCACCTTGCACTAGAATTAACTCCAAATGGATCAAAGACCTGGAGGTAAAAGCTGACACACTGAAAACTTTACAGGAAGGAATAGGAGATACACTAGGCCTCCTTGGCACAGGTCGAAACTTTCTTAATAAGGACCAAGAATCACAACAAATCAGAGAAAGGCTGGATAAGTGGGACTGCATTAAACTGCGGAGCTTTTGTATGGCAAAGGACATAGCTAGTAAATTAATTAGGAAGCCTACAGAGTAGGAGAAGATCTTCACCAACCAAACAATGGACAAAGGCCTCATATCTAAAATATATCAACAACTCAAAAAATTGAATCACTCCAAAACTAATCTCCAAAGTAACAACCATCCCATTAAAAAATGGGCCAAAGACTTAAAGAGAGTCTTCTCTGAAGAAGAAACAAAAATGGCCTATAGACACATAAAGAAATGCTCAACATCTCTGGTCATAAAAGAAATGCAAATCAAAACAACGCTAAGATTCCACCTCACTCCAGTTAGAATGGCCAGGATCAGGAAAACTAATAATAACAGATGCTGGAGGGGATGTGGCCAGGAGGGATCAATACTACACTGTTGGTGGGAGTGCAAACTTGTTCAACCACTATGGAAAGCAGTGTGGCAGTGCCTCAAAAGGCTAAACATAGAGCTCCCCTATGACCCAGCAATTCCACTACTTGGCATTTACCCAACCATCCAGAAACAAGGGCATACTAAATCCACTAGCACAACAATGTTCATTGCAGCACTATTCACCATAGCAAAGATATGGAACCAACCTAGATGTCCCTCAGTTGATGAGTGGATCAACAAGTTGTGGTATTTGTACACAATGGAATTCTATGCTGCTGTCAGAAAGAATGGCATTGCCCCATTTGATAGGAAATGGAAAGACAGAAAAAATCATATTAAGTGAAGTAAGCCAGACTCAAAGGAACTTAGGCTCAATGGTTTCCCTCATTTGTCATAATCAGTAGAAACCTTGGGCTCTACTAGCAGAGATCTGCAATAGAGCAAAATCTTGATACATAAGGCCATATAGTAGGACGCTAAATGAAAGGATCTCTAGGATATAGAAACATAAGCCATATAATGAATGATTGTTGCCTTAATGTACTATGTTGTCTCTCATCTCCTTTGCTGCCCCTGGGGTATCTCATATTGTTACAGTATCTCACTTTGTTATCTGATATATTGAATTTATTTGTATTTGGTTATTTGAAATTTGATAGGGAAGGGGGGAAAACCAAGATGGATGGGGGGGGTGGGGGGGAGGGTAATGGGTACCAAGACATGTGAAAGGGTATCAATGTATGTGAGTTAATGCACCTTCTATCTGGCAAATATCATGTAACCCTTTTATTAATTACAATAAAAAATTAAAAAAAAAATAAATAAAGAACCCAAGAAATAGAAACATATTCCCTACAACTGATAAATGGATCAAAAAAAAGTGTTACATATAACACAATGGAATTTTACTCATCCATTAGAAAGAATATTATGTAATTTCCAGGAACTAGAAGGACCTAGAATAAATCATGTTAAATGAAATAAGCCAAATTGAGAGAGACAAATGGCACCTATTTTCTCTCATTTGTGAAAGATCTAAAATACAACTGGACATGACAACTTATACTATACACCAGGCATTCACACAAATAGTCAGACTAAAAGAGGTGATTCTAAGGTAAGGAACCCAAAAATGCGTAACTCCTCTGAACATTTAAAATGCTATTAATAAAACCAATTCCAAGAAACAGAAACATACGGTTTGTTTGTTTGTTTGTTTTTTCCACAGCACCACTTCCAGCTTTTTTCTGTGCATGTGGTACCGAGGAATTGACTCTGGGCCTTCATGCATGCTAGGCAAGCACTCTACCATTAGGCCAAACTCCAATTAACCACATGAAAATCAAAAGTGGCCCTGTGGCTCAGGGGTAGAGCACTAGACTTGAGCTGAAGAGCTCAGGGACAGAGTCCAGGTCCAGAATTTAAGCCCCATAATCAACAACAAAAAAAGAAAAGAATAGAAAAAAATAAACTATGAAACTGAGAGTAGGGATGGGAGCGGAGAATTGGGGGAAAGCATGGAAAGGGACGAAAATGCTCAAGAAGCATTGTACTCAAAACCTGGCTCATGAAACTGTAGCCCCTCAACTCCATAAAAATAACATTTGGGGGGGGGGATGGTGCAGGAGTTTGTCCTAGTGGTAGAGTGTTTACCTAGCATGCACGAAGACCTGGGTTTGATTCCTTGTTACCACATACATAGAAAAAGCTGGGAGTGGTGCTGTGGCTCAAGTGGTAGAGCAGTAGTCCTTTTTTTTTTTTTGCCAGTCCTGGGCTTGAGCTCAGGGCCTGAGCACTGTCCTTGGATTTTTTTTCAAGGCTAGACCTCTACCACTTGAGCCTCAGCACCACTTCTGGCTTATTCTAAGTATGTGGTACCAAGGGATCGAACCCTGGTCTTCGTGCATGCTAGGCAAGCACTCTATCACTAGGCCAAACTCCCGGCCCAGAGCACTAGTCTTGAGAAAGCCCAAGGACAGTGCTTAGGCCTTGAGTTCAAGCCCCAAGTCTGAGAAAAAAAACAAACCAAACCAAAACATTTTTTTAAAATGTTAGAAGTATGATTCCATAACAGAGTGCCTACCTAACAAGCATGAAGCTTTAAGTTCAAATCCTAGTACTAGCAAAATTAAAATTACAAAAGATAAAAAGGGGGAAATCCCTAAGGTATTTCCTCTCAGGTTCTTTGACCTTACTATAGTCTAGTTTCACTACAAGCTTTGGGCCTTACTGCTCCACAAAGCCTAAAGCCTGGTCCTTGTGGCTGGATCCAAATACCTGTTCACATTTTAATTAATTTCATTACTCTTCCTTTCAAATTGCCAGTCTTCTGTTTGAACCCAGAACCTTATGCTCACTAGGTCCTTTATTTACTAATTGAGCCTTGCCCCTTTTATGCCTTCAGTCTCCTTGGCTTACTTTTTCTAAAGAAAAGTTTACAGGGCCGGGAGTTTGGCCTAGTGGTAGAGTGCTTGCCTACCATGCACAGAGACCCAAGTTCGATTCCTCGGTACTATATATATAGAAAAAAAAAAGCTGGAAGTGGTGCTGAGGCTCAAGTGGTAGAGCTCTAGACTTGAGAAAGCCCAAGGACAGTGCTCAGGCCCTGAGCTCAAAGCCAGGACTGGCAAAAAAACAAAATAAAACAAAACAAAAAAAACAAAGAAAAGTTCGCAGTTATTAACAGTTCTGTTTGTTCCATTCATCTCAGAATACCCTAAATGCCTTCCAAGCTCAGTCATCTGTTAGTACCTCTAAACGCTTCTCTTAGTTAACCATTTATTTATCTGTATCCACTAGTTTCTCTTAAGAGTAAACAAACCTTCTTTATAAAATCTTCTTCACTGATTCAGCTCTCAAGACTTGGAGTGAGCTTATCGTCACTGTGACAACATACCCAAGAAAAGCAAAAGTGGAAAGTTTATTCTGGTTCATGGCTTCAAAGTTTCTGTCCATGGTTGACTTCATTGCTATTAGGACTGCAGTGAAAGAGTGTGGCAGAAGAAAGCTGCTCACCTCATGGAAACTAGGAAATAAAAAAGAAAGGCTTGGGGACAAGGTGTACTCTTCAAAGGCATGCTCTATGTCCATCTTCCTGCTATTAATTCATTTAGCTCTGAGCCCATTGGTGAGGTTGGCACTCTCATGATCCAATCATCACTAACGAGCACCACTGGCTGATGACCAAGCTGTTACCACATGAGCCTTCAAGGACATTATATATTCAAACTATAAGTGAGTAGAACCAACCCATAGCTCATCTAATTACAGCCAGCAAACTTATTAAGTCCCTCTATGGAGTAGATGCTGAGAGGTAGACAAATGTAATAAAGCCTGTATGGTTCATAATAAAGCTTTTATGGTTCACCAAATTCAGCATAGCAGGGAGGGCTAGCCACTTGAGTCTGGGATGTGTGAGCCTTGATGGATCTGTTCTCAAAGAATAAACAAATTACTGGTAGGATTCTCCACATAGTTCTGGGAACCCAGGAGACAAAAGGCTGACTTATTCTTTCTTTCTTTTATTGCTCTAAGAAAAAAATGACCCTGCTGGATGGTGGCTCACATCTGTAATCCTAGCTACTCAGGAGGCTGAGATCTGAGGATCAAGGTTCAAAGCCAGCCCAGACACAAAAGGACCTGAGATTCTTATCTCCAATTAGCCTCTAGAAAACAAGAAGTGGGGCTTGGCTCAAGGGTAGGGCAGTAGCCTTGAGCGGAAGAGTTCAGAGACAGCTCCCAGGCCAAGTTCAAGGCCCATGACACACAAAACAAAACAACCAACCCAAATGCTGAGCGGCTCTTCCTTTCTCTACCATGAAAGTAGCAATGTGACTACAGCTGCAGGAAAATGACTCAATTTTTCTGGCCTTTATTTTCCTCATCTCTCAAATGAAGTGACTGGATTATATCAGTGGTTTTGTAATGATTAGTTGTGGAACCTTTTCCTCCAGCTAACATTTCTGTAGAAGCTTTCTTAAAAACAATTTGACAACCACAAGATTCAATTTTTTTTGGCTTTTTTTTTTGCATTGGCCAGTAAAATACATACTAATTAATTAAAATTAGGCAAAATGTAAAATTAATTTCTTAGTCCTACTAGTAACCTTTTGAGTGGCCTATGTTATCAAATTGGATATGGCAGACCTAGAACATTTCCATGACCACAAGTCTTAGGAACATCACTGCCCTGTACTTATACAAATCTGCATGTGTGTATGCAAACAAGTATGTTTCTCCTGTTTTTATGCAAAAATGATGTAGAGATAGGCCCTTTCTGGATCTGGAAGTCAGAAATCCACAAGTAAATCCTGACTCTTACTTATCAGTAGATAAGTCTGAGCAACTATTTAAGCTCTTTATGTTTTATTTTCCACATATTTCAAATAGATACGAAACACAGATCTCATAGGATTAAAGCCAGGATCCAATATACCAATATCACATAAAGCACACAGAATGTCTAGCATATGGCAAGTATTTAGTATTTAACATCACCACTGCCTACTTCATTCTTCCCTAATAGCACACACAGATCCACAATAAGAATGGATGTACCACGCATTGGTGGTTCACACCTGTGATCCTAGCTACTCAAGAGGCTGAAATCTGAGGATGGTGGTTCAAAACCAGCTCAAGTACAAAAGTCTATGAGACTCTTACCTCCACCATTAACCATTCAAAAATAGGAAGTGGTACTGTGTGGTTAAGCACTAGCCTTGAGCTGAAGAGGTCAGTGACAATGACCAGGCCCAGAGTTCAATCCCCAGTATCAACCGAAAAAAGAAAAATAAGAATGGATATGACCACTGCTTACATCACTTCCTGTATTTGTTATCAACACTGCTGTAACCATTACATGACTGTGTATATCTTGGCACATATGTGAAGTTAATTTTGAAAAAATGGCCCTGCGAGAGGTTCTTCCTCCTTCTACCCTGCCACCAGTACAACATATGAGGGCCCATATCTTGTGCCACACAGTATGTATCCTTCTGTTGTTGGCTGGCTTTGTCACTTAATGTATGTCCTAAGGCTCATCTATGTGGCAGTATGTGTCATCCACGTATTCTTGCAGCTGTCTACTTTCTCCTATCCACACCCTCCCACCGCATCCTGGTTCAGAGTCACCATCTTCCTTAGGATGAGCTCACAGCGAGGCAGCCCCTCCAGGAAGATAACTCGGGCTGAGGTGTACTTCCATGGTCACTTGAAATATATAAAAAGACTATGTCATGAACTTAGTTAAATCAATTCAGCCCACCTTTGTGCAAAGGCACAAGCCGTAAGATAATCCACCACCTCAGAGAATAGTGTGGCTTTGTTTGTATCAGGATGCTTTAGTACTTCCGACTGAGTATTTCTTTTAGTAAGTAAAAAAAAAAAAAGAAATTAAGGAAGCAGTCCTTCTATATTTTTGGATGTGCTTACTAAGAAAATAATGCACAATAATTAAAAGAATTTATTCTGGGGATTCTATTCCAAGAGCAATTTTAATTTATCCAAAGCAAATAACTCTGAATCTAATTTTAACTTCATCCTCTCAGAAGGACTGAATCCAGCCACTGAAATCATAAGCATCTGTGGCTAGACTATTTTTTTCCAAATGAATACTTCATGAGTAAGAAAATGGAAAAAATGCCCAGTGCAGATTCGTTACAGGGCATAATTCTCCAATCAGACTTGCAGACTTGGGCGACTGTAGATATCAAGGCCACCTCTTCTTCCTCCTCCTCCTCCTCCCCCACCCTTCTCGTCCTTCTTTTTTTTGCCAGTTTTGGGGCTTCAATTTAGGGCCCTGGCACTGTTCTTGAGCTTTCTCAAAGTTAACACTCTATCACTCACCACAGCACTATTTTCAGCTTTTTTTCTTTCTTTCTTTCTATGTATGTGGTACCAAGGAATAGAACCCAAGGCTTTGTGCATGCTAGGTAAACATCCTTCCACCAGGTCATGCTCCCAACCCTCTTTTTCTTTTTCTTCCTTTTTTTTTTTTAATGGACAGCAATGGATGGATTTTTGTGTTTGATACTGCAATACCAGATGTTAGTATGCTTAACCTATTTGCCCTCAATCAAGGACAAATGTATCACCGGAGGAAAAAGGACAATGGTACTTTAAATCAACCTCAGTCCTGAGAAGGAGGTAACATTCTTACATTTGATTTTGATGATCCAGGCTTATTTTACTCTTCCCCAAATTGGGAAGTATTCCTATATTCACAGAAACAATGCACATATTGACAACTTCAACTCATTCATGCTGGGCACAGTGGCTCATGCCTGTAATCCTAGCTACTTAGGAGGCTGAGATCTGAAGATCACAGTTCAAAGCCAGCATTGGCACAAAAGTCCATGAGACTCTTATCTCCAATTAATCACTAGAAAACCAGAAGTGGCGCTGTGGCTTCAGGTGTACAGCAGTAGCCTTGAGCAGAAAAGCTCAGGGACAGTGTCCAGGCTCAGAGTTCAAGCCTGGGCACAATTGACCAAAAAAAAAAAAATTACATTCATCTGTTACATGTGATATTGATATAAGTATATACTGAGTATGTTCAAATAAAAGACATATTTTTTCTCCTCAAATATTATCATTCAAAATCTTCTTTTCTTGATGGGTGACAGCGACTTTGGTCTGCAATCCTAGCTACTCAGGTGGCTAAGATTTGAGGATCATGATTTTAAGCCATTCCAGGCAGGAAAGTTCATAATACTCTTATCTTCAATTAACTACCAAAAAGCCACAAGTAGGGCCACAGCTCAAGTAGTAAAGCACTAACCATAAGCAAAACAAACAAACAAACAAACAAAAAACCAACAACCCCCCACCCCCCCACAAAAAAACCCCCTAAGGCATAGTATCACAACCCAAGTCAAAGTACTGGTGCATGTGGACGTGCATACTCTCTCTCTCTCCTCTCCCTCTCTCTCACCCTCCCCCATTTTTTGAAATATATAGTGACACCATCCACCATGAGGTCCCCACCAGAGTCAATCTGTTACTGGTATATCTTGAACCCCCAGGACTTTGAGTTAAGACATCTCTTTTTCTTTTTCTTAAATTAATTAATTAATTATTTTGCTAGTCCTGGGGCTTGAACTCAGGACCTGAGCACTGTTCTTGGGCTTTCTCAAGACTAGAGCTCTGCCACTGGAGCCGTAGCACCACTTCCAACTTTTTTCTATGTATCTGGTACTGAAGACTAGAACTCAGATCTTTTTTTTTTTTTGGTTGGTCGTGGGGCTTGAACTCTGGTCCTGTGTGCTGTTCCTGAGCTCTTCAGCTCAAGGCTACCGCCCTCCCCTTGAGCCACAGTACCATTTCCTAGAACCTGGGTCTTTGTGCATGCTAGGCAAGCACTCTACCACTAGGCCAAGCTCCCAGCCCAAATTTCTTTTTCTTTATAAAATACCCAGCCTCTGCTATTTCATTTATAGTAACAGGAAATGAATTAACATCTGTTGGTGTGAGCCATTCATAGAACACTTTTTCCATTTTCCCTAGAAAGCATCCCTGGCAAAAGCAAGTAGGCCTTGGCTCTGATCCAAATGAGGCCAGCTGAATATTTTTCATTAATGCAACTGGCTCTGTAGCTCTAAACTAAACAAAAAGCAAAACCTGTTTGATTGGAAAAGTTTTTTACACTTAGATCTGACAAGCAACAACTTTAGGGTTAAACCTCACAATGGTTCCTCAGCTTCTCAGTCAAGATTGCCTGTGTCTTTCCATCTTCTCAACCTATACCCCTTAGCATTTGACTGGAAACGAGGAGAAAGAAAACCAATAGGTATATGAAAGAGTAAAAATAAGGCAGCAGGAATAGAAAGAGTATATATTGAGGGCAGAAGAAGACATGAAGAGTCTAAATTTTCTCACTAGAGAAATTTTCAGATTACTCACAAAACTAAAATGAAAAGAAACATACCTAAAACAACCACATGAACAAGAGCTACATAAAATGAGCAATATTGGTATAATAAACTATAAACTCTGAGCTTACTAGTAGTAACTGAAGGATAAAATCTACTAAGAAGATATTCACACTTTAAGTGTGGCTGAAAATATCTAAAGTTCAGGTCAAAGATTTTGAAAATGAAAATCACAATCAGAGTAAGAGACCTCAAGATACCTCATCAGAATCAACAGATCAATGTGCTACACAGGACAGGGTCATTTCCACTCCTGAGGGAGACTCAGAGCCAGGGAGGAGCCTCTGGGACACACATAGCTTTCAAATCTGTAATGTTCAATTCAGGAAAATTTAAGGTTTTCCTTTTTAGAGGACACCGAGGTTGAATTTTTCTTTTAATCCAATACTGGAATTGGGACTTAGAAACTAACGCTTACTATCTCTTGAGATGCCAACCTTTATTTTCTGAATAGGGTCCCATTCCCCCCTCCCTCCAGGCCTGGTCTAAACCACAATTCTATTTATGTTTCCTGACTTAGGGGGGATGACAGGTGAGCACTATTACACTACCTATTGGTTGAGATGGATTCTCAAGAATTTTTTGTTTGGGCTAGCCTCAAACTACAATCCTCCTGATTTCTGTCTCCCAAGTAGCTAGTTATCTGAAACTTTCAAATGAGAAGTTTCCAAATTGCCACACAACAAAATAAAATGGAATGTCTGTATTCAGGGGAGAGGGGACTTGGTCAGATCAGTTTGTCAAAAGGCACGCACTTAGAATATTAAACATCGTCTTTTATTGGAATTAATTCTGAATCCCTTTGTATAACCGATTGATGCTAATAATAAATATGAGAAAAAAGAACAAATTTTTGTCACCAAAACAATTAGAGGACCAGTAAAAAATAGCTACTGCACTTCTGACTATAATACATAAAATTTTAGTGCTTGCTCATATTATAACAAAAAATTTTACTGTAAAATAAAATTTTCATCATGTCTAAACCAAGCAATAACAACCAAACATCCCTTTATTACTAATACAGTATAAAATATTAACCATAATCAAGTTAAGGTTTCCCCCAGGCATATCATGTCATGACTACAATGAAATTTTGCTTTCAGAAAAATGAGTATTTCTTCACTAGAAAAATTTGTTTATGTTGTTAATTATATAAATGGAAGGCTGAGATCTGAGGATCAAGGTTTAAAGCCAGCCTGGTCACAAAAGGACCAGAGTCTTATCTCCAATTAACTTCTAGAAAACCAGAAGTGGGGTTTGGCTCAAGGGTAGGGTAGTAGCCTTGAGCTGAAAAGCTCAGGGACAGCACCCAGGCCAGAGTTTAAGTCACATGACCCAAAAAATAAAATAAATAAATAAGTTAAAGAGAAGAAATCAACACTAAAGACTCAGGAAATGGCAAAATATAATTTGATCCAATTCTTATCTTATTTCTGGATTAAAGGGAAAAAAACAGTAAACTCAAAACAGAAGCAAGCTTTCTTTAGTTGATTATTTATCAGAAAGCAATACAAAACTCATATTTAAAGGTAAGATAAGTTATTGTTAATGATAAACAAGTGAAGAATATCTACCACTAGGTTGTTCTAGACTTCCATGAATTCAGTAAAAAAAAAAAATAGTGTAAGAGGTATAATATGGGCATGGTGGTATCTGGGAAGCTAAGGTGGGAGAATCTCAAGTTCAAGGCCAGCCTGGGCAACAGAGTGATTTTGAGGTCAAACCTGGCTACCTAATAAGACCCTTACCAAATAAGGCAGAAAAAGGACACAGGAGCAGGTGGCTCACACCTATAATCCTAGCTAACCAGGAGGCTAAGATCTGAAGATCACAGTTCAAAGCCAGCCTGGGCAGGAAAGTCTGTGAGACTCATCTCCAATAAACTACTCAGAAAAAGCCAGTAATGGTGCTGCCAGAAGTGTTAGAGCACTAAACCTGAGCAAAAGAAGCTCAGGGACAGCACCCAGGCCCAGAGTTCAAGCCCCAGGACTGGGGAAAAAGAAAAAGAAAAAGGCAGGGTGGGCTTCATATGGAAAGACAAAACAAAACAAAGGGGTCATTATTTATAATAGTTTACTTACAAAATTAATAACTAACCAAGCAAAAATCATCAAGGTACATCATCTTAGTAATATAAATAATGATGACTAACAGTTACACAGGACTTGCTGTGGGCCACCCGTACACTGAATACTTAATGGTCACTTTCTCAGTTTTCTGCATAGTCACAAAGCTGTGGCAGAGATTCAATCTGACCGATCTTTATAAGAGAGCAGAGTCAGATACACACCAAATTTTCATTCATACCTGGTTCTACCAAGTAGTTCCAGGAATATTATTAAGAAATGATACTAAACAAATAGCCATCATTTAGGAAAAAGGAAAAGATAAAACTCTACTTATGTTTACTTGACAACAGGTACTCCACCTCTATTAGTATCAAAAAGAAAAGAAACTTTATTATCTAGCATTGGTGACTCATACCTATAATCCTGACTACTTAGCAAGATGAAATCTAGAGGATTGCTGTTAGAGGTCAGCCTGTGCAGAAAAGTTCCCTACACTCCATTTCCAAAATAACCAACAAAGAACAGGGCTAGAGGAGTGGCTCAAGCCATTGTATTTGCTTAGAAAGCACAAGGCCCTGAGTTCAAATCTTAATTCTGGAAGGAAAAAAAGAGAAGTCATTCTCTTGTCTGAGGTTGAAAAAGATCAAATGAGTACATCTATCCAGGACTGATGAATGAACCATTGCATATAACCGTATACATGATGTATGGATGTGCTAAGGCCACAGCTTTAGCAGAGAACAATTTGGTTAAGTATCAAAATGCAAAGTCAATATATTCTTTCACAAAGCAAATTCTCTTCTGAAAACAAGCACTTAGGGTGAGTTCACAAATACTTTACCAAGCATAAAGAAGAAATGGTAAGTGATCATCATCACGGCAATTTTTTAAAAAAATTGAAGTAAAGGGCTGGGAGTTTGGCCAAGTGGTGAAGTGCTTGCCTAGCATGCACAAAGACCTGGGGTTGATTCCTCAGTACCACATACAAAAGAAAAAATTCAGAAGTGGTGCTGTGGCCCATGGGGTAGAGCTCTAGCCTTGTGAAAGTCCAAGGACAGTGCTCAGGCCCTGAGTTCAAGGCACAGGACCGACAAAAAAAAAATGAGGTAAAACACATGACCCACAAGAAAGAAAAAAGAAAAAAAAAAGTGGTTTCTGTCCCTTGGTTATCTCATATTGTTACACTATCTCACTTTGTTACCTGATATATCAGATATACTTGCATTTGGTTATCTGAAATTGGATAGGGAATGGGGGAAAACGAGATGAGGGGTGGGAGTGGGGAGGGAAACGGGGACCAAGACATGTGAAAGGGTATCAATGTATGGGAATTAATGCACCATCTATCTGGCAAATATCATGTAACCTTCTATTAATTACAATAAAAAATATATGGAAAAAATAAAACAAAACAAAAAGCAAAACAGTAAAAAAAAATTCATGTAACACAAAATTATCGTTTTAAACAAGTTTAAAGTGCATAACTCACGTGGCTTTTAGTATATTTATAATGTTGTGCAGCCATCACCACTAGGTAGCCCCATGACATTTTCATCATCCCAACAGGAGACACCTTTATTCATCTCAAACATTCACTCCTTTCTTTTCACCTTTGCTCTCAGGTTCTAGCAACTACTAGACTGTTAACTGTTTCTATGGACTTTCTTTCTTTTTTCCTTTTTTTTTTTTTTTTGCCAGTCCAAGGGCTTAAACTCAGGGCCTGAGCGTTGTCCTTAGGGTTTCTCAAGGCTAGAGCTCTACCACTTGAGCCACAGATCCTTTCAGGCTTTTTTCTATGTATGTGGTACTGAGGAATTGAGCCTGGGCCTTCATGCATGCTAGGCAAGCATTTTACCACTTAGGCCCTCTACAGATTTTCTTATTCTAGCTCTTCCATTATAAAGGGAATCATACAAAATGTGTCCTTTCTGTATGCCTTCTTTCACTCAATATAATGTCTTCAAGACAAGGCATATTCACATTATAGCACATGGCAGAAGTTCATTCCTGTGGTGGCGACACTGGAAGCTCAGATTTCAAGGATTCCGAACTCAGCAAACAGACTCACACTACTCAGTTATTGCTTCTACAAGTTTATGACAGTGAAGAGATACAAGGCAAAATCAGCCAATGGAGAAGGACCTGGGGTGATATTCAAAGGAAAGCCGACATAAACCTTCATAAGTCCTCTCCAGAGGAATCACGGGACAAGTTTATCCCCTAGCAATGGGCTGTGATGTGTGTATAATGTTACCAGTCAGGAAGTTCACTAGCAAGGACCAGTCACATGGGCTTCCCAGACCCAGCATAGTCAATAGA
This sequence comes from Megascapheus bottae, assembly GCF_031878675.1. NCBI lineage: Eukaryota > Metazoa > Chordata > Mammalia > Rodentia > Geomyidae > Megascapheus > Megascapheus bottae. The sequence goes on along the minus strand of NC_143525.1, from coordinate 5,199,787 downwards.
CCAGCACATGCCACAGAAAGGCAGCAAGTGTTCAACATAAACTAGAGTTTGCATGCAGTTAAGGCACAGTGAACCACTCTTATCAATTGTGGGGGAGTAGGGGACCCTCCTGAAATCTAGTTATCTAGAATACCAGCATAGGGCCTACTCCACCAGCAGCTGTTCTAAAACTGCTATGATCACTTGTTTCTACACTGTGCCAAAATTGTAGCTTGTCAACAGCTTCCAGGTATGAAACAGTACTACTTAATAATTGTTTTATTTCAACCTTCCTGACTCAAAGCATCCATGTGAACATGCATGGTAAGACTGAGAGCTCGTATTCCAAAAAAGCCAACTAGAAGGAGGGTGAACAGGTCACCAGTTATCCTAGACACAACTTAGGAACTAAAAAGTCATTTTTATTTTACAGCAAATTCCACCATTGCCTCAGGGTGTTCAGCAAAGCCTACACCATCTAAAATGTCTTCACAAATCATTATGGCACAAGCCATGGCAGAGGCAGACAGGGTGGGTGAGAAGTAGCTTTTATTATTTAGAAGCTGATAATGACATTCAATTTCCATTGGGAATCTATCTTTATATAATGAAGTCAGGAAGAGTCTCTCTGAAGACAATAAATAAATCAAATGATTTTACAGTCTTTGAATTGTAGCCCTCAAGAGATCTGCTTGAAAAAAAAAGAAGAAGAAGAAGAAGGAATCAACACACAGAGCCCCAAATGGCCTGATATTTTCTTGGCTGCTTGCTCCTGGATAAGCATAATTCACTGCTTGTCTATGGGAACTCAGACATGGAAAAACAGAAGACGCTGGCACTGTGGGTATTCTGTTCAGATATAAAATAAGGTTCAATTTAGACAACATGATGGCTGAGTTTTTGTTTGATTTTTTTTTCTCCAAAAGAGAAGATAGAGATCTTAGTAAGATAAAGTCTGATTTAAAAATGTTGATTTGTCTCTTAGTGACAGCACAGGTATCTCTTGCTATCTGAATTCTTAACAATAGAAAATAAGAAACAGGATATATTCAGATCAATTTTCAAGGAAATTCCAGAATATCTGAACCTTTGTTTCTTGCTAAGTGAAATGTAAGAACCAAGTAGAATTTGACATACAGGTGACCCTTCAATATCTTTATCTAAGGAAAGCATAAACAAACTTATTTCACATACAGCCAGATTGTAAACCTTGGCTCTGTAGCTCATCTAGGCAAAAAGTCTCAGTTGTACTAGACTCCACAATTGAAGCAAAATATCTATAAACAGTATGTACATGGTGGCTGAGGCTATACTCTAATGAAACTGCCTTTCTAGAAACATATGGTAGAAACCAGGTGTGGTGGCTCACACCTGTAATCCTAGCTACTCAGGAGGCTGAGACTTGAGGATCACGGTTCAAAGCTAGCCTGGACACTAAAGTCCCTGAGACTCTTATCTCCAATTAACCACTAGAAAAGCAGAAGTGGCTCTGTGGTACAAGGGGTAGGGTGATAACCTTGAGCTGAAGAGCCCAGGGACAGTGCCCAGGCCCAGAGTTCAAGTTCCACAACCAACAAAAAGAAAGAAGAAAGAAAGAGAGAGAAAGAGAGGGGGGGGGAGAAAAGAAAGAAAGAAAGAAAGAAAGAAAGAAAGAAAGAAAGAAAGAAAGAAAGAAAGAAAAGAAAAGAAAAGAAAAGGAAAAGAAAAGAGAAAAGAAAGAGAGTAGGTTAGGGCTGGTCCCATATGCATTAAGAGTTCATTCTGGTATAAGGTAAGAGCATTTATGATATAAATCTTCATGTAACAAAATGAGAAAATTGTGAGTTATATATATGAGTTTATACAAATTAGGATAAGGATTTTTAATGTCTTTAAAAAGTGTCATTTGTAAACCATGTGCTTATGGCTCATGCCTGTAACCCAAGCTACTCAGGAGGCTGAGATCTGAGGAACACGGTTCAAAGCCAGCCCAGACATGAAAATCCATGAGACTCTTATTTCCAATTAACCACCAGAAAACTGAAAGTGGCACTGTGGCTCAAGTGGTAGAGTGCTAGCCTTGAGCTGAAGAGCTCAGGGACAGTACCCAGGCCCAGAGTTCAAGCCTCATGACCAACCAAAAACAACCACAAAAAAAAAGTCATTTGTCAATAACATTTAGTGGTAAAACATTTACAATGTTTATCAATCTTGTACGCTTACATTTTAATTATAAGAGATGTGATTTAAAAAAGAAACATTAGCTTGTTAACTGTCACTTGGCATTGAAGTAAGATAACAGAACTATGGACAGAACCCAACCTGACAGGATCTTATCCTACCACTTGAATTGTAATTCCAGAAGAGCTGGCATCCCTTAAGGATTGTTTTTCTACTTTGAATTCTTTCTCAGAAAAAAACCTGGTTTAATTATTGACTGTAATGGATCTTTATGGTCTTTTCCCTCAGACTTTCCACTCTCAAATTATATGTCACAATCTAACACTCAATATGAAGAATATACTTGAGTTACGAGTAACAATAAAATTGATTCTTGAGAATCTCATCTCCCCAAAGAAAAACTAGATTACCAGTACCTTGTCTCTCTTTGTCTTTATTGCTCATTTCTATTAAAAAAACAATTATATTATTAAGGCGTTGTACAGAGGACTAAGTGAGGTAATGAGTACATTTCTTCTTCTTGGACAAAATCATACCTTCCTTTACTTTTTCCATTATTTTTCAAATTCAAATGCTCACACATTTTTGAAAGTTGATTCAATAAAATACAACTTAAGTTGTAAGTTGCTCTCCTATTTACCTTCATCCACCCTCTTTTTACCCCCTCATAATCTTTTTTTGAGCTTTTGAACAGTTTTATTTTTCTGTTTTCATTTTAATTAGAGCATTTAATATATTATGATTTGTGTGTGTGTGTGTGTGTGTGTGTGTGTGTGTGTATGTATGTAAGAGCAGTCAAACAATATAAAACATGTTCTTTTCCTACTTGTGTTATAGACTATTCCTAATGCCTCTGAAGCCCTGATGGTCTTCAGTTTAACCACCACCTCTGTCTTGTCCAGCACTTGAAGTCAGTCAATATTCTTATACCCATTTGCAAAGAACAGGGCATCTAGGTCTCTCAAGATCCACAATTTCATTTATGCTTATCTTTGGTGAACTTCAGCAGAAAGAAAGTGAAGGAATGGGGTTGAGGTTTGCTCAGTAAGCTCAGATTATAGGGAAAGTTATTTTGTTTTTGAAAAGGGAGAAAAAGGGGTCTCAGGTAGCCAAAGTGAGTGCAGAGGAAGCCTGATTTATTCAGAATATGGCTTCCTTGTTTTGAGCTTTCTTGCTTGATACATCCAGAATGAATCACTAATCCCAGGAAAGACTTCTTGAGTAAATCCAATCTTGATTCATGGAAGGTGGTCTCTGTGATTGGTAGATGCTCACATTGGATTCTCCATAGCCACCTTTGGGAACAATGACTATAGGCCCCATACCTCTTCTTGGACTGCATTCCAAGGCCCATTTCTTTCTATTTCCACCCTTTTGGAAGGGAATTTCTTTAAAAATGTTCCTCTGACTCCATTTCTTTTATGTAAAGGCATTCACAAAAGTGTTGTGAGGACTAAATGAAAAAAATGTATGTAAAGCATTCTTCCTGTCATATGTTTATTGAATAAATGAGTGATTTACTGGATACTGTCTGTGTAGGTACTCTGCAAATGCTTTATGAACCTTATCATGCAAATCCTGTAAGATAGATTTAAAAGGACTCAGATATGCTATTTGCAAGGGCAGAAAGTAAGAAAATGGCTCAGCTTGTATTTGCACACTGCTTTGTATGGTGCCCGAGTTTCTGTTTTGGCTTATTGTTCTAAACGCTGAGAAATCTGGTGCATAGCCATGGTGCTAGCACCCATTCTGCCTTACCAAGTTCTGGGATGTATAATGTGCTGTCAATCTGTGGGAAGCTCTCTTGGATGCTCTGATGTGCTCATACCTATATAACACTAAGGGAGACCTGACTTTCTCCACGGACCTTGGCCAAATTGCTACTAGTAAACCCCATCATGTAAAGTAACTTCATCCAGATAATTCACATACAATCTGGAATTTTCCTTCCAGAGGCTTTCATGGCACCTGTGGCCTCAGGAAGTCATCACTGGAGGAAGGGAGGTACAAGTTGAGAAACTTGGGAAGAATTGGTCAGTATAAGACCAGAATAAGGCCAACCATGGAAAGGAAACAAATAGAATATACTTAAGTCATATTCTACTTCCAGCTTTTAGTTAATTGGTGATGAGAGTCTCATGGACTATTTCCTTTTGCCTGGGCTTGCTTCAAACTATGATCCTCAAATCTCGGTCTCCTCAGTAGCTGTCAGTGGGTGACAGGTGGAAGTTGAATTTTTTTCCATAGATTTTTTTATTGTAATTAATAGAAGGGTTACATGATATTTGCCAGATAGATGGTGCATTAATTCCCATACATTGATACCCTTTCACATGTCTTGGTCCCCATTTCCCTCTCCACCCCCACCCCTCATCTTGTTTTCCCCCGTTCCCTATCCAATTTCAGATAACCAAATGCAAGTATATCTGATATATCAGGTAACAAAGTGAGATAGTGTAACAATATGAGATAACCAAGGGACAGCAAAAGTGATGAGAGATAACATAGTACCTTAAGAACAACAATCATTCATTATATGGCTTATGTTTACATCATATTTTAAATGACAAGTTTAACAAACAAGTGTTCAAGGAGGGAATCTCTAATTACAATCTCTGGGACTTAGTATTTAGAACTTTTTACCCCCTCATAATCTTTTGTAACTGCATTTATTATTTACTGTTTTAAATAAACAGCTTTATTGAAATACAAGACAGAGTCCATGAAGTCTGTCCCTCTAAAACGTGCTTCTCAGTAGTTTTTAGGCCATTCACAAAATTGTGCAACTATCACCACTAACTACAACCAGGACACGTTCTTCAGGAAGCAGAAGCCTGGCCCCCATTTTAACATCCACTCATTCTCCCTTCCTCCACCCTCTGCAACCACTAATTCACTTCTTTCTCTACAGATCTGCCTAATCTGGATATGTCATACCAATGGAATCATACAGTAAGTGACCTTTTATGTCTGGCTTCTTTACTTTAAAGAGACAGCAGTTTAGGAATTGGGGGGTGAGGAGGCCTTGTTCATGATTTTAAAGAAACACCGTAACTTATTTGAGGTAGTACTATATTAAGTTTAAGGAACTACAGCAAAAAGTAGTTGTGGGCTGTGCTTCCAAAAAGATACTGAAAACTCTGGGAAGGCAGGATTTCTGCTTCATTCCCTTGGAAACAAATAAGAATGCTATAGGAGGTAAGCCTAGGAGTTCACAACTTAGAAGTAAGCACTTTCCAGATGGTACAAGACAAAGGCCAGGTTACTATTTCTATTTTGGAATTGAACTCCTGCCCAGAAGCCTTAAACCCCTTTTCTACCAGAAGTTGTAAACCATAATGTAAACATTCAACTCTACAATCTCAACTTTATCCACTTCATACCACCTGCCTTCATTCTACCTCTTCAACAGCTTCTAGCTTTTTTATGCTCAAATTCTCTTCATGGCTCATCAGCTTTGGGTTCCTTTCACCCCACTTCCATGGGGCTGGCTCTTCTTCTCACTCTAGTTACTTCCTCAGATGGGTCTTCCTAATCCAGAGTTCATCCCGGCTGGGGGCTAATCCCAGCGACCTGGGTGTGATCAGCACACACTCTACCGCTGAGTTACACTCCCAGCTTCTGGTTGCTCTTCCCACATCCTTAACAAGACTCTCTATTGAGGTACTCAATCTCAGTGCTTATGAACAGAATGCTAGTCCTTCAAACTTTCAGTTTTAGTCAAAATTAACAGATAAAATGGGAACCACATTCATGTGTGAAGTTATGCTTTGGGAAGAACTCATCTTGTTGACTATGAAGTTTTACTGCTAAATCACCTTGTTTAAATAGTTTTATTAACAATATGAAAGAGAATGTTAGAGGATATATACCAAGGTCTCCAAAGGCACTTAAAAACACAAGTAGGCAAAGGTTTTACATGATTTAAACTTGTGGAGCACTGGTTACTCATCATATATCTCAGTGATTCTACTCAGAATTTCCTGGTAGTAAGTCACTCTTAGAGCTATTCAACCATTTTCTCAATTTTTTTTTTTTTTTTGGTGGGTCATGGGGCCTGGGCGCTGTCCCTGAGCTCTTCAGCTCAAGGCTACCACCCTACCCTTGAGCTAAGTCCCACTTCCCATTTTCTAGAGGTTAATTGGAGATAAGAGTCTCAGGTCCAAGCCCAGGCTGCCTTTGAACCTTGATCCTCAGATTTCAGCCTCCTGAGTAGCTAGGATTACAGGTGTGAGCCACCGTGCCTGGCTTCAATCTCTTTGTTTTAAAGATGCAGCATAATAGGGCCAGGAGTGTAGCCTAGTGGTAGAGTGCTTGCCTAGCATGCACAAAGCCCTAGGTTCAATTCCTGGGTACCACATACTCAGAAAAAGCCAGAAGTGGCGCTCTGACCCAAAGTGGCAGAGCAGTAGCCGTGAGCAAAAGTGTCCAAGGACAGTGCCCAGGCCCTGAGCTCAAGCTCCAGGACTGCCAAAAAAAAAAAAAAAAAAATGCAGCATACTGTGATAACAAAGCTTGTAAGACAGGTTTGCTCTAGGAAATCATTTATGTGATAATACACAGAATGTAAGACGATGAATGGCAAATGAACTAGGGAGTTTTGAGATAAATAGCTCATTATCACACAGCTACATTTATATGTAACATATGCCAGGTTTAGATTTTTCTTGTTTATTGGAAAGTTTTAGGATCCTGAGGCTTGGCTGTAGCATTCTGGAAACACCAATGCCTCTGGTAAACCTAGGTCCAGCTATGAGCCCCATCCTTACAGGTTATCTGTGAGCTGACTGGTACAGGCTAGCATTCTATATCAGTGCTAAGGTACTGCCAATATCTATGGAATGTCATGGCATCTCTCTTTGCTTATGGGATGTGCAACTGCAGGGTTAGTGCTGCACATCCCACTGTTCTGTGGCCTTCAGACCCTAGCAAAGGGGTCAGCTTGCTTTGCCTTCTGCTTTTCCTTAGCTAAAACAACTTGATCTGGAATACTCTTTAAGGAGTGTGTAAAATTCACTCTAAATCTATGTTTTCAACATTCTAAATCTAAGTACAAGACACAACTGCTCTAAAAACCTAGAATCTGAGACTAGTTATAACTCAGTGGTACAGTATTTGCCTTGTAAGGCCATGGGTTTCATTTGTAGCATATTAAAAAAAAAAAGCCAGGTGCAGTAACTCACGCCTGTAATCCTAGCTACTCAGGAGGCTGAGATCTGAGGATCGAGGTTCAAAGTCAGCCCTGGCGCAACAGAACCTGATATTCTTATCTCCAATTAACCTCTAGAAAATGGGAAGTGGGACTTAGCTCAAGGGTAGAGTGGTAGCCTAGAGCTGAAGAGCTCAGGGACAAGGCCCAGGCTCGGGGACAGAACAGTAGCCCTGAGCTAGAGAGCTCAGGAACAGTGCCCAGGCCCAGATCAAGCCCCATGACCCAGCAAAAAAAAAAAAAATGGGGAACCAATCTAAGCAACAATTTAAAACAACAATTTTAAAAAGCTATAGAGTCCATTACTTAGCACATTTAAAAGTTTTAAAGGGGGAAAAACCAAGATGGGGAGGTGGGGGGCAGGGTAATGGGGACCAAGACATGTGAAAGGGTATCAATGTATGTGAATTAATGCACCTTCTATCTGGCAAATATCATATAACCCTTTTATTAATTACAGTAAAAAATATTAAAAAAAGTTTTAGAGACCCCTGGTTCATGTATTTAATAATAAAAAACAAAAGTAGTATTGTAACCAAATATTCAAAGAGCTTTCATTAAAGTTATTGCATTACTTTTGTTCTGTAGTATAGTCAAATATCACAAAGTAACAAATTTAGAACTGTTTATCATCTCAAGGTCAAAGATCCTGGGTACCATTTAGGGTATGTTCTGGCTTGAACATGGGTTAGAAGCAGAGTCCTTGAATTCCTATGTCAGTGGCCTTTAGAAGTGGGGTCTTGGAGAGGCATTTAGGGTTAAATAAAGCCATGATGGTGGGGCCCCTAAGAAGCCAGTATTGGACGAATAAGAAAAGGTAGAGGGACCCAAGCCAGTACATTCACTCTGCTTACCCTGTGACACACTCTGTCAAGCTATGATGTAGCAGAAGGCCCTCACCAGATGTAGCACCATCCTCTGGGGCTTTCCAGCTCCAGCATAGTAAACTAAATTAACTTCTATTTATTAGTCACTTAACCATTAGTCTGTTACAGCAACAGAAAATGGACTGAAACAGCTTCTGATAAGGCTTACACCAGGGTATCAAATGAGTGCCTTCCTCGCCTAGAGGCTCTTGGTAAGAACTGCTTCTTTCTTCATTGAGGTTATTGACACATTCCTGTGGTCATAAAATCAAGGTTCCCATTGGCTTGCTACCTACTGGCCATTGGTCTAGCCTTAGCTCTTGGAAATAGCTTTTGGGTCCATGTGGTTTCCTCCATCTTCAATCCTCCCCATCACCGCAGGTTCTGACTTCCAGTCTTTAACCTTTTCTTCTGCCACCACCAGAGAAAAAAATGCTATTTAAATCCCTCATATGATTTTCAGGCCCTATCAGGTCACCTTTCTACCATCGAGTCAGTTAATTAATAACCTAAATTGCACGAATAAAATACCCTTTATGATAAAATACAACATCATAATGGGATTAACACATGGGTATAGAAATCATGGGAGTATTTTAGCATGCCCACCCAGCATGGTTCTCAATACAGATTACACATCAGTGCCATGCAGAGAACTTTAAGAGCTTTTTTTTAAAAAAAAAATTCTAATGTCAGTAGTAACCTATTTATACAACTACTTAATAATAACAGTGAAAAAAATTAAATACCAATGTTTACGATTTTATCACTAGAACTAAAGATTTAAGATTTCATGGGGAAGATCCTGGCATCAACATTAAACAAAAGCAAAAACCCTACTGCTATGATCTTGAATATTTCTGTATCTTCTTTCTCCCTAGATTGTTTTGATGAAACTTAAATCATCATTGTGATGATTTGAGGAAGTGAGCCTTTTGAAAGTAGTTGGGTCCTCTGATAGGATTGGTTTCCTTATAAAAGAGGCCCCAAACTGCCTTACGCCTTATACCATGCAATGACACAGGCAAAGGCATTACCTATGAACTAGGAAATGGGCCTTCCCCAGCCACCAACCTGCCTTTATCTTGGACTTTCCAGCGCCCAGACCTGTGAGCAATATTTTTCAGCAGTTTGCAAAGCACTCAGACTGTGATGTTTTGTTGTAATAGTCCACAAGAGCTAAGACAGGTTTCAGAGATTCTAATGTGTGAGCAGCACAGACAAGCCTAAGAGCTTCAATCTGTACCTCAAGTAGCAAGAATCTATATGCTACAACAGGGCTGGGGAATATCTGTCCCATAGGCTATATAAGGCCTATGAAATAATTCCATACTTTATGTGACAGACAGTGCTTCTTTCAAGCTTCTCATTGGTTGTTCATGGCCCTATGCTTATACTGGTAACAGCTCTCAAAAGCACTTGGTACTAAAAGGCTCCCCATTCCAGCTATAAAAGAAATAGAACCCAATGGAAACATAGATGACCTGAAGAAGAGAAGACCATCATTGGACTATTATCAACTCAGTTTTTTGCGTTTTAATTTAGGTTTTTTTTTTTTTTTTGCCAGTCCTGGTGCTTGAACTAAGGGCCTAAGCGTTGTCCGTGGGCTTCCTCAAGGCTAGAGCTCTACCATTTCCAGCTTTTTCTATTTATGAAGTACTGAAGAATCAAACTTAGGTTTTCATGCATGCTAAGAAAGCACTCTACCACTAAGCCAAACTTCCAGTCCCCACTGGACTATTATGTATAATAAGTAAACATCTAAATCTAAGAGAGGAGCCACAGAATTCTATGTTACCCAATCATCTCAGTATTCCTACTCAGTCAGATTTCTATATACAGTGAATGGATGTAACTGGAGGACATCATATTGAGTACAATAAGGCAAGCTCAAAAATCAAAATACTGTATATTTTCACTCATATATAGAAACTAGATCTAAAGGATTGTATGCATGGATAAAGACAGAATATGAAACTAAATAAGAGACTACTTAGGAAGAGATATTGCTACCAATATAGCAGCTTGAATAATATCCATTTTAGTAGCTTATATGGTTATTTTGTTGTTGTTGTTTTGTTTTGTTGCCAGTCCTGGGGCTTGAACTCAGGGGCCAAGCTCTGTCCTTGGACACTTTTTGCTCAAGGCTAGTGTCTGCCACTTGAGTCACAGCACCACTTCTGGCTTTTTCTGAGTATGTGGTATCAGGGCTTCATGCCTGCTAGACAAGTACTCTATCACTAAGCTACACTCCTGGCTCTAGTAACTTATAGTTCTGTAGGTCAGAAGTCCTTGTGATCCAGGCAGGTTCTCTGTCCTGTGTCATGGTGTCAATCAGCTAGTTGGGCTCTCAGTTGGAAGATCTAGGAAAGAATTGCTCTCAAGGTCCGTCAGGGTGTAAAGAGATTTCATCCTTTTTAAATTACCCTATTACCTGAATCACAAGCGTCCACCACAGTCCAGGACATGGTATGGTTCTGCTAACAGTCAAAGTTCCACATATACAATGTGGAACAGTTGTAGTTCTTTTAGGTGATAGAAGACTTGAGTAAATTAGTGTGAATTTTATGACTTGAGAAAATTAGTGTGAATTTTATGCATTCATCAGAAGGTTTTTCAGGTCAAGGTCCTTCTGCAAAAGGAAGGAAAAAGACAAAGCCAACTGATTTTCTCAGCCCAGCTGAGGGTCAGTCTGAGGGCTCCAGAACAATGGGCTTTGTAACATCAGCAGCTGTTGACTTCACAAGTACAGAGCACACTAGGTAGCATTTTGTGGGTATTGGTAAGACCTTAGCTCTTAAGACATTTTAATGCTACAAAGTCCCTATTTTGTGCTGGTGGTCAGTCAAGGACTCTCCTCAGCTCCTTCTCACAGTGAAACCTCCAGCTTTGAACCTAAACTGTGTCTAAAACTTCAATATCAGCCAGGTGCAGTGGCTTCCACCTATAATCCTAGCCACTTAGGAGGATGAGATCCGAGGACTGAGGTTTAAAGCCAGCCTGGGCACTAAAGACTGTGAGACTCTTACTGCCAATTAATCATTAGAAAACAGAAAGTAGGGCTGTGTCTCAAGGGGTAGGGTGATAGTCTTGAGCTGAAGAGCTCTGGGACAGTGCCCAGTCCCAGAGTTCAAGCCTCATCACTGACAAAAATTTAAAAAAAACCAAAAAACACCTTTTCAATCTCTGCTTCTTCCATGAGCCAGAGAAAGCTCACAGTGTTTAAGCAGCTTCTGTAACCTAACCTAGACCTCTTTTGATATAAAAAGAGAGAAATACTATGCAAAAATGGGGATTCTGTCATGGACCATTCCCATGTTTTCATCATGGCCCCTGCTTAGGAGATCACTGGGAGAGGAACTCACAACCAATCTAGCAGCTCAGTTGAGTGTGACGCTCCTTCTGCCCATCCTTTGACGCAGACTGCTTCAGCCCTACTCCTGACCACCTGAGTGGCTACTAGAATTTGTACTGACTTTCTATACTGGCTCTTCACATTCTTTTAAAATTGTACAGCCTCTTTACTCCCTTTCACCATTTTTGTGACCTATATAAAATTGTGTAAAGTGTGATATATGATCTCTGTATAGATACTAGTAGTTAAGACTGAAATTGAATAAAGAGTTATAATCGCCATGCTCATGAGAGATCAGTATTTCTTTGAGAAGTAAAGCTGTCAAGACAAAACAGACATAACCAGGGACTCTGGCATTTAGGGAAGAAACCAGTGTGACTTGTCTACCTTAATGCCATAACTTTCTCTACAGAATAAACAAAAAAGTAAGTTATTTTAAGTCAATATGTGCAAGGCTAGTGGTCTCCAAAAATATATTAGACATCTGGCTGTGCACAGTGGCTCATGTTTGTAATCCTAACTACTCAGGAGGCTGAGATCTGAGGATCTTGGCTCAATGCCACCCTGGGCACTAAAGTCCATGAGACTCTTATCTCCAATTAACCACTATAAAACCAGAAGTGGTGGTGTGGTTCAATAGGTAGGGTGGTAGCCTTGAGCTGAAGAACTCAGGGAGAGTACATAGGCCCAGAGTTCAAGCCCCACAACTGACCAAAAAAACAAAAAACAAAAAAAAAGTATTAGACATCTGAACTTATTTTGGTTTCCTAATTCTGAGAGAACAAGATTGTGAGATGCCTTATACAAACTAGAATAGACAAACAGCAATTGTGAAAAGTAAAGCAAACAGATGATCTCTAAAGCTACAAACATCTACAACAAATTAAAAATACACTTCAGGCAAAATAAGTTGTGAGTTTCATTAAATGTAAGAATAAATCCAAGACATCCCTAAAAACAAAAAAAATCTGCTTCCAAAGGGAATATCCTCACCACTATGACTCGAAATATCTTACCTGTCTCCTCCCTGTTACCTAATTATAACAATGTCACTTCACAAATTAAAGGGGCTTTCTGAAATTTTAAACTCTTGGACCCATTTCATCTTTTTTTTCTTCTTCAGTATTGGGATTTAAACTCAAGACTTTTTGCTCAGGGAGCTAAGAATTTGGCCTAGTGGTAGAGTGCTTGCCTGGCATGCATGAAGACCCAGGTCGCTTTCTTGGTACCACACACAGAGAAAAAGCTAGAGCATAGCTCTAGCCTTGAGAAAGCCAAAGGACAGTGCTCAGGCCTTGAGTTCAAGCCCCAGGGCTGGTAAAAAGAAAATTTTTTTGTTTTTGCTCAAGGCTCTGCTACTTAAGCCACAGCTCCACTTCTGGCATTTTGTTGGCTAATAGTCTCAAAGCTTTCCTGCTAGGACTGGTTTCTAACTCAATCATCAGAGTACAGACTTAGAAGTAACTAGGATTATAAATTTGGACATTAGGCTACTTTTTAGTTAGTATCTTGCTTTTTTTTTTATCTATCATGGACCCATTTCTACAGGGGACAAATAACAGCATCCAAACATCAGTGATTACCTCACAGCTCAGCCATAGTCAAGGCTTTGTTGCTCACAGACTGTTCTTGAAACTATTTTCTTCAATTTTCCACAACCACTTCTGTTTCTTTGATGCTAAAACCTCCTATAATCAGCTTTTTCTCTTAACATTTTTGCTTTACATGTCCTTACTATGGTGGACAAGCTGAGAAATGACACTATTGTGGGAACTTCTGTTTGGGTGACAGTTTGATCCTTAATATGGGGTTGTTGTAGGGTATGCAGGGTCACTAAAAGGAAAAAGAAAATTCCAGAAACACATATGTCCTCAAGGGAGCTTCTGTTATTGGTTATGAACATTACAAGCTATTTTTTTCTCTTTTTTGACATAAGATGAGAAGATAATGCTGAAGTTACCAAATATAAGAGACTTAAATTCTTAGACTGATTTAGATATTAGATGGTTACTATGACAAAGAATCCTAGTCTGCCTTCCAGCTGTCTTAGTTGGATCTTTGCTAAGCCCTAATTTCTTTTTTTTTAATTTTTCCTTTTGCAAACTTCAAAAATTTAAATTGTTGTTATAAAGGTGATGTACAGAGGAGCCCTAGCTTCTTGATACCTTTTATCTTTCTCTGACCCTGTTACCTTCAAGAGTTTGAGTTTAGGAAGGATGTGCTATTGTGCCATAGCATGATGAGGTATATGTATGGGAAGGCTAAATATGAGTAGAGTTGGCAATTAGGAGTTGGCAACTTAAAATAGGGCAACTGTATAACATGAATTGTAGAATGAGAAAGTTTCTAGAAGAAGAAATAAGGCAATATCTTCATGACCTGGGATAAACAATGATTCTTAAACAGGATATGGTATTTAGGGAAGAGTGAGGTGCTGTGGTTAGAAGGTCATATGAAAGGTTTGGGGGAATTGGCAATACTCTGTTTCTAGATGAGATTTGCAACTGTGTAGATTTTCATTTAATAGTAACTCATAAAACTTTAATTTAGGGTCGGAAGTGTGGCCTAATGGTAGAATGCTTGCCTAGCACGCATGAAGCCCTGGGTTTGATTCCTCAGTACCACATAAACAGAAAAAGCCGGAAGTGGTACTGTGGCTCAAGTGGTAGAGCACTAGCCTTGAGCAAAAGAAGCTTAGGAACAGTGCCCAGGCCCTGAGCTGAAGCTTAGACTGGCAAAGGAAGGAAGGAAGGAAGGAAGGAAGGAAGGAAGGAAGGAAGGAAGGAAGGAAGGAAGGAAGGAAGGAAGGAAGGAAGGAAGAAAGGAAGGAAGGAAGGAGCAAAGAACACTTTATAGTTCATGTACTTCAATCTTTGTGTATGACATTTCACAATAAAAACATTTAAACTACCCTAGCAAACCAAAACTCGTACAAAAAACAAACAGCTCCTTAAGGCATGGAAAGAAACTCTGGGGAAGCCAAGCTCTTGGGGCTTTTATCTGAGTAAGGAAAAGGTGCCCTTCTTGGTAGGATGTCTTAGTACAGGCTGTGCCTGTGGGTGGAATTGGGCATAGTGCTTGTGTAGCTTCCATTCAGTAGGCAATGTGGCTCTGCACTTAGGAATAAGGGTTATGGGATAGGCTGCAGACTGATTTTCAGTTCGACTTGTCTCTCACCTGGGGGTCTTTAAGCAGTGCAAAATATACCCTCCTTACAACCTTGCCTAGGAAAGTAGAAAGATGACCACATGTTCATACATGGAACATGTTCTGATACAGAACTATGGCTGCCCAGCTGGCTCAGTTAGCCCTTACCGCATAACCTTCTGTCTTCTTCTGACACCATTTCAGTAGGGCATTGCGCTTGGAGCCACCATATTCCCGGGCCAAGGCTGCCAGAGGGTCTCTTCTTTCCACACTGGTTAGAAAAAAAAATAATGTATATAGATAAAGAAAAATTACTGGCTCAAATATGGAGGAAATGAATAGCTACATTAGGAAAAGCAAGTCTATACCATGAAAGTTTAAAGAAACAACCAAATAAACTACATTAATAATACATGTTAAGGGCTAGATGTGTGGCTCAAAAAACATTTGCCTGGAAGGTTTAAAGCACTGACTTCAAACTTCAGTATGGCCAAAAGTAATACAATACGTTTTATTGTTTCACAGTATGAAAGAATACATAAGTTCTCCTGCTTTGTTTTTTGTTTTTTGGGTTTTTTTGATTGATTGGTTGTGAGACTTGAACTCTGGGCTTGGGCACTGTCCCTGAGCTCTTCAGCTCAAAGCTACTGTCCTACCCTTTGAGCCACAGCCCCACTTCCAGTTTTCTAGTGGTTGATCAGAGATAAGAGTCTCACGGTCTTTAGTGCCCACATGGCTTTGAACCGTGATCCTCAGATCTCAGACTCCTGGATAGCTAGGATTACAGGTGTTAGCCACCGGGCCCAGTTTTTAAAATGAGTTTTAAAAAGAGGAATACTACAAGTCTAGATCTGAGCAATATGAACCAAGGAGAGAGAAGTTACAAGAGATGGTTCAAACATGAATTCATTTTTTTGTATGCAATCTAGTAACTGCTTTTCCATATACCAAGAGGATCTGTAAAGTCAAGTCTATGAGGTTCTTTGGTCAGAGTTACTGGTGATTAAAAAGCCCTGTTGGCCACACCTATAGTTATATCATCCCCCCAGAACTGGCTTTCTATACTGGACAAATTAGAGAGAACTGAAATAAAAGCTTGGAAGTCTTTTCTTTAAAAAAATTAAATATGATTGCTCCTCCAAGAAAAATTTAAAATATAGGTTGAGAACTTCTAATGTAAGAAATGTACATCCTGCCATGGATTAATCTTAGTTCTATAAATACAAAGTAGAACTAAGAAATTAATTTCACCAACTGACTATTCCTGATAAAAAAGTATAATAAAAATAGCATATAAATATAAACAAGCCTTCTTTTTTGTTTTGGTGGGTCATGGGGCTTGAACTTGGCCTTGGCGCTGTCCCTGAGCTCTTCAGCTCAAGGCTACCACCTACCTGTGAGCCAAGCCCCACTTCCATTTTCTACAGGTTAATTGGAGATAAGAGTCTCAGATCCTTTTGTGTTCAGGCTGGCTTTGAACCTTGATCCTCAGATCTGATTAGCTAGGATTATAGGCATGAGTCACCATATGGCTACATATAGCCTTCTTGTTTCTTTTCTTTCTTTCTTTCTATCTTTTTTTTTTGTGGGTCATGGGGCTTGAACTAGCCTAGGTATTGTTCCTGAGCTCTTCAGCTCAAGGCTACTGTCTTATCCCTTGAGCCAAGCCCCACTTCCTATAGCCTTCTTAAATTCATTTCTAGATTAATTCAAGACTTACAAATTCTGGTCCTAATATGTTTTTGTTATTTAAATCTCCGATAAATAAACAGGATAATATATTTTATCTGGGGTTTTAATTTTTTTTTTTGGCCAATCCTGAGTCTTGAATTCAGGGCCTGAGCACTGTCCTTGTGCTTTCTCAAGGCTAGAGCTCTACCACTTGAGACACAGTACCACTTCCGGCTTTTTTTTCTATGTATGTGGTACCAAGATATCAAACCCAGGTCTTTGTGCATGCTAGGCAAGCATTCTACCACTAGGCCAAATTCCTGGCCCCTAAAATAAATTTTTGAAACATGAAATCATCTAGTTGAGTCTAAGTATGATACACCCCAAGATAGGAGCTGAACTTATTCAGACTTTCATAAATCCTTTTATAACATACATGGATTACAAACATATGGATTATTATTAAAGTATTTATTATAAAGCTTTTTCCACTGAAGTAGTTAGTTTTACATACTTATCTATCTACTCATTTGTAAGTGCTCACTGAGTAAAAAGTCATACATATACATAGCACAAGGCAGGGAAAAATACCAAGAGGTAAGACAGAAATCATTTTTGTAATCATTAAATGACAGTCTGGATGGGGATAAGGAAGTATATTGGGCAAGTTATCTACACTACAAATCAGCACAGGACTGGGAATAGGATGTCAATGGTGCCGAGAAGACTAGCATTTAAGGAAGGTTTGACCTTGAAGGAGAATTGGAATGAACTAAAGAAAGGCTGATCAAGTAAGAATTTAATGAAGAGTGACAAGCTGGGCCATTCTGGAAGGGAGGGAGGGATGACCAGTTGTGGCACAGGCATAAGGCCAAAATGGAGAAGGTGGGTGACAGTCTTGAGAGACTTCTGACTTCAGCACTTCAGAAGATGAACAACATGGAGAAGCAGGAAAGTAGGGAAGCAGCTGGAGGTTGTTGGCTGGTGGAGGGCACTGACAGTGAGAAGGTGGCAGAGGTGTGGGAGAAGGACCACCCACTTGGGTCTCTTGCCCTCTCCCTCTGCTGTATCCTTCATACTCTTGCGAAAGTACATTTAAATGCTCATCTTGAAAATGCCTCTCTAATCTTCCTCCTATGCCACTGTGTTCTCATTAATCTTCCTTAAAGAGCAGGTCTGATCTTAATTGCTATTCGAAAACAAAAACACAATCTCACAGGCTTAGTGGTTCCCCACTGCTTTGCCAAAATAAGTATGAACTTCTTTCTTGGCAATGAAGACTCTTTGCAATAGAGCTCGAATCTACTGTCCTAGTCATGCACACAATCAGTACTGGCTGAGGGCTACTGTCTACACAGCTGAGGCCTACTATCTACACAGCAGGGTCCCTACCCTATTAGACCCAGGGTCTAGTTCCATAGCTTTCTCACAGCGCCAGCTTTATATACTCTGGCAGAAATGCCAATTCTCTCCAGTTCCCAGAAACCAATTAACATCCCTGAAGCACTATGCATACTTTTTCTTTTTTTTTTTTTTTGAACAGTCTTTCAGCTCATCCTGCCCAACACCATAGCTGTATGTCCCCCATCTAGACCCATTTAAGGCAGGTAGTGCATCTTAACCATTTCACTTAGGAGATCTTTGTAGGAGTGAGAGATGAAAGAAGAGCACGAGGTTTGGTATTTCAGTGATACCTGAGTTTGCTTGGTGGTCTCAAGCCCCCAGTGGAAGTGCTCAGCAGTCTGGTGCTCCCAAAGCCTAGGGAGGGGGGTCTGCTCAGTGACTCCAGAGAGGGACTCTTCCGAAGGTAAGGATCTGGTTTCAAGTCCTCAGCCCTTCCCTTTAAAAGATCTGTGTGGGTCACAACAAAGTCACTGATTCCTAAAGAGAAATTTAATCATCATACTGCATCCTCAAAAACAATATACAAATCCCATTTCATTCTGGAGTGCAAACACATACAAATCTTTTTTTCCTAAAGTCATAAAAATTGCAAATAGAGACAGAGTGTTTTCTAGAAAGAATTTTTCAGGCAGAACCACCTATAAGACCTGGTGCCAAATCAGCCCTTTTTCCAAAAATGATCATGGATTTCAAAACAAAATTATCGGAGCTTTAATCTCAGTACAGTCCCTTCTAAGAGCCTCAGGTAAGCTACTCAGTTTGGAGTCCCACAACACTCACATTGTCCCAAAGTCTTATGTTGTGCTTTAATATATGAACATCAGAGAGGGCAAGCCAGCAGGAAAATGCCTAAAGATTGCCAGGTCACAGGTAGCAGCAGGCAAAAAAAAGGTGGGAACTATTTTTTCTTTTGGTCAATTATAGGGCTTGAACTTAGGACTTTGGTTGCAAAGAAGCTCAGGGACAGTGCCCACATTCTGAGTTTAAGTCATAAGACTGATGCGTGTATGTACACATGTACATACATGTGTGTGGGAACTGTCCTTGAGCTTTTTTGCTCAAGACTAGGCTATATCATTTAAGCCACAGCTCCACTTCTGGCTTTTTGGTGGTTACAGATAAGACTCATGATTTGCTTGCCCTGGGCTAGCTTTGAACCTGGATCCTCAGATCTCAGCCTCTTGAGTAGCTAGGATTATAGGCATGAACCCCAGATGCCTGATCTTAAGACCAGAAAACAGAAAAAAAAAAAAAAAAAACCATTCCAGACTGATAGAGGAAACTGGAGAATTAGGTAAGAAACACAAAGCTACATGAATGACAGTGATCAGGCTGAGACCGCTTGGTCACCCTTACCCATAAACAAAAACAATACTTCTCCAGCTATTAGCCTCCAATTATGGGCAATGAAGTTGGGAGTGAGGCCCATTAGCTCTAAATGGCAGAGAAAAATAGTGTTTACATCACAAAAGAGAACAACAACAGCAGTGCATTAATCCTAGTCCTGCAGCTTCTGATGACCTCAATGTTGATAAGCAGTTGCTGAAAATGGCTGGAAACAATTTTTATTGTGTAATCCTTTCTTTATTCTAGCAAATAGAATCATCTTCAGAGACAGGTGCCTGATGGGGGAAGGAAGGTAAGGCTGTCAATGAGCTATTTGCTGCATAACAATGGTTGTGGTCTCAATTTCAGTACTTAGCTCATCAATCAAAACATAATTTCTTCATACAACTAAGAAACTGCAGCTACTGTAACAGAGAAGACACAAATACTCCCATGCAAAGCCCACCCACTAAGGATAATTCACTAAGGTAATTCTCTATTCTACAATACATAATGAGCATGTGCTATTATGTTATATAGTTATGTATAGAACTTAAAATGAGGTCAGATTTCAAGTTTCTGTTTTGGCCTTTTCCCTTCATTTCTAAGAATGGAACACAAATTTAAAAGTCTATGACTTAAGTTTTGGCTAAAGAAAATTCTGGAGATTTTTAAGAATTATTCTCTTAGGGAAGGAACACAAAGGAAAAATGCCTATGTACCTCTGATCATATAAGATAATATTTATCAAGCTGGGTGCTAGTGGCTCACACCTGTAATCCTAGCTATTCAGGAGGCTGAGATTGAGGCTCATGGTTCAAAGCCAGCCCAGGCAAGAAAGTCCAAGAGATTCTAATCTCCAATTAACCACCAGAAAACCAGACTTGACACTGTGGCTCAAAGTTGTGGAGTGCTAACCTTGGGCAAAAGAGCTCAGAGACAGTGCCTATGCCCTGAGTTCAAGACCTACAACTGAAAATAAATAATATTTATCTAAATGAACTCAATGAAATGAAAAAAAAAAGGATTCCAAATCTACTCTGCATATGTTCTATATATGGAACAGAAAGACTGGATGGCCACACAACAAGATGTACTGAGTATGTTAAGCCTTCTATTGAGACATATTGCTCAGCAAAAGATTCCTTCCCCAATACTACCAACCATTAACAGTGTACTTGGTCAAATATGAACTCTAGTGGGAAAGTATAAGATTCATGTTTTTAAAAAAAATTATTGTTTTCATAACAGCCATTCCACAGATCATGGATCAAGGAGTAATTTTAAGTCAAGCTGTATTTTTTTTTTTTTTGCCAGTCTTAGGCTTGGGCTCAGGGCCTGAGCACTGTCCCTGGATTTTCTCAAGGCTAGGGCTCTACCACTTGAGCCACAGCACCACTTCTGGCTTTTTGCTACGTATGTGGTACCGAGGAATCGAACCCGGGTCTTCGTGCACGCTAAGGAAGCACTCTACCAACTAGGCCAAACTCCCAGCCCCAAACTGTATTCTTAAACAATACATTTTGTAAGGCTATAGCTGCTATAGACAGAGATTCCTCTGAAGGATCCAAACAAAAGTTGAAATCTTAGAAGGGATTCACCCTTCTTGACACCACTGAGAATATACATTGCCAGGCCTGATAGCTGAAGACTGTAATCCTAGCTATTAGGAGGAGAGAGTAGGGACAATGTTGTGAGACCAGTCTAGGCATAAACATTTATAAGACATCATCTCAGCCAACAGCTAATCCCTGCCTCAGGGGAAGCCCAGTGGCTGGGCAGAGTCATTCTCGGTGACTTTGGGAAGTACAAGTAGAAAGATCATAGCCCCAAGTTGGCCTGAGACCCTCCCTTAAAAATAGCCAACAGAAAAGGGGGCTGGAAGCATGGCTCAAACAGTAATGCAAAGGTCCTGAGTTTAATCATCAGGAATTCAAACAAAAAAAACTAAAAATATTTATGCCTGTAATCCTTGCTACTTAAGACAAATACATTGGAGAAGTGGAGATTGGGAAACTCACAATGTATGGTCAGCTTGGTCAAAAAGCTAACGAGACCCCTTTCTCAGTCAACAAGTTAAGTATGTTGATATGTGCTTGTAATCTCAGCTACTAAGATCCACAGCTAGGAGGCCACAAAAGAAGGAAAAAACAGGGGCTGGGAGCATGGCCCCCACACTCACCTAGCATGCGTGAAGCCCTGGGTTCGATTCCTCAGTACCATATACTCAGAAAAGGCCAGGAGTGGTGCTGTGGCTCAAGTGGCAGAGCACTACCCTTGAGCAAAAGGTGTCCAAGGACAGTGCCAAGGCCCTGAGTTTAAGCCCCAGAACTGGAAATAAATAAATAAATAAATAAAAATAAAAAGCCAACCAAGTTTGGCATCTCTCTTGTTCCACCCACACTGAGAATACAGCTAGTGAGAGACATTTCCTTTCATCTACAATGTGTACACTGAGGGGCCAAAAGCAGATGGAATAAATGTCACATGTTCATTTTCAAAGTTAAGTTTTGGTCAGAGCAAAGAAGAAAAGCCCCAGGGCCACACAAACTCACACACAAAAATTAAAATTAAAAAAAAAAATAAGTGAAAAGTACTGTGTGCTTAAGGGAAAGGAAAAAAGAAAGTTAGAGGGTGAATAATTTTGTAATACATTACAAGTACATTTGTAAAAGAAAATATTTAGATAATAAATACCAGGTAATTTACCTGAGAGGGGAAGGTCTGGAAGGTCTAAGCGCTGAGTCATCCCTTTGGTGGCAGACCGGATGCTGCTGAACGTAGAGTGTCTCTATGTAAACCAAAGGCACATGGTGAGCTTGTGATGTCAAGAATAGCACAATGCAGTCGTATATGTACAATGGGTCTAAGCACAACAGAATCACTATGGAGAGCCTTGAGAATAACTTATTTGAATAGATAACAGATGCAAGTGGCACAAGCCTTACTAGAATGCAAAGGGAAAACTAGAAAGATAGTCTTCCTTTCACTCTCATCACCCATTTCTTTCCTCCAGAAGCAATGTCTATTATTGGCTTCATGATTATTTTCTGTGGAATATTTTACACATATTTAAGCATGTGTGTATTTTAAAAAAACCAATACTGTTTTTGTTTTGTTTTTAGTGACCCACAGGTACATGAAAAGATGTTCAATATCACTAATCAGGGAAATACAAATAAAAAACATTGAGAGGGCCAGGAGTGTGGCCTAGTGGTAGAGTGCTCGCCTTTCATGCACGAAGCCCTGTGTTTGATTCATCGGTACCACATACACAGAAAAAATCAGAAGTAACACTGTGGTTCAAGTGGCAGAGCAATAGCCTTGAGCAAAAAGTGTCCAAGGTCAGTGCCTAGGCCCTGAGTTCAAGCCCCAGGACTGGCAAAAAAAAAAAAGAAAAAGAAAAAAAAAGAGATCACTTTATTCTCATTAGAAAGGTCCTTATAGCCAAGCACTGGTGGCTCATGCCTGTAATCCTGAGAA